>NC_059140.1:9334240-9668518 GCF_020740605.2 Lemur catta
GACGGGGCCTGCGGGGCACAGGGAGTTACCTGAGGCCCCGAGGGAAGGTGCCACGTATCAGTTCACCTATTCTCTTGCTTCCAATGCTGCTTGTGTAGGAGAAATCTTTGGAGAACTAATGTCTGAGTGCATATTTCAGATTGTTTTCTCTAGTAAGGACATTGCTCCCCAGGGGATGCAGTCAGATATATAGATAACTGCGAATGGTTTTATGTGGACTCTGTTATTGTTAATCCAGATGTGAAAGTGGGGCTATATATGGGTTTGATTTCTCCTGTTGTTTTACCTTGGAAGCCTAAGTACTGTCGCCAGTCTACAGAGAAAAGTTAAATATGTACTCAGGATAATAGCGTGTAGCCTGGGCTGGGATCTGAACTGTGAAGTCTCAGGGCCTGGAGGTCTGGTATGTGTGAACGCAGCTGGATGAACCATTGGGAGTCCAAGAGGAAAGAGAATTTAATAATAAGGTCTTCTGAGGGAGTATTTAATCAGAATTCCTCTTGCTGCCAGGGTGGTACAGGGAGAAGTTGTGGGGAAGGTGGTGGTAATAGCACTGGAGATTTAGGGGATGGAGTCACACCCAGATGTGCAAGACGGTCCTCATTTCTCTTGACTCTGCTCCTTACACCAAGTGAGCTTTCTCAGATTCCAGTTTCTGTAAACAGCAGAATCGTATTCAGGAGATTTTTGCCGTTTCTTCTAGCTTTCAAGTTCTTTCAATTGACACCCCCTTCAAGTGCAGAAGGTAATAACACCCTGTGCAAGTGCACCACGTGTTACAAGTGTCAGATCTCATAAAACAATTCAGGTAACAACAGCCATCACCAATCATGTTCTCATGTGTTCTTCTATGCTTCAGATATATGTTTATATATAGGGTGGCTGTAGGATAGAATTCTGATCAATGTGACTTAGAAGTGCCTGGGAGAATGGCCTTCTTTGAAGTAAAAAGCAATGGCTTCCAATCTAATTCCCAGTGTCTTATCAGATTCACATTTTCTCCTGGTTGCTGTTTGGATTGTGGATGGATGCCTGGAGGTGGGGCAGCCAGCTGGTGGCCATCAAGGAGTAAAGATGAGCAAAGTGCCTAAGTATAGACAATATCAGAGAGAGTAAATAGAAACAAACTAGTACCTCATAAGATCACTGCACACTTTCATCAGTTTTGTGCTTCTGTGTATCCATCATGTTCATGACACAAAATACATGCATTTTCTTTTGATACTATACAGTGGTCTTTTCTTAGTATACCTGAATGCAAACTAATAGCTGCAGAATGGGATGCAATACTATATTTCAATGGCACCAATGTTAAATGTGTGAGCATAATCTAATGTCCAACTTCACTGTATTTATTTTCACAATTGACACTCCAATTTCCACTCTGCACAGATTGGGTCGAAAGAAAGTATGGGCTGTGAAAGAACTTAGAGAATTCTAAACTAAAAGCTGGGTGTAACTTTTGAGGTTGAGATGCTCACTGCCTCTGACTGGCAAACTGCTGGCTCACCTTTCCCAGTGCCTCTCACAGAGCCAGAACCACATGACAAGACTGACGAATGGGCGAGCGGAAGTGAAGGTGGTCCCGGCCACCTGTGATTCAGCTTCCATGGAAGGACACCCATCTACAGTTGATGTAACCTAAATTGGGGTTATACTTTTGTTTGCTCCCTGAGATACTGGGGCTGTGGGTAACCACAGCACACACCCTGATTCTGCCTAGTACACTTTCCCAACAGCATCTTCATCTCAAACATCTAGACTGACAACCTGACATTTAACCTCATCTCCTTCCCACTGCCACTAACCTAGGCCTGGAAAAGTACAACAATCTCTGTCTCCCCACAGTAGCTGCTCTGCACCATGGCCCAGTAATTCCTCTATATTATAGAAACGGCATCCCCTTCCCTGATGCTCAGACTGCATTCCCCAAGTCCCGGTCTCATCTCCATCACATTTGTCTGTAAAGTGACACCACCTGTAGCTACTCTAAGACCTCAGGGCCATTAAAGTTGGTGTATTTCCAGTATTCTCCCCACATTTCAAAATTGTTTTCCATATTTTCTTTCAGCAGGTCCCGTCAACCTAAGAAAGATCCCACCATCGTGTCTTATCTGTCTCCACATCTGCCACCGTGCTGACTGCCTGGCTTAATGGTCTGGACCATGGGACTACTTTCTTCTTGTCTGAATTAAGTGGTCAGACTTTTTTTTTTTATTTGGATACACATCTTGGGGTTTTTTTTTTCCTTTTTTTTATTTCAGCTTATTATGGGGGTACAAAAATTCAGGTTATATATATTGCCCATGTCCCCCATCCCCCTGAGTCTGAGCTTCAAGCGTGTCCATTCCCCAGACAGTGCACATCGCACTCATCAAGTAGGTATACACCCATCCCTTCCCCCCAGCCCCCACCTCTGTCCGATACTCAATTAGTGTTATTCCCAAATGTGCACTTAGGTGATGATCAGGGAAACCAATTTGCTGGTGAGTACATGTGGTGTTTATTTTTCCATTTTTGGGATACTTCACTTAATAGAATGGGTTCCAACTCTCTCCTGGAGAACCAAAGAGATGCCATATCACCATTATTTCTTATAGCTAAGTAATACTCCATGGTATACATATACCACGATTTACTAATCCATTCATGAGCTGACGGGCATTTGGGTTGTTTCCACATCTTTGCAATTGTGAATTGTGCTGCTATAAACATTTGGGTGCAGGTGTCTTTTTTATAGAATGACTTTTCTTCTTCTCGGTAGATGCCAAATAATGGGATTGCTGGATCGAATGGTAGGTCTACTTGAATCTGTTTAAGGTATCTCCATATTGCTTTCCACAGGGGTTGCACTAGTTTACAGTCCCACCAGCAGTGTATGAGTGTTCCTGTCTCTCCACATCCACGTCAACATGTGTTGTTTGGGGACTTTTTGATAAAGGCCATTCTCACTGGAGTTAAGTGATATCTCATTGTGGTTTTGATTTGCATTTCCCTGATGATTAGAGATGTTGGACATTTTTTCACATATTTGTTAGCCATTCTTCTGTCTTCTTTTCAAAAATTTCTATTTATGTCCTTTGCCCACTTTTTGATAGGGTTGTTCAATTTTTTCTTACTGATTTTCCTGAGTTCTAAATAGATTCTTGTTATTAGTCTTTTATCCAATGTGTATTTTGTATTTAAAACTTGTAAAGGGACTCAAATGCTCCATTTAAAAACTATTTCTCATTGCATTGGAAAAATTCCAAACTACTCCTCAGAACCAATAGAATTGTGTGAGGCAGCATGGGGTGGGGAGAGCAGTGAGGAAACTGCAGCCGTACAGGGAACAGGCAGAGGGGGGGGGCTGGAATGCATGTGTAGCTGGGGATGAAAGTTAAGAGCAAGTGAGAAACAGGAGATCATTAGGATATAAAACAAGAATTTCTTTTCCTAAAGTCAGAGGGTCAGTTGTGCAGCCTGCAAAGTACTCTCCCTGCATGCAGAATTAATTTTGCCTCACCTTGGATGCTTCATTATTTTATCCAGAAGTACAAACTCACTCTAATAAAAATATTTTACTCCTAATTTTACAGCATATATTACACACCCTGCTCTATCCTGTGTATTTGTTCACTTCATATAAATGTCAAAACAACCCCTTGCCTTGCAAGGCCTCCCCGTTTTTGATGCAAATGAACTGTCCAAGTACAGTCCAAACAGATGATGGTACTTACAATAAGGGAAAAGGACAACTTTTAAGTGGCTTAAATCGTGTTCTTTAATTGAGAAGAAAAAATGAAATGGACCAATTAAATTAAATGTAATTTAATACACTCATTGTGGAATTACATCTTTAGATATCTGAATATCATGAAATTTTATAAAAGCATTATTAAAATCCATGAGCAGGTTATAGAAACAATACTTTCTGAATGCTGTAACAAGTAAATCATGACAGTTCTTGCAATGAGTAACAGGCAAAAAACACACACACAGTATTTGCAGTAGGAAATTCTGGACAAGGAGCCATGATATTTTTGAGAAATGAATTCAGGGTAGAGAAAATATATTTTCTTTCAGAATCTGTGAGGTTTCTAGTTTCTAGTGTGCTAGTATACCATCAACTGTTTTAAAATTATATGTTTTGATTCAATATTTTCGTTTTCCTCCCTTTTTCTCCATATAGGTATTCTCTGTCCCTCTCCCTCTCCATTTCTTTCTCCCTCTCTTTCTTTTTCTCTCTCTCTCACACACACACATTCACACATACAGATAGCTTCCTCCATAGTTCTTGTACTCCTAATATTTATCTTTAGATTGATATATTTGTATTTTCTTATTGTAAATCAAAACCAAAAGTCAGTGTGTGTTTTGTAGGCCCAGAGGGTTGGCATGCAAAAAGAAAATTATGGGATAAAATGTTGTAAATAGTCATACCTGATTAATAAAGATACCAATTATTATTGCACTCATAAAATTTGTGTCATAACCATCGTTATGCCACAGAAGTTACAAAAAAGGTAAAAGAATTTAAAAAACTTATGAGATAAATGTTCTCCAAATTATTTGGAGTTTAATACCACTAGGAATAAGGATTGATAGAAATATCATTGGACTGTACTACCCAATAGTAATTATTGCCATGTAATACTACTACCTACAACTTTGAGCAAGGTGGAATAGGCTAATATTTGTGGCAGGATAATATGTTATTCTACATACAACAGTGTTAAAACATCAAAAACCATTCAGTTTTATTTATTATAATAATCCAGTTCACACATAGACTGCAGAAAGCATTTTAAAATGCACTGTATCTTCAATGGCTAGTATAGAGATTACAAATGCTCAAGAAGCATTCTTGTTCTCCTGATACCATGATATATGTGAAAAGTGTGCTGCCTTTATTTTTTAAACTGAGGCTAAGTATTTAAAAAACTGGATTCACAATAATGCCATGTCCCAGCAGAGGAGTTTTCTGTACCTATTTCTCATATCTGTAAAGATTTCTTTATTGCTACCACATCAACAAATACTTATTACTTCTAATTATTGCTACTATGAATATATATTAAAGGAATAGCTAGACGCTTCTCCTAAATGAGTAATTGGTAAAAGCATTTATTTCTAAAACTCAGTGTTCCTATCTGATAGTTTAATGAAGAAGAATGACACCCTGAACACCTAACTTATACATGACTTATAACACTGTTATAAGTCAAACAAAAAGAGCTTCTTTATTTACATTTTCATCTTACACACTATGTTTCAGTGTTCTTAATCTTCCATGAGAGAGGTGATGTGAATGATGCCCACCTAATATAGAATAGCCTCTCATAGCTCAGAGGTATCAACAATCAACCACATGCCTTTACATAAATAGTAGAAATGAAAGAAAGGCATCAAATTTAATTACATCAATAGTATTTGTTCAAATCTCAAATACTGTCATTATAAAAAGTATATATTGAATATAGTTATACCCACTGAAACACCAATCTCTTTGTTCCTTTGACACACACAATTAAATGATCTAATAATTTTGACTTTGGATTTTTGTTCATAATAAGCATTCCAATTTAGAGTAATGTCTAAGAGTGTTAGTGCATTAGTCCTTTCTAGGGTGATTCCTCTGATTTTTATTTAGATATAATTTTTGATTAAATAAATTCCCACATATATTGCAACTATAAAATTGCTTCTTTGTATAAAGTCTCTGCTGTTTTCTAAGGTGTATATTTTGTACAAAGCTTGTTCCATATTTATAACATTCTATCAGCTTGAATTTATTTATTTATTTCAGAGTCTTGCTCTGTTGCCCACATCAAACTTCTGGGCTCAAGCAATCCTCCTTCTTCAGCCTCCCGAGTAGCTGGCACTACAGGAGTGCACCAAGGTGCCAATTATTTTTTCTATTTTTGGTAGACACTGGGTCTCACTCTTGCCCAGGCTGGTCTCCAAGTCCTGACCTCAAGTTATCCTCCCACCTCAGCCTCTCAGAGTGCTAAGAATAAGAGCATTAGCAGTTTGACTATTTTAGATTCTACATTTAAGTGAGCTTATACAATAATTCCCTTTCTGTGTCTTGCTTATTTCTCTTGGCATAATGTCTTCAAATTCCATCCATGTTTTGTCACAAATGACAGGATGTTTTTTTTTTTTTTCAGACAGAGTCTCACTCTGTTGCCCAGGCTAGAGTAAGTGCCGTGGCGTCAGCCTAGCTCACAGCAACCTCAAACTCCTGGGCTTAAGCAATCCTTCTGCCTCAGCCTCCCAAGTAGCTGCGACTTCAGGCATGTGCCACCATGCCCAGCTAACTCTTTCTATACATGTTTTTAGTTGCCCAAATAATTTCTTTCTATTTTTAGTAGAGATGGGGTCTCGCTCTTCCTCAGGCTGGTCTCGAACACCTGACCTTCCAGGATCCTCCCACCTCGGCCTCCCAGAGTGCTAGGATTACAGGCGTGAGCCACCGCACCCGGCCAGGACGTTCTTTTCTATGACTGAATAATAGTCCATTGTGTATATGTACCACGCTATTTTTACCCATACTTTCACCAAAGGACAGATCATTTTTTTCCACATCTTGGCTATTGTTAATATTGCTTCAGTGATTATGAGGCTGCAGATAGATGGAATTTTTTTTTTTTTTTTTGAGACAGAGTCTCACTCTGTTGCTCAGACTTGAGTGCCATGGTGTCAGCCTACCTCCCAGCAACCTCAAACTCCTGGGCTCAAGCAATCCTCCTGCCTCAACCACCTGAGTAGCTGGGACTACAGGCATGCACTACCATGCCCAGCTAATTTTTTCTATATATTTTTAGTTGTCTGGCTAATTTCTTTCTATTTTTTAGTAGCGATGGGGTCTCACTCTTGCTCAGGCTGGTCTCGAACTCCTGACCTTGAGCGATCCTCCCACCTCGGCCTCCCAGAGTGCTTAGGATTACAAGCATGAGCTACCACACCTGGCCTAGATGGAGTTTTAAAGGAGCTTCAAAAGAGGTCAGTGTTTCCACTCAACTAGGGAGGGAGTGGTGATGGAAAATCTCTGTGTTAAAATGCCACATAGATTGCTGTCTTTACAAAGGTCTGTAGTTTCCTTTCTATAGATAATTTAAATGTTTCCTTCTGGGTTTGGCAAATTTCAGAATTGTGAAAGTGTTAATTACAGTTTTTTGCTAATATGTTCATCATTTTTCAGAGGAGAGTGGGTTTATTGTGGTTTGCATCCAGCAATTCTAGTAACTAATCCTCTATTCAATATTGCAGAGTTTTAAGGACCACATTGAACAATCAAATAACAAAATGCTGGCTGGGTGCAGTGGCTCACGCCTGTAATCCTAGCACTCTGGGAAGCCGAGGCGGGAGGATAACTCAACGTCAGGAGTTCGATACCAGCTGAGCAAGAGTGAGCCCCTGTGTCTACTAAAAATGGAAAGAAATTATGTGGACAGCTAAAAATATATATAGAAAAAAATTAGCCGGGCATGATGGCACATGTCTGTAGTCCCAGCTACTCCAGGGGCTGAGGCAGAAGGATTGCTTAAGCCCAGGAGTTTGAGGTTGCTGTGAGCTAGGCTGACACCACGGCACTCTAGCCTGGGCAACAGAGCGAGACTCTGTCTCAAAACAAAAATGCTGAGCAGGAGATTTAACCTCTGCCTTCATGGAGCTTATAATTTAGTCAAAATCATAAGGCACCAAATGGATAATTATGCAAGAAACCTGTGCTGTTTTTATTAATTGTTCATTGAAGAAGTTCAGAGTCTAGGAACCCATAATATGGGTGGCCTGAAAGAATCTTGAAACACTGTAAAGTTTCTACTGTAATTTCCAATGTGATGAGTGAAACTTTGCCTGGAATTAACTTAGCAAGAAGAAGACTTTAAAAAAGAGGAAAAGCCTGTGCCTAGTTTAAAGCTGGAGTGGAAATAAGGTGTCAGACATTGTACCTGGCCTGGTGATGGGTTTTTGTCCCACATACCAAGGGGAAAAGTTATCATTAGAAATATATTAGTTATGGGGAAACATTAGCATATATAAATGCATTTTCAGGCAAAAATCAACAAAATAAACAGAGTAGCAGCACAGGAAAATATGTTAGCAACTTTTTTTAAAGGAATTTGAAAGAGGGCTGGGAAATACAACTTAGTGAAAAGGCAACTTATGGAATGGGAGGAAATATTTCAAAGCATATATCTGACATAGTGTGAAAATCCCAAAAATGTAAGGAACTCACACAACACAAAAGCAAATATAATAATAAAATCCTTATGTATAAATATGTGCTGAATCGACATTTTTTCCTCAAAGACATAAAAATGGACAGGAGGTATATGAAAAGGTACCCAACATCACTAATCAGGGAAATGCACACAAAAATCACCATGAGATATTACCTTACATCTCTTAGGATGGCCATTATAAAAATGTCAAAAGATAACAAGTGTTGGCCAGGATGTGGAAAAAAAGGAAAGCGAATGCTTACATACTGTTGGTGGAAATATAAATTTGTACAGGTATTATGTATAATGCTTTAAAGTTCCTTAAATATTATAATTTAATTTTCCTCAAAATATTATAAAAAATAAAAACCATTATAAATTTTTAAAATTAAAACTACCATATGATTCAGACATCCCATTTTTCTGTATGTATCAAAAGAAAATACAGTCAGTATCAGGCTGAGCATTGAAAAAAAAAAGAAAATACAATCAGTATCTTGAAGAGAGACCTGCATTCTCATGTATACTGTAAAACTATTCACAATATCCAAGGTATGGAAATAATGTAAGTGTTCTTCAACAGATGGGTGGATAAAGAATATGTGATATAGAATGGAATATTATTACATCATTAAAAGGAAGGAGAGCCTGGCATTTGAAAAAACATGGGTGGACCTGGAGGACAGTACGTTAAGTGACATGAGCCAGAGACAAAAAGACAAATACCACATGATCTTACTCATCTGTAGAATCTAAAAAAGTTGAACTCGTGAAAGCAGAGTAGAACGTTGGTTATCTGGAGATCAGAGAGAGAAGTTAGGGAGATATGGGTAAAATGCTGCAAAGTTTTAGTTTGATACGAGGAATACTTTCGAGAGATCTATGGTACAACATGGGAACTATAGTTAATAACAGTCTATTGTATTCTTCAAAATCAATGAGAGTGGATTTTAGGTGTTCTCACCACAAAAAGTGATAAATATGTGAGGTAATGCATTTGTTAATTAGCTACAGCTATTTCATAATGTGTATATATATGTATATTTCAAAGCACCATGTTGTTGGCCCAGTGCGGTGGCTCACGCCTGTAATCCTACCACTCTGGATGCTGAGGCGGGAGGATTGCTTGAGCTCAGGAGTTCAAGACCAGCCTGAGCAAAAGAGATACCCCATCTCTACTAAAAACAGAAAGAAAGTAGCCAAACAACTAAAAATAGATAAAATTAGCCGGGCACAGTGGCACATACCTGTAGTCCCAGCTATCTGGGAGGCTGAGGCAGGAGGATCACTTGAGCCCAGGAGTTTGAGGTTGCTGTGAGCTAGGCTGATGCCAGGGCACTCTAGCTCAGGCAACAAAGTGAGACTGTGTCTCAAAAAAAAAAAAAATCATCAAGTTGTAGAATATAAATATGTACATTTTTTATTTCTGAACTTAATATACATATATTAAGTTGAGAAATATACACTTACTTTATTTTATTTATTTATTTTGGAGACAGAGTCTCGCTCTGTTGCCCGGGCTAGAGTGCCGTGGCATCAGCCTAGCTCACAGCAACCTTTTGCAAACTCCTGGGCTTAAGCGATCCTCCTGCCTCAGTCTCCCAGGTAGCTGGGACTACAGGCACGCGCCACCATGCCCGGCTAATTTTTTCTATATATTTTTACTTGTCCAGCTAATTTCTTTTCTATTTTTAGTAGAGATGGGGTCTCACTGTTGCTCATGCTGGTCTCAAACTCCTGAGCTCAAATGATCCACCCGCCTTGGCTTCCCAGAGTGCTAGGATTACAGGCGTGAGCCACCACGCCTGGCCTCGTTAGTGTTAATATGAAAAATTTTGGGAACCAGAAAATTCCGATGCCATTTAAACATAATAAAAAAACAATGAAAACCATTCCCCAACCCCGCCAAACTGCCAGGCCAGAGGCGGGACAAAGACGCAGGCAAACTACTATGAATGGTGGTGTCCGGGTGGCATGGGACACTGGCTGCCTAGGTGCAAGGGGCTCAGAACACTGGGCGGTGCAGCGCAGGTCGCTGACGAGCTGTCCTGAGGCGGCCAAGGCCACTCAAGCTTCCTCCGTTGGACGGAGGAGCTGAGCCGTCCACTTCGTCGTCCCCAGCCAACAAGGAGATCCCCCCAACCCGCGAGAGGACACCCAGTTCCCAGGCTGCGGGAAGCCCTGCTCCTGCCCCGCATACCCATCCCCCCACCTCCAGCCTGGCGTCGGGGCCAGGGCAGAGGCATCTTGTCTGGCGGGGAGGGGCAATGGGAGCGACAGTTGGAGACAGCCCCGGGGTTGGGGCGAGTAGGCCAGGCCCGGCGGGCTTGTGGGGTGAGGTGACGGGTGTGATCTGCCCCCTCTTTTGTTACTTGGAAGAGGTGTGAGTGCCAGAGCGGTCCTTGTGACTCGGACAAGCCGAGGCGCGGGGCCAGAGCGCTCGGCCCGGGGCGAGGACGTGGTGGCCACGCGCGGACCCTCCCTCTCCGATACCCCGGCCCGCGTGGTCCCGCACCCAGGCGCCAGCCCCAGCACCTGCTCCGGCCGCGCCTCTGACCGCAGCCCGGGACTTAAACGTGGACCTCGGGCTCAGCCGGAACGCCACCGACCGCGGCCTGTGAGGGCCAGCGTCCCCCGCCTGCAGTCACCCCCACCCCAGCCCCTGACACAGCGCGAGTAACCCCCGCACTCTCGGCCACCTCCCAAGCACCCGCGAATCTCTCTGACCCTTGCCGGCCTCCGTGAGGAGCGCCCCCGCCGCGTTGCCTGCACCCTGTGACCTCACAGTGCGGCACAGCTGGCCGGTTGTCCTGGGCAACCGCAGGTCGCCAAGCGGCGGTGAGCTGGGGGCGGGGTCGCGGCGTGCGCCCATGGGCGTGTCCTGGGTGAGCGCCAGTCCCCGCTCTCGGAATCCTCGGGCTGTCCCCCTCTCCACATCGCAGACAGCATCCCCCTCCTTCAACCCCGCCCTCGAACCCCTGACCCACCCTCGCTCCCATTGGAAATCCAGACCTTCCCACCCCACCTGCTCCTGCCCCCGGAATTCTACACCACTCTGCCTGGGAACCCCAGACCTACCCCCACGGGAGCCCCAGAACTTCCCATCACACACACTGCCCACCTCCAGCCACCTGCTCTTTGAAATCCAGACCTGCTCTCCCTGACCTCCCCCTCTTCTTGGGAATTCCACAACTGCCCACCTCCCTCTGCCCTCAGAACCCCAGAGCTCTCCTCTTTAACCCTAAACGTGTCCAGACCCCCCAAACCCACACCTGCCCTCCCCAACCCCCACACGTGTCTCCCAACCCCACACATGTTCCCAATTCCAGACCTGCCCTCCCCAACCCCAGACCTGTTCCTCCAACCTCAGATCTGTCCCCCAACACAGGACTCAGAACCCCTGTCACCGTGACTTCCCCCCTGCCATGCCTTGCCCAGCTTTGCTCAAAACCAGCACCCATCTCACCTCTCAGGGGCCAGAGGCAGGAAGGAAAAGCTGCTGGAGGCCAGCATGGAGTCTGAGAGAAAGAGGCTCTTGTGCGTTTTGCCAGATGGGGACAGGAGAGAGGGTAGTATTCTGTGTGGCCTGCATCCCCTTAGAGCTAAGTGGCCATTCAGGTGGGCTGTCCTAGCTGTCTGTAGTCAGCTGTAAGGAAATACGTGAACAGAGGTGGCCCAAATCGCTGAGTCTGCAGAGTGCAGGCACCTGGCCCAGTACTGACTGGGGCTGGAGGCCCTGTGGGGGTGGTGTGTGCATGCGGGGGCGCTGGTTCCTGCTCCTACAATCCCTACTGGTCAACGTCCCTCTTGGGACACTGTGGAAAATTAAAAGTGTTGGTGTGAAAGGGCCCTGTGGCACTATGGACAGCCCTGCATTTTCCTCTATCTTAGTAAATTCTTGAACTTGCCTTTTGTCAGACATGGCCTTCACTTTCATTGGTAAATACTACCAAGAATAAAATTGCTAGGTTGCAGGGTAGGCATATACTTAGTTTCAGAAGATATTACCAAACTACTAGTTGGGGATAAGAGTTTCAGCCATTCCCTGTCCATGCAGCTGCTGCTGTCATTGTCATTGTCATTGTCATTGTCCTTTGGGGTACTCTGCTGGGTGTGCATGTGTATGTCATTCCGGTTTGAATTTGCATTTCCCTGACAACTGATGATGTTGAGCCCTTTTTCAAGTGATTATTGGCCATTCGGAGCTCCTCTTTCATGGAGTGCCTGTTCCAGATCTATTGGCCATTATTAACTTGGGCTGTGCATCCTATTGACTTGTAGGAATTCTTCGTGTATTCTGGATACCAGCGCTTTGTCAGATAGATGTATTATAAATACTGGCTGGCCTTGTCAGTCATTTAATGATTCCTTTTAATTATCAGAACTTCTTAAGTTTAGTGAAGCCTAATTGTCAATCTTTTCTTATATGTTTAGTGTATTTTGTGTCATATTTTAAAAGATCTTTGCCCACTCCATTGTCCAGAAGACAATATTCTGTGTTTTCTTTTAGAATCTTTGTAATTTCACTTTTCAGATTTAGATCCACAACCTGCTAGGATTGAGGTTATGTATGGAGTGAGGTAGGGGTCAGTGGGTCACTGTTCATTCCCCCTTCCCTCATGAATATCCAGTTGGCTCAGCCTCTGTCTGGCAATGGCACCTTTGTGGACAGGCAGGTGTAGTAGTCTACTTTTGGGTTCTCCATTCTGTTTTATTGATATTTATGCCCATCCTTATTCCATATCACTCTGTTCTAATTTCAGTACTTTTACAATAAATCTTACTACCTGGTAGTAGAAGTCCTCTGATCTTTTTCTTCTCCAAGATTGTTTAGGCTTTCTTGGACTTTTGCTCTGTCATATAAATTTTAGAATCAAATTGTTAATTTATATACACATACAAATCCTGCTTGGTTTGTAATTGTGATTACATTGAATCTATATCCAAATTTGTTCATTGTTATTAATCTTAGCCATATTGAATCTTCTAACTCATAAATACTGAGTTCTTTATTGTTCTCAGCAATGTTGGGTTGTATAGGGATACAAGACTCCTTTTGTTAGATTTACTCCTAGATATCTGATGTTTGTAAATGTTGTAGATAGCATTTTTCTAATTCTTTCTTCTATATAGAAATACAATTTATTTTGGTGTACTGACTTGGTAATGGGTGACCTAACTAAATACATATACTAATTCTAATAGATCCATTTAGGTTTTCTATGTACACAATCATCATCTACTAATATTTTTAATCTTTATACCTTTTATTTCCCTTTATTGCATTGGCTAGTACTTTCAGTATAATGTTGAATAGAAATGGTATGGTGGACATCTTTGTTTTGTTCTCAAATTCAAGCCTTCGATATTTCACCATGAAGTATGATGTTGCTGTAGGCTTTAAAGGAAGTTCTCTTTTATTCCCAGCTTCTAACATGCCTAAACTCTCTCTTGTACCATGTCCTTCACACATGACCTGTGTGGGTCACCTTGCTATTTCTCTGCTATCTCCACCAGTCTCCTTCTTGGAGACTGTAGTTAACTCCTGGAGGTGATGCTAATTCTGAAACTCAGACTGTAGAAAAATTGGTAGCACTTGGCCCAGAAACTCCCCAAGTCACTAAATGGAGAAACGAGCTTCTACACCAACTTGCAGATGAAGAACTGTTGTGTGGTCCATTTTGTAGTATCTCAAATTATTCCATATTCTGCTGGAATTTCTGTTTCTATTTTTGTAGGGACCGTCCCTGGGCAAGAATTGGCTTGAGCCCACACTGCTTCTTGGGGCCAAAGGTCAATAGGTCCAGAACGCTCATTGAGGCTAGAAGTCAATAGGTCTGGACACGGCCTATTGACTGCTGAATGCTTCCTGGAGCTAGAGTCAATGGCCTATTGAACAGACAAACTGTTCCCTATGGCAAATAGCCAAGGGCCTTAGGTCTTGCACACAAGCCAAGGCATGTCTCATTGCCCTGCACTCAGGTAATGAGGTCCAAAGGTTAAGATGCAAACGTCTGCCTTCCTTGAGCAATTTCCATAAGAAATGGAACATGGCGCCTCAGGGTTCTAAAGATAGTCAGGTACCAGGAAGTAGCTCCTGTACAAAAGGAGTATAAAAATAAAGTGACTGGTGCTTTCAGCTCTGCAGTCTTGTACCGTCTTTGTGTGTCTGTGTGTTTCTTTATGTTTCTTTCTGTGTTCATCCCCCGTCTGTAATCGGGCCGCTACAATTTTGTTTCTTTTATTCTATTAAAGTGGTTTGGGGGTATATATCTAAAATGGACATAATTTGGTTAGTATCATGATGTATGTAAAATAGGAATAATATTAGTGCATGCTATAAGATGTATGCTCCTATATTTTTGCTAACAAAAGTATAAACAAGAAGTTAGGGAGACAAATGAGAAATCTGATAATTATTTGGCTGTTTGTCTTTGGCACAACATGGGAGAACAAATGTTACTGAATATCCAGTATTTCCCACTAAAACAGTAGTGACTGTCCTGCTATTCCTGTGGACATTTTGGAGCAGAATGGGCAGTCCAGGGATGGAAGGAGGGGAGGAGTTGAAATGTCTGCAGTAGGGGCTGTCCGGCTGCACTGCAGACTTGTCAAAGCGTGGGTGTTGGGCAGACTGCATGAGCGGCCTTCAGGGCAGACCCACGAGGAAGAGGGTGAAGGCGTGTGGGTGCTGGTGTGTGCTGGTGCTGACGGAACACGGGGTCGCAGCAGAATCCCCAGGCCAGGAAGACGCCGGGCTGCTGGGCTCTGCACCAGAAATCGCGTGTTCAGCTCTTGCCTGAGCAGCTCATGATGGGCTGGTGTCCTGCGATGACCAGGCTGCTGTATGGAGGGGGAACAGCGAACACTACCCCTGCGTGGCGCTGGTGCTGCGCCTGGAACCCGAGCACCTGGTGTGAGGTAGTCAGCTGGGAGCCAGGCCTGTGAGACAACAGTGACATGTGCTTCGCTAGGCCTAGGGGACGCAGCTGCCCACTCTGCTGTTCTGCTGAGGCCGTGACCAGGGAAGCAAAGCCATGCAGGGACGCAGGCACATATGTCTGGAGTGGGCCACTTTCGGGGACTGGGGTCGCGGTTGAGGGCTGCCAGGTGCAGCACAGCAGAGCAAGAGATTCCTTCTTCAGCAGGGGGCTGGCCCGGGCGCTGGAGGTGGGGGGCGGGGGCGGGCAGGGCGCGGTGAGAAGCCCTCAGCGCAGAGCTCAGGACCGCTGTCCAGTCTACACACCATGGGCACCGCCCAGGCCTCGACCTCCGACTTCTGCCTCTGGGTGCGGGCGCTGCTCCTGGAACCCGAGCTCCGGGTGTGAGGCAGAGAGGTGGGGGCCCCTCCCCAGCAGCAGCAACGACAGTGCTTCGCCAAAACTTCTCCTATTCCTCCTAAGCACGTCTCCTACATCGCTGCCTGGGACCCGGGCTCCTCCTGTCAGGGGTTGTGCTAGAAGGTCGCTGCCCTTCAGTAAATCAGTTTCAGATTCTTTTCCATTCAACCAAGGAGGGGATTTAACCCCTCATTAACTATTTTATGTTTCATTCGTGATTCTTATAATTAAATTTTAATTCAACCAAGCTAAAATATGTGGAATATACATTATGGCTGAAGTTGAAACTGTTTTTCAACCTGTCAGCCATTGATAATGTGCTACCAGTTCTGTAGCAGAAATTTCATCAATTTTCTTTCTTTTATTTTTAATTCCATTTTTTTCACTAGTCGTCTAAACAATTTCACCTGGTTTAGTTTTTCTTCCTTTTCTTCCTTTTTTTTTTTTTTTTTTTTTACTTAATGCCTCCTTTTTTGGAAGGAGGTTGCTCAAGGGGGGATAGTACTAAAGTTTACTGATTGTCCAACACACATATGGTAACTGTCTTCTGCGTAATTTCTTGCCACCCCCAAAGCCAGGTTACACAAAGCACTAAAGATGGTAGAATGCATGATTTGTATAAATAATACCAAATTCTGGGTGACCTCTTATTCTCACATTGCTGATCTAGATTTGCCTATTTTCTTAACATTCCTATTGTTTTAAAAAGATTATGCTATTTGTTAGTGCAGGAGGGACTAAAAGGTTTGCTCTCTCAGTGTACATTTGCTAAACTTCCACCTTCACCCATTGAAACTGGTTGGTTATAATAGAAGAATGTGAGAGTATCTACTCACAAAAATTTGTAGCCACATTGGCAATAGAATAATGCCATCCATTTAGAAAGTATCTAAGATCAAGGGTGTACTCTTCTGATCATTAGCAAGGATGCATGCATCTTCCGCTAGTACTTTTTAAATATTGTCTTTAACAGAATACTGTCTGAATTTTGTTGTTACCTGGTTATGGCCTCTATCTACTTGTAGAGTCTTTTCAATGATCACTAGTTGTGAGTTACCTTATAAATAAATACCATTTCTTCCCAAATAGCATTAACAAAAGAAGCATCAAAAGAGTTTCCAATAACTGGAAAAAACAGTACTATTTACCTCCTTTTCTTTTAGTGTCTATGTTTATTTTACCTTTAAAGCTTTTGGTTTTTATTCACTAGTTCTATCACAGTAGGTACAGGATTACTGAGCTCTTTTTTGCTCTATTTGGTGCATCATGCTTATGCAAAAATCAATTCTCAGTTCTATGTCATACAAATTTTATTAAGATTTCTCTGGCAGGGCGTGGTGGCTCACACCTGTAATCCTAGCACTCTGAAAAGCTGAGGCAGGAGGATTGCTTGAGGGCAGGAGTTCAAGGTCAGTCTGAGCAAGAGCGAGACCAGAGACCAGTCTGAGCAAGAGCAAGACCCCGTCTCTACTAAAAACAGAAAAAATAGCCATGTGTGGTAGCGTGTACCTGTTGTCACAGCTACTCAGGAGGCTGAGGCAAGAAGGAGGATTGCTTGATCCCAGGAGTTGAAGGTTGCTGTGAGCTTAGGCTGAGTCTAGCCTGGGCAACAGAGCAAAACTTTGTCTCAAAAGAAAAAAAAATTTTTTTCCCAAATATTCTTCTGGGAGGATTTGCCCACATCTAACCAGAATTTCATAGGCAGATATTCTGGGACCAAGACATTATATTGCTTTTCCTCCCACCTTTATTTGACAAAAAGTGCATTAGTAATTTTTATTTATAAATATAAAAAAAACATTGCTGTAACCAATTGTACTGCTAAAAATGTTAAATGATAAAAAAGAAAGAAAGAAAGAAAATTCAAGGTTTTACACAATATCAATCTTCATTATTGATTATTGAAGAATATAATCCTAAAGAAAAGCATCAATTTTATTAGGTGAAACTCAGGCACAGATCCCTAAAGTCTCCATTTTCTTCACTGGAATGCATTTTGGGTACAGAGTCATGAGACCCAACTTTTAGGGGAAGGAAATTCACTTAGATAAATATTCTTTCATCTTTTTGATACTTCACTAGTCAATAGTCACATTTATTTGCTACTTATTCTCCATTCTTGTCTTTTATTTTCTTGCTGTATGTAGCTGTTCTAATGGATTTGATGAGGATTCTTTTATTTTTGTGTGCTCTTTAACATATATACTATTATTTAGATATATTTTTAGTTTATTGCATTGTACAATAGATCTCATAATTTATATTTATTTTTATACTCAAATTTAAAAAATATTTATATTGCCTATGAATATTGACAGTAGTCAACAATGCTCTTCACTAAATTTTTCTGATCTATTTCCCTTGGAATGAAAAACCAGATTTTTTCTCATTCCTCACTACCCATATGCACTGTATTATATACATATATATATACCCACACATACTCATACTTACATGTGTGAGGATTTCTCTGGGTATTCACCAAAGAATAAAATTCCTGGATCAGTGTTCACATGCTCAATTCGCCAGATACTGCCAGCTGTGCATGAGTCTTCCATATTGCCTATCCCTGACAGCAATGGCACTATCTAACTATAATTTTTGCAATCTGATGAATGCAAAGTGTAGAGCAACATTGTTTTAAAATAACATTAATTAAAGGGTTTGAGCACACATACTAATGTGTTTGCTACTTTTTGGCTTTTTCTTTTATGAATTGCATTTTTTACCTATTATTCTATTTTAGTGCCTCCATTTCCTTATTGGTATTTAGGAGTCATTTATATGGTCCAGATATTAGTCATTATTAGATTTTAGATATTGCACATATTTTTCCTAAATATGTCATTTGTCTGTTAACTCTGACTATGTTGCTGTCATGGAATAGAAATCTTAATTTTCATTAAGTCATATATCAATTTTAGTCTTTATGGCTTGTGCTCTTAAAGTCTTGTTTAAGAAACTAGATTTCAGCTGGGTGCAGTGGCTCATGCCTATAATCCTAGCATGCTTGGAGGCCGAGGCAGGAGGATCGCTTCAGGTCAGGGGTTTGAGACCAGCCTGAGCAAGAGCGAGAACCTGTCTCTACTAAAAATAGAAAGAAATGATCTAGACAGCTAAAAACATATATAGAAAAAAATTAGCCAGGCATGGTGGCACATGCCTGTAGTCCCAGCTACTGAGGAGGCTGAGGCAGTAGGATTGCTTTAAGCCCAGGAGTTTGAGGTTGCTGTGGGCTGGGCTGATGCCATGGCACTAGAGCCTGTGCAACAGAGTGAGACTCTGTCTCAAAAAAAAAAAAAAGACTAAGAGCCCCACACACTGGGAAAGTATAAGCAAGCACCTCTGTTTGCTGACTCTTCAACAACCAATGTCTCTGGACAGAGTTCAACCATACATCGTTAGAAAAAACTCAGAACTGGAAGTATTAGACTACAATCCATCAGCTTACAGCTTTGCAGGTGTTGAAGTTGTAGAGATGCTCACATGAGGATTTCATCAGGTTCTCTGTACAGGGCACTTTTAGTCGGCTCTGACATTCTCATGCCAACACTGATATTGGCTAGTTAGAGCCTGGGGGGAGATATAAGAATGGAACTTAAATATTATATTCCCACTTCTGATCTGGGGGTGCTCTGTTACAGGCTACTACCCCTCCACACAGGTCTGGGAAATGTTGTGATCTACCTTGCAATTTCTCAGTGTTTTTATTTATTATTTGGATGCATTCTTCCTTCTCCCTTCTGCAGTATTTAGGGCTGCTATTGAGGGAAGCAGCCAAAAGTTGATATGAATTCCCCATTTTATTAAGAACAGAAAGACTCAGAGTTTGAACTTTTCACTTATCATTTTTATTTGTATAAAGATTTAAAATCTGCAAAAGTTAAAATTCATCACAAAACGGATTTAGTTTATTATAACATTCAATTATAAGTAATCAAATTGATTGTTAAGGTTTAAATATCAAGAAAAAAGTAATTAATGATAATTTTCTTGTCCTTTAAGACAGCATCCCTGATTTTCAATTCTGAATTAAGCTATTCCAATAGAATGTAATATTTAATCCAATTATACGTCTATAACCTTGGATTTGTATTGCCTACTTTTTAATCTTTCAATCTCAGTATTCCTTTAAGGCAGTGATTAAACTTTATGTATCTCTGTGTACCACAGGCTGAGAACAAAGCCAGGCATGTAGAACCACACTGCATTTGTTTGTATGTGTGTAATAAATGAATAACTTAAACCATGACCAGGGTCTTGCAGGAAAATAAGCATAGAACAGGAATGGTATATATTTGGGGTGTTTCAGAAATTATTACAATGTATTATTATGATGAAGAGGAGGGATAGATCTTACGACTTGGATTAGTTCCTGGCCCTGTTAATTATTTAAAAATTATTTGTTTAGGGTCAATAGAATTAATCTCTCTTCTAGTTTCTTAATTTATAAAAAGGCCATAATAACCTGCCTGGCTAGCTCAGTCGGTAGAGCATGAGACTCTTAAAAAGGTTATAAGAATGATACCTACTTGTTAAATATGTGCTAACTTATTATACAAACACCTCATTATAGATGGACTTTTCTAAAACAACAAATCTGTACTCTTCAAAAATGTCAATGTCACATAAAAATAAAGCTGAAGCATTTTTCTAGATTTAAAGAGACTACAGACACATGAAAACAAAATGTAATTCATGTTAATTCCTTAGATCCCAGATTTTTGACAGTTATAAAGGACAATTTAAAATTTTTAATATTGGTAATATATTACCTAATAAGTATTATTCAGTAATTACTATTGTATTGACAAAGACTGCTGCCTTGACATTCCCCTCAGTTTACCTAATGCTTAGGTTGGCTTCTTCCTGCCTGTGGTGCCCTGACCTCCCTTCACTCCCAGCCCTTAGAGAATCCAGACGGCTACACAAATAAGTCCCCGTCCCTTTTCATAGAACATTTACTTTAGGAAACTGATCATTGAAAATTGTTTCTTTGCCTCTTTGAGATGCAAATATTTTTAAAGAATACAGATAGTTTTGCAAACCAAGGCTGTCTTTTTCAAAGACCTTGGAACTAACTCTGAAATGTAATCATCAAGGAAGATAGTGTCCCCATCTCCCAGTCTTTGGGTTTTGTCTTGTTTTGTTTCTATCTCCCAGTCTTTGTAAGAAAGTAGGAACCTAACTGTGGGGGCATGTCTCACTCCAAGTTGTAAAACTACCTCCTGTCATGAATATAGAAGTTGGCATTTCCTTTGGGTAAGGCCAATTAGCAAACACCGCAAACAAACCCCAGCATTTGAAAGCCCTCCTGTTGTTTGTTTCAGTTGAGTTGAATTCCAATTGTGTTCTGATCTCTCTCCAGGACTGCAAGAGAACCTTGAATAAAGTTTTTCTTATGTGTTTATCTTGTCTGGTGAAGTTTTTGCTTTGGCAATATAAATGTTAACTTTTCTGAGTTTGGCAATTGTGTTATGACTAAGTAGGGCACTGATATACTTAAGCAAGGGCAGAGCAAGATGGTCAAGCAGAACCTCCAGTGATGGTCACCATACAGGACCATCAAATGGAACAACTATCCCTACATAAAAGCACCTCTATAGAAACAAAAAAGTCAGATGAGTGATCACAGTACCTGATTTTAACATAACACCAAGGAAAGAGGTATTGAAGAGGGAGGGAAGACGGGCTTGCACTGACCACACCACCCCTCCCTCATTCTTCAGCAGAGCATCACAGAGAGAGAATCTGTGCACCTGGAAGAGGAAGAGTGAAGAGAGCGTGGGGCTTTGCACTGAAACTCAATGCTGCCTGTCACAGAGAAGCACAACACAGAAGGGAATTCTGCCAGCATCCATGGAGGGAGCATTTGGACCAGCCCTAGGCCAGAGCCACAGTGGGAGGAAACTGAGCCCCACGTGGCTCCACCTGTGTCTGACCAAGTTGCCCAGGTCCTGTAATAAATTTGAGAGGCAGTTAGGTCACAAGGACTGCAGTCCTGTGTCAAGCCCTGGGGCTGCACTGATCTCGAAGGCGGTGGAAGTCGAGTACGTGCAACGCAGTGCAACACCAGCCCTGGTGGCCATGAAAGTGCCCGCCTGCATCACCCATCCCCCAACTCCAGGAGAGACTCTTCTGTTTGGGCAAAGGAGAGGGAGTAGTACGGAGAACAATGTCTTGTAACTTGGGTGCACTCAGCCATAGGGAAATGAAACAACAGGCAGAATCCTGAAGGCAGCACTTCCAGGTCTTTGCTCCTGGACAGTGTTTCCGCACCCACCCTAAGCCAGAAGGGAATCTCTGCCCTGGTGGGACAGACCTAGTCCCAGCAGGATTCCCTACTGGCTGCCTAAAGTGCCCGGGCCTTGCAGAAATATCAACAGTTTCCAGGCAGTTGTCATCACAGGCCTTGGGTGAGACCCAGTACTGTTAATGGCCTGCATGGCTTCAGGTGCCACCCACGCAGTGCCCACTGTGATGGGCATACACATCCTTGTGTCACCCCTCCTTTAACTCCAGGCTGCTCAGTGTGGAGAGAGACTCCTTCTGATGGGGGAAAAGAGAGAAAGACTTTTCCTGGTAACCCAGGAAATTCTCCCTTACCTTACCCCAGCCAACTAAGGCTCTGTACCTTGGCGTTGCCAAGAGTCACAGCACTCCTGGGCTTATGGCGCCCTCTAGTGTTAATATAGATGCAATGACCAAAAACAGTTCACAGCGCTCAATCCCCTTTGAATACATGGAAAGCCTTCTCAAGAAGGATGAGCATAAACAAGCCCAGACTGCAAAGACTGGAATAAATATCTAACTCTTCAATGCCCAGACATTGATGAATGTGCACAAGCATTAAAAATATCCAGAAAGGCCGGGCGCGGTGGCTCACGCCTGTAATCCTAGCACTCTGTGAGGCTGAGGCGGGTGGATTGTTTGAGCTCAGGAGTTCGAGACCAGTCTGAGCAAGAGCGAGACCACGTCTCTACTAAAAATAGAAAGAAATTATATGGACAGCTATACATATATATATATATGTATATATATGTGTGTGTGTATATATATGTGTGTATATATATGTATATAATATATATAAAAATATATAAATATAAAATTTATATATATAAATAACTATAATATATATATATATAAAATTAGCCGGGCATGGTAGCGTATGCCTGTAGTCCCAGCTACTCAGGAGGCTGAGGCAGTAGGATTGCTTGAGCCCAGGAGTTTGAGGTTGCTGTGAGCTAGGCTGACGCCACGGCACTCTAGCCAGGGCAACAGAGTGAGACTCCGTCTCAAAAAAAAAAAAAAAAAGAATATCCAGAAAAACGTGACCTCATCATACAGAATAAATAAGTCACCAGTGACCAATGCAGGAATGATGAAGATATGTGACATTTCTGACAGGAAATTCAAGATAGCTATCAGTAGGAAGTTCAACAAACACCAAGATAACACAGATAAAAAATTTAGAATTTTATCAGGAGAATTTTAAAAAGATATCAAAATAATCAAAGAAATTAAGCAGAAATTCTGGAGATGAAAAATTCAGTTGACAAACTGAAAAAATGCATCAGAGGATCTCAGCAGCATAAATGATCAAGCAGAAGAAAGAACAAGTGAGCTCAAAGACAAGCTACATGAAAACACACAGGGCAGAAAAAGAATAAAAAAGAATGAAGCACACCTACAAGAACTGGAAAAATGTCTAAAGGGAACAATCTGAGAGTTATTAACCTCAAGGAGGATGTAGAGAGACAGATCAGGATAGAAAGTTTATTCAAAGAAATAATAACAGAGAACTTTCCAAAGCAAACAAAGATATGAATATCAAGGCATAAAGTCATAAAACATCAAGCAGATTCAACCCATAAGACTGCCTCAAGGCATATAGTAATCAAACTCTCAAAGGCTAAGGGTAAATAAAAGATCCTAAGAACAGCAGAGAAAAGAAGCAAATAACATTAAAAGGAGCTCCAGGAGTGATGGCTGCTCGGGTCTGGGGGTCTCAGGTGAAGTGCTGGAGCACAGGGAGGTTCTGCAGCCTAGTTACAGTGGTGGAGACTCAAGGGTGGGGTCTTGGGGCCCAGGCACACCCTGGAGTCTTAGGGGTGACGTTACAGGCCCAGGAAGGGGCCGAGCCTCAGGCTTGGGCACAGCGAGAGCTTCCGAGCTGGACCTGGGGATCACAGGGGCAGAGCTGCGCGGACGAAGGGCTGTTCTGCCAGCCTGGAGACTGCTGGTGCTCAGTTCCTTACGGTAAGCGGGGCTTTGTCTCGGTGGCCCACGGACCTCATAAGCGGGCCATAGTTGTTGGTCAGCCAAGGTTCTCCCCCCACACCTAGGACCCACTGAGGCAGTCACCCAAGGCTTCCTAGGTGGTTCCTGTGTTGTCTGAGGTGCCTCGTCTGCTCAGATCCCATGCAGGGGAGGAGGCATGCTCGGCCCCTAGTCACGGGGCACGGCACTGGGAGCGTCTGTTCTGTCTGCTCCCTCCCCAGGCTGGCGGGTGTGACATGAAGGCTACTGCTAGAAAGCTGAGTCCCAAGTGCACCTGGCGCCACGCACCAGAGCAATCAGGATGGCATCGGCTGCAGAAACCCGGGATCGGCAGCCACCAGATCTTTGCTGCACCTGCTCTCTGGTGCAATGTCCCTGCACAGACTCTGAGCAGCTCCCCGATCAGCCCAGAGGTCTGCAGTGGAAGAGAGAGACCCCTCACAGCAATGTTTATTCCTCTCCTAAAAATTGGCGCCCCCTTGGGATGCTTCTATTCTGCTGTCTTCCCTTCCCCCAGCAGTGTGGATTGTATTGGGACCCCCAGGTTAATCTCTGAATTGGTAGGTGGTGCTTGTGAAGACCCCCCCAGAGGACAGAGGCAAGAGCTAAGCAGGACAATAGACTGGGTGTTATCATTCTGGGTCCAGAATCAAGACCTAGTTGAGAGAGAGTTTCACTCTGTTGCCCGGGTTAGAGTGAGTGCCGGGCTAGAGTGAGTGCCGGGCTAGAGTGAGTGCCGTGGCATCAGCCTAGCTCACAGCAACCTCAGACTCCTGGGCTTAAGCGATCCTCCTGCCTCAGCCTCCCTAGTAGCTGGGACTATAGGCATGCGCCACCATGCCCGGCTAATTTTTCCTATATATATTTTTAGTTGTCTGGATAATTTTTATTTCTATTTTTAGTAGAGACGGGGTCTCGCTCAGGCTGGTCTCGAACTCCTGACCTCCAGCGATCCACCCGCCTCGGTCTCCCAGAGGGCTAAGATTACAGGCGTGGGCCACCGCACCCAGCCAAGCACTTTCAAACTGAGTAACAGTGTGAGCAACTTCAGTGTAAAATGTCATAGGAAGGAACTCCACAGCCCTGTCCACCCCAGAAACCTCAAAAATCCTGGTACAAACTATTAGAATTAATCTTATCAAAATTTGACTTTTTTGCCATATAGATTTGTCTTTCATTGGGCCTTTATTGTTATAGTTTGTAAATAATAAATCAATTTTATTACTTTTGTAATAGGAGCATCAAATTCCCATACCCCAAGTATTAATGATATCATCTTCACTGTAGTTTTTGTTGCTTATTAAATTTCTGCTAAACTTTTGTCCCCCACCTACAAATTCATATGTGGAAACTTAATCCCCAGTGTGATAGTATTAGTTGTTGGCCTTTTGGAGGATGGGATTAAGTCAGGAGGACTCTGGCCTCATAAACAGAAGTAATGTGCTTGTGAAGGAGGTTGAAGGAAGCTCCCTTGTCACTTCTGCCATGACAGGACACAGCAAGAGGGCACCGTCTATGAGAAACAAGCCCTCATCAGACACCAAATTTTCTGGTACCTGGATCTTAAACTTTCGAGACTTCTGAACTGTTGTTTACACATTACCCAGTTTAAGGGGTTTTTCTAATAGCAGCCCAAATGGACTAAGACACTTATTACTCATGCACTTTGTTCTATTTCTGAATTTTTAGCTCCACTGATCTATCAGTTTTTTTCATCAATCGGGATATCTCATAGGACTGGTCAATCTTATTTATTTCCTTTTCAGAGTATTCTTGGCTATTCTTATTTGTGTTTTTACCTCTTTTCAATCACATGTCTACCTCTAATATCTAGTGTTATTTGTATTGGAACAAGATTAAATTTATATAGCACCTTAAGAACAATTGATGTTGAAAATACTAAGTTTTTCTACCTAAGAACATGATGTGATTTTCCATTTGTTTATGTCAAAATTCATATAGTCTAGAAACTTCCTATCACTTTTCTCATACACTGTACACATCTTTATTAGATTTATTCCTAGGTAATTTTATTTTTATTATTAAAAAGTAAACTGAAGCACAATAAAATTTTAGAATTTGAGTAAAAGCAGTTCATGAATTGGAGAGCCCCAGACTGAAAGAGGTTTAGTGTTTCTATGACAAAGTGTCAGAGGCAAGTATTTACTGGGAAAATGTAAGCAAAATAATTGGTTGCTATTACAAAATTGAATTTTTGTTTACTTTGTTGGAAAGTTCCTGACTATATGAGTTTGTTGACAACTTGTGATTGGTTGAGCTTAAGTTCTGTTTTTATTTATTTATTTATTTATTTATTTATTTATTTATTTATTTATTTATTTATTTATTTATTGAGACAGAGTCTCACTCTATTGCCTGGGCTAGAGTGCCGTGGCATCAGCCTAGCTCACAGCAACTTCAGACTCCTGTGCTCAAGCAATCCTTCTCCCTCAGCCTCCGAAGTAGCTGGGACTACAGACATGCACTACCATGCCCGACTAATATATATATTTAGCTGTCTATATAATTTCTTTCTATTTTTACTAGAGACAGGGTCTCGCTCTTGCTCAGGCTGGTCTTGAACTCCTGAGGTCAAATGATCCACCTGCCTTGGCCTCCCAGAATATTAGGATTTGTTTTTTCTTAACATAGGCATTGAAAAGAAATAGCTTAAGTTATTCTTATGTTTGGAAATCAAACAAGGTTAAAGTCACTCATGAGGCTTAACTGGTTTTGTCTGCCCAGAGATGCCTTAGGCCTGGTCTCCATTTTAATTTACTTTAATAAGCTTTTTGAAATTGCATCTCGCACCTGAACTGAAACTTGTAAATTATATTTTCTACACATGTAGACACTTGTGTATGCTTTGAAGGCATGTCCTGGTTTCAAGCTGATTTGTAGTATATTATTTTGAATTGGCCTCACTTACTGAAATAATAAACCACTATCCCCAAACTACAAGAGCTGTGGGTTCTTGGGAGGTCACAGTGGAGATGAAGCAGAAGTGAAGAAAAAAATACCCTGGACCCCACACATGCAGTATATGGATAAATGCATAATTATCTAAAATTTAAAATACTCAAAACCCATTGATGTTTTATCTCATTACTATGCAATATGGAAATTATAAGGCAGGAAACAAAGTAAACACCCAAATATTTTTATTTTTTCTGTATAAAAGGTAAGTACATTTTATGATGAAATATTACATGGTCCTACTATAAAATGCAATAGAAAATATATGAAATAAAATATAACAGTATGTAAGAAATGACAATACCTACATTAGATTTAATATTCCACAATAAAATAAGATCCACAAAAACCCATAAAGTGCCAGAAAGTTTTAAAAAGCAAATTATGTAAGCCAAGTGAAAAATAAATATGATCCATAAGCATTTAACAACATTGTCTTAGATTTTATATAAAGAAAATAAAAAGTAATAAACAATGGCATGCTAATTTCACCATGATTTCATTACACTGAAAAAAACGTAAACATTTCTCCATAGAGAATTTTGTTAAAGGTTAGTGGTTATCAATCCTCCATTGACTTGGGCTGGGAGAGTGAAGATCTATATCCTTTTCTGAATCAAGGAAGATGTCAACATACATTCATTTTGCCATACTTTACATTATACAAACACATATGAATGACTATACTCTAATATTTTTCTAATTATAATTACATGACTCTCATAAAACATCTAAAAGACATGAAATGTCCAACATGAAATATAAAATTTGTCAGTAATCTCAGCCCTCAAGGAAGCCCAGAGTTCACCATTCTGAGTGTATTGTTCAAGTTCCTTTATTAGCACCACCCCAGTTCCTGTCATTTATTAACACTGTGTCCAAAATTGTTGGTGATTGTCATCTGGAAGAATCTTAAAAGTGGAAAGTCTTTGTTCTCACTCCCAGATCGGCATCCTCTGCTGAATAGGATTAAGGAGCCCCCAGATCAAGCCTCATCTGACCCACTGACAGGCATAGTTGTCTCCTGTCTAGGTAAATGCTGGACATGTCTCCCTCCCAAGAGGAGCTGTGGGCTTCTCCATCCAGGACTGGATCCCCAGGACCAGGCAGTGTGGCTGGAGTAAGCCAGGCCTCAGCAGGGAAGACATAGGCTGCCTGGGTGGCCATGGCATAGAAGGTCTGCACCATGGTGCACAGAGGCCCCTGGAGCTGGGTGAGCTCAGAGAGCTGCTCCCAGGTCAGTGGAGAATGTACCTGCTGAGCCCACACCTGGCCTATGTCTTGATAAATGGCTTCAGACATAGCACGCAGGGAGCTCACCAGACTTTTCCAAAGTGGTGGTGGTTGTCCTCTTGAGAAACGAGATCTGGGCCACTTGCTATGCTCAGTGTGGGCCTTAGGGTGTGCCCTGTGGTTGGCATTGCGGGTCTCCTCCATTTCACTGCTGTGTACGGCGGCAGAGGTCTTTGGTTTCTTTCCAAAAGTCAAGCTGCGCTCATCTTCTAGACAGTTCCCTGCCGAGGAAGCATGTGAGTGAGAGACCTGCCAGAACAGGTCTCACGGACACTCATTCTGGAACCTCCCCCTGCACCTTCAAGTGAACCCCACTTGTCTCTCCTTTTCCTTGGCACTCACATCCTTTATAATAAAGCTGAAAACCTCTTGGTTCCCAAAACTTTCTGAATGCCAGGATCTTTAAAATCATTTCAGCCACTGAGAAAACCCCTTCCTGGCCAAACCCTATAGAAGTTACATGCTTGTCTGCCTGTTGGGGCAAATAAAGCAAATCCTACCTGCTCTGTCTTGGCAGCTGTCCTTGCAACTGATTTTCCTCTTCCTGGAGTTTCCCCCACCTGAACCAGCCTCTGATTCTGTGGATAAAATGAGAGTTTGAATGAATGCCTCCAGCCGAACACCTCAGAAGCCCTAGTCCATCCTGGACACACAGGAGCTGTGCTTGCCACCAAAACTTGGGTCTTCTCTGTTCTCTTAAGTCCAGGCTCTTAGAGGCCCTGGCTGCCAAAAAGCTCCCAGTTTCCTTCCCAGGGGAGACTGTGTTAATCCATATCCTGTCCCTCCTTACCTGGGAAGAGTCAAATCGTACCTGATCTAGCAGTACCGTTTCTGGCTTTGGGCTTAGTTGCGTTGGAATTCTCCTCCTCATTTGGACTGGGCTCTGATTCTAGTGTAAAACAGAGTTTAAGTGACTCATCTCTCCCTAGGCAGAGAGGACCATAGTCTATCTGTGACACATATTTGTGGGTCATTCTCACAACTGAGGCTGTTCAGCCAGTGTCAAGAGTGAAGAGGAAAAATTCTGTTCCAGGGGATCACTGCCACATTCTCAAAGCCCTCTGAGGGCTATAAGCCTTTTCTAAACCCCAACCTCAAATGAAACCCTACCAAACACACACTCAGTGTCCCCGACTGCACTCCTCCTTCCGGCCTCCATACGAACAGCCCAAGACCTTCCCTTGCCTCTGGGTGTTGTGGTTCTCACTGGAATGGGCAGAGAGTGCCTTACCTTTTTCTTCAAATGCTTTCTCCTCATCTGAGTCTCCATTTGTAAAGGAAATCTGTTTGAAAGTGGGTTGACCAGTTTGGCATTGGCTGGAGGGGCTGTGGGGATCTCGGTCTACAGTTCCCAATCCCATGTTGAAGTTCGAGTGAAAGGTCCTCTGCCTTACACATCCAGATTGAGACTGTGGGTTGTTCTGCTGGACCTGCCTTTTATAAGCCCCTTGGCTGGGCGTGGCTCACTCCTATTGGCTGAAGAGACCCCCCCTCCTGCCATTCATTATCGCCTCAACAGGGAATGTTGCTGGCTGTGGTAACACTGGGGACCTAGACACGGACAAGAGAGAAATTTGCAGATGTTAAAAAACGAGACAGCAAAGCCAGGGGCAAAGGGACAGGAATGCAAGGGACTCATCCCGTCTGATTTCTGGCCTAATTCCACCCAAAAGTATTTAAGACCTTGCCAAGAGTTCAAGATGCAGAATTAAACAAACCATATATTGACACATGTATATATATATATATATTGCACATGAAGGAAATGATATATAGTGTTAAAATTATATACATATATGTTATAAGTTTTCAAATACTTGGAAATGACAAATATAAAATTATAGTTGATTGTATTAGATATATACATATGTGATAAAATGCAGAAAATTATAAACAGCAAATAAAATATTTCTTCCTACCTTGAAAGTGGAGAAGATGATTAGATCAAACGCAAGCGCGTTGGGTTGATTAGATTAGGGCCGGTGCTGACCTAGTCAGTTACCGATTCCTGGGGCAGCAAAAAGTCTAGCTGGAGAGAGAAGTTTCCCCTCAGTCTTTCCCTCCCTCAGGCCTCCTGGAACAGCCCCACACTGTGCTCTGTAGAATTTACTCAGCACCCACAATCTGAACTGACAAATTCAGCTGGATCATTATTATCTGTATACCTCTTGGTTCTTTCTCCTCAATGTAAGGCTGGTGGTGGGCACCCCTCCCCTCCCTAATGAAAAAAAAGACAAAGCCCACGAGACCTGCGGAGAACAATGCCTGCTAGGCCCCGCTGAGTTAAAAGAATAACCACACCTGATGGTTACCAGGACAAGGGTCTTAGCTCCTGGAGTCCACCCATATCACCAGCCCCTCCTATTTCTCCACACCTGCCCTAAAATTGCAATGGAAAATTCCTTGCTCTCCCCACCATAAATCTTTCTGCCAAAGAAACCCCCACCCCCAGAACTAAAAAACATATATAAACCCACTCAGACTTGTGGGTGGGGCGACTTCTCAGATCTCTCTCTCTCTCTCTCTCTCCCGGGACCTGGGAACCTCGCCCGGGTCCCTCTCTTGGGACTTATTATCCCCACACGGGAGCTCTCCAATAAAGCCTCTTTACTTATCCCTTTCAACTCTGCTCGTCTTTCTTTCTCTGGCGCCAGCCAATCCAAACACCGTACACTCATGTCTCTGTTTAAAATGGGTTGTTAAGATGACTATTACATCATAAATTATCAGACACCTAATAGGCCACTTATTTGTGTCCTGTTCTAAAAAATCAATACCCAAATCCACACACACAAAAAAACCTTCCCTAAAATTACCCTTTCAAAGCTGCCTGTGATTGTTGCTGACTCACTGACCTCCCTACTCTTTAACCCACAGAGGAAATGCAAGAATTGTCAGGTCTTAGGACATGTGGCTGGGACCAGGAGGTGCCCAGTGTAGTGCTGGGGTGGGACCCTGTCTGACATCCCTTGGGATCAAATAAAAAAGAAAAGGAGAATCTGGAACTGAAGAAGCCCTGCCAACCCCAGACTCCTTTAGCAAGGGCCTTTAGCAAGACTGAGAGAAGGAACAAAAGCAATGATAAGACATAATTGGCTCCATGAACAAACACAGAATGATAGCCCTATGTATGTTTTCTCTGTAGCTTTTTTGTGCTTTGCATTCCTAGGCCAGTAGGGCTCAATGACCAAAACATTATTATCTTTCTGTTTAACCAATCCTTTTAATCGTCTCCAGAAATGGCAAACTCTTTGCAGGATAGCAATGCCAAGACTCACCATCCATCACCAACCTGTGACTTCTGTTCCTTTCTTTTGTTTTAATATTTTGAAAAATTGTTGGTTTTTCAAAAATCTTTTTATTTTTTTTTTTTTCTTCAGGCTGCTGAGCCCAAATGCAGAGGAGAAAGCAGCAACCTGGGCAGAGAGAGGTGCTCAGGGGAGCCAATGCTCCATTTCTACCAAGCCACTCTGGGCCACCAACCTGTGATTTCTGAATAAGACTGTTAGGTAGATAGTTATAACCTCTGGCTCTTCTCAGGACAAAGTGCTGAGGACAATCTCAAGCAATTGCTCCACCTGGGAAGGAGGATAAGGGTGGGCACTCCATTTTTGTGTTGCCCCACCCTTAATCCTATCCTGAGCAACTGCTACACCTGGGGAAGGAGGGAATGCGTTATCACTCTGGGAATTCCCCAGCCCAGGCATGATAGAATTTAGAATTTAGAAAGTGACTTAGAGTAACCTAAGGGTAATTATTATGCCATTAGCTTGAACTTGCATTGTGGTTCACCTCCGCCCCTCGGCTGCCTTTCAGAAAGGGAGCTCGTATATGCAGGTGGATGTTTGAGGACACCTGTTGATCATTTGGTAACATCCCATCCCTCCCAAGAACCTCCCCTCCCCATGAAAGGAAACAATCCAAGACGTCAGGGTGAGAGACAGTGGTTGAGTGAGTGGGTGAGTGGGTAAGTGAGTGAGTGAGTGAGTCTGTCTGTCTGTCTCTTTCCACTCATGGAGACAGACCCATTTTGTTCTACAGTGAAGAGCTGCTCATGTAAAACTGCTTCCTGTCTGGGGTTACTCCATTGTATTAGCCCTCCTGCTGATTTTTCCAAGATAGTAGTCTGGACTTGACACTTTGATATGTCTGGTCATTCTTTGGCCAAGAGCACACCAAGAATTGAAGGCAGACTGCCACCCTGACAAGCCCTCCTGCGTTGGTTGCTTTCAGCAACACCTGTCCCAATAAATGTAGCCACCATCCGGAACCCTTAATAAAAGCCCCTACCTCCATGGGGTTGGAGAGATTGATTTGAGGCAGTTCTCCCATCTCCTGGATAACATAATCTATAATAAATTCCTTTTCTTTTTTGGCAATCCTTGTTGTCTCAGTAATTGACTTTCTGTGTGGTGAGTAACTGGACCTAGCTTAGAACCCCTTTGTGGATTCAGTAACAATGTTTGAAGGGTGAAAACTATCCTTAGATATTGGAATCCTTGGACATTGAAATTCCAGTTTCTCCTGCTTTACTCTGTGTCCATAGCCATCTCTAAGTGTGGATGGAGAAACTAAACAGAAATCTACAAAGACCTCAGTAAACTCTGGAGTTCCTCACTCAGGAGCTCATTCTACTCCTGGAGGATCATTGGGGGCAGGTGTATGGGGATATCTTGAAACAGTAGATAGCAGGCAGAATAGCAATAGAGTCCAAATGAAAGTACATCTTGCTTGTACATAGAGAAACCATGGGGGGCTTCCTGGAGTTGGGACCTGGATCTGACATGAGGAAAGGAGAAGACTTGGCTGAGTTTGTAAGACCTTCAATACTTTCTCACAGAAAAACACAAGCAAGGACTGTGCCTTTGTTTCCTAAGTCTCAGATGAGGACAGGATGTTGAGACAGGTACAGGCACTTAACATAATTTGTTCTGCAGGCAAAAAAAGCTGCAGAGGAAGATTCTACTGCAGAAGTTTTCCAGAAGACTTCAATTGAAGCATCAGCAAAACTTAAATGTAATGAGAGAATCTTGTGACTCTTGGGTGATTTTCCCCTGGTTCCCTCCTCAATTCCCTTGCCTGGGTTCCCTGATGTGCTTGACTTCTGTGCCCCTCATAGTTCTTAAAGTTTCTGAGACCAAAACAATCCCTTATGTATGTGTACTTTGCTGCTATGTACATGTCCTCCAGCCACATGCTAGTGTGGGCATTTCTGCGCAAATATTCGAGTGTTCTTATCAGATGCCTGCCAAGAGGTAGAATTTTATATGTAAGAACATGCATCTTTCAACTCCTGAAACGTATTTCTTAACTGTCCTTCAAAAGGTCATTGGCCATTTGTACTGCCTATGAGCATTATGAAATGCTGTGTTTCTACTAATTATAAAAAGAGTATTAGGAAGCATTTAATTTTCCAAATTAATGATCACACAAAACACATATTTTTAATTTATTTTTTTCTTATTACTATTGTGATTGGATGCCTTTTTATGTGGGAAGTGGGAAATATCATATACATCTCTTTGACTGTAAATTTTTTAAAGGTCTTCTGTATTTTTTAAATTGAGTTTGTGTTTTTTACTCTTCATTGTGAAGGGTTCCTAACATATTTTATTTGAATGCCGTACCTCTCATATCATTCCAGGAGGCTGATACCTGTCTACATACCCAAGAATAGATCTGTTGCAGAGGTGTTCTCATAAGTCAGCCAGCTGTCAAGAAACCTGAGATGTGATTTATGCTCCTGGCAGAGCCTCCCATCAAGATAAGAACTGGGTTCCCTCTCACCTCATGGCCAGCTAAAGGGTGGGAGTTGCCTTTATTGATTGGCACCATGCTGCATCCATGCACTTTGGCCAGGACTGGACACTCATCTCCAAGGTGACAGTAAACAGGCTTGATGTTTGCTGTCATGATGTTCCCCAGCCTGCCACCCAGACACTTGTCCTAGCCACTTGAATCTCTGGTTCAAGGTTGTGCTGATGTGAATGTAAACCCAGCTTTCTGCCTGCCAAGTACACCTGTGGCCAAGACTGCAAATTGAGCATTTTGGCACCAGGCAAGAGATTTTGCTAGGTTTACAACCAAAATTTTCTAAATATACTGGGACTAGGCCCTTTGCAGACCCCACCCCAAAGAGAATCAGAGATGAGGTCTGGGAGCCATCCAGATGCTCCAGACTCCTCCCTAATGAAAATGAACTTGTATCCAAACAGGTGACTCAAGTGACCATCACAACACCAGCCCAGATGCTGAGCATTGACTTCCTGCCTCCCAGACCTCACTTGAGTCCCATCAAAGCCTACCCTGCCCCCAACCTCCACCATTCAGACAAGTTCCAGAACAGCCCCTCAGAATTGTCTTGAGAAGATGGGACAAGGGGTGGTAGATCTCCTGGCTCAGAACAGCTGCCTCATCCCTCCCTCCTGTCTGTGCCTGCTGCTCAAAGCCCTCACACCTCAGGGCGCTCAGCCCATGTCCCAGTGACTGTCCCCTAAGAGGACATTCTGGTCTCCTCCTCTGAGAAGGAGAGTGCCCAGGAATGAGGTCGTCTATGCTAGGAAACACACAGCCTCCACTCTCCCAGGACTTGGTTGACTGATGAACTGATGCCCTGAGGAGGGAAAGGATGCAGAGAACAGTCTGTATCTGCTGAGTCTGTTTCCCCAGCTGCAGTACCTGTGCAAATGAGACCCCCAAATAATATGCGAATTGAAGGTGAATTTAAATGGAACTTATAATAATGTCATATAAATTTTTTTTTTTTTTTGAGACAGAGTCTCACTCTGTTGCCCGGGCTAGAGTGCCGTGGCATCAGCCTTGCTCACAGCAACCTCAGACTCCTGAGCTCAGGCAATCCTCCTGCCTCAGCCTCCTGAGTAGCTGGGACTACAGGCATGTGCCACCATGCCCGGCTAATTTTTCTATATATATATTTTAGCTGTCCGTATAATTTCTTTCTATGTTTAGTAGAGACAGTGTCTCACTCTTGCTCAGGCTGGTCTTGAACTCCTGAGCTCAAACGATCCCCCCTCCTAGGCCTCCCAGAGTGCTAGGATTACAGGCGTGAGCCACCGCGCCCGGCCTGTCATATAAAAATTGTGTTAGTTAATTTTACAATAAAACTGAGTTAAATTTTGTAAAGTCATTGCTGTGTAATTTTAATAGAAAGCTACAAAAGTCATCTGCACTTATGGTGTAAATGACTGAGCTTTGGGTAACTATGTAAAGACCGCCTATGGGTGTGAAAAATTGCCTGCCACTTATGTCTACTTCCACGTCTTTACTGTTTTTAATCAGTGTCTTCTCATGATACTAGAATATTTTCATGGAAACCATAATAGAGAGTGTTCTATTGATTTTGCTAATTTTACTTATTAAAACCATTATAAAATTTTCTATTTAGTTTATGTCATTGTTAACCTAATGCTGCTACAGATAGCATATTGATTTTATGTTTTGATTTGTCCTTTCACCTTAGGACAATTTTTCTTTATTTTATTCAGCAAATTTTATTTTTGTTAGATAAAAGTGATCTTGTAGTTACTATGTGCTTTATAGATCTGTGCTTTGTTAGAAATATAAATTCTCAGGCAAAACCCGCACCTATTTTGTCAAAGTCTGGGTTTTATTTTATTTTTTTATTTTTTTAGAAGATGGGGTCTCACTCTTGCTCAGGGTCGTCTTGAACTCCTGAGCTCAAATGATCTACTCGCCTTGGCCTCCCAGAGTGCTAAGATTACAGGCGTGAGCCACTGTGCTCGGCCCCAAAATCTGGATTTTAAATAATATTTTTAGGTGATTCACATACACATTAATGATTATTAAGTGGGGCTAATTATATTATTAAATGGGGGAGATTTATATGCTTGTAATTGATTTGTCAAAAAAGTTCAGGTAAAGCCAAGTGCAGTGGCTCATGCCTGTAGTCCCAGCTCATGCTTGTAATCCCAACACATTGAGAGGCCAAGGTCGGAGAATTGCTTGAGGCCAGGAGTTTGAGACTAGTTCAGATTACATAGCAAGACCCAGTCTCTACAAAAAATTTTTAAAAAATTAGCCAGGAGTGCTGGTGCATGCCTGTAGGCCCTGCTACTTGGAAGGCTGAGGTGAGAAGATCCCTTGAGCCCAGGAGTTTGAGGCTGCAGTGAGCTATGATCACACCACTGCATGCCAGCCAGGGTGACAGAGTGAGACCTCATCTCTTAAAAAATAAATAAAAATTTAGAAAGATACAGTTAAGATTGCACCATTCAATGTGTAAACATCTTATCTCATTAAAAACACTAAAAAAAATGAAGTTGGAGTGGGGATGGGTTTAAGTACAGATGAAACAAAAATGGCACATCTCTGGTAGTTTCTCAAGTTGGATAACAGGTCTATTATACTATTTTGTTTATTTTTTAAGTGTTTTAACATTTTCTGTAATAAAACACTTGCATGAAAAGGCAAAATTTATCTGCAATATTAGCTCTTAAGATCTGTTACCTTAGAGGAGGAGGAAGAGAGAAAGCAATTATTGGGAGGAGAATGAGAGAGGCTGGTTCTTTTTTTTTTTTTTTTTTTTTTGACAGTCAAATTTAACAGTGGAGAGTTGAATACCAACTTTACTGACACTAATGTTAATAAGTTCTGATAACCGCCTACCGTCAGACCAGCCTAGAGAGGCTGGTAATATTGCTCAGTTAAGTTGTATATGCTTTGTTTTTTTGTTGTTGTTTTTTTCACTTCTTCTTTTTTTTTTTTTTTTTTTTTTTTGAGACAGAGCGTCTCTCACTCTGTTGCTCTGACTACAGTGCCATGGCATCAGCCTAGCTTAGAGCAACCTCAAACTCCTGGGCTCAAGAGATCCTGCTGCCTCAGCCTCTGGAGTAGCTGGGACTACAGGCATGAGCCACCATGCCTGGCTAATTTTTTCCATATATTTTTAGTTGTCCAGATAATTTCTTTCTATTTTTTTTTTTTTTAGTAGAGATGGGGTCTTGCTCTTGTTCAGGCTGGTTTTGAACTCCTGAGCTCAAACGATCCACCTGCCTCAGCCTCCCAGAGTGCTAGGATTACAGGCGTGAGCCACCGCATCCGGCCAAATTGTATATGCTTTGTAAAAATTCATCAAACTTTCCGTGAATGCTTTGTGCACATAGTTTTGTATCCATGTTATACATAAATACAAAATGTAAATATTACATATTTGCACAAAAATCCTAACTTGATATCATAATAATGGCAATGTTTAGCTTTGTTTTAAAGTGGGACATATTTGCTCAGGGCATCATTAGATGGATATTAATACTATGAGGTATTTTTTTATGTCCTAACCCTTGGCTGTGCCCTAGGTCTTTTATTTTTTATCTCAATGCAGTAAGTATCAAATTTTTGATTTTGGGGATGCAATTATCTCAGAAATGTCCTCCCCCAGCAATGATGCTCATGAAGGCTGGAGCACACAGCATAGTGCCCAGCACAGAGTATGCACTCAGGAAATGTGGAATTGTGTTGAATCAGGAACAAAATGAGTAGCAGAGGTTGGTTCTGCTAAGCACATAGTATGTATGTAATGCAGGTAAGACTAAAAAGCCACAACTCAGCAGCAAACATTTTTACATTTATTTAGGAAACCATTTGTAAGTAGTTCACCAGAAGATGTTGGTTTAAAGAAGTGGTTTTTGAGCTTGGAGACACACTGTAATCACCTGGAGAGCTTTAAACCACACTGTTGTCCAGGTCCCACTCCCGATATTCTGATTTAATTGATCTGTTGCAACATCAGTTTGAGGGGTTTTAACCACCCGTCCCTCAGTTTTTCTAATGTGCAGCCAGGGGTGAGAACCACTGGTCCAGGGTAGGGTATACATTAGCTGTGTGCGATTGCCATGTGTGCTTCAGGTATTGGCCCCATGACATATGTTGAGTTTGGGGTCTTGGAAAACAGTTTTGCCTAATTAAAAATCAAAGGATGAATTCAAGAGGTACTCAGCTATTTGGCCAAATTGCATCAGGAGAAAACATCTTCTGAGAAGACCTATCTTTCTGTCACTTGCTTTCAGAATAAGAGGTTGTTTCACAACCCAAATGCCCATCAATTCATGAATGGATTAGCAAACTGTAGTATGTGTGTACCATGGAGTATTAATCAGCTATAAGAAATAACAGTGATATGGCATATGGCATCTCTTTGGTTCTCCTGGAGAGAGTTGGAACCCATTCTATTAAGTGAAGTATCCCAAGAATGGAACAATAAGCACCACGTGTACTCACCAGCAAACTGGTTTCCCTGATCGTCACCTAAGTGTACATTTGGGAATAACACCAATTGGGTATCGGACAGAGGTGGGGGTTGGGGAGAGGTAATGGGTGTATACCTACTTGATGAGTGCGATGTGCACTGTCTAGGGAATGGACACGCTTGAAGCTCAGACTCAGGGGTATGGAGGGGCATGGGCAATATATATAACCTGAACTTTTGTATCCCCATAATAAGCTGAAATTAAAGAAAAAAAAGAGGTTGTTTCACACATAGAGGTTTGATTTAGTATGTGCTGAAAACCATAAATAACTTACAAATACAGAAAAGCATGAAAAGAGTTCGCATACATATCCAGCGCATAAAACACGTTTTAAAATATCTGTCATGAGGAATAAAAAACGCAATGTTGAACTTTAATTTCCTAAACATCAGTGCTCAGCCATTACCTCAAATTATTCCCAGTCCTTCTAAGATACTTCAGAAGCATTCTATGGAGGGGATTTTTTCCAATAATGAAGAGTACTAGGTAAATGAGAATCTAAAGCAATCTAGCTTGTATTGCAGAGGAGTTATTCTCCAGAACCTTGAAGGCCTAGGGGAGCTGCATGAGTAGTGTGGTCTATGGAGGTGCATGGGTTTTGGAGTCAGGCAGAGTTGATCCCGAGTCCCAGCCCAGATTCTTATTAGCTGAGGAGCTTTGAACATGTTCCTTTACTTGAAACAGTTATATAAACCTCATCTGCAAGAAAATATATAAAAATATTAATTGCAAAAATAGCAACAATTTCTTTTTTAATCCATTCCTCTGTCCATGTCCTTGGCAATGTGCTTTTATAGCAGCTCTCATTGAGAGGCAGAATCTGTTTCCCAAACCTTGGATCTGGCTGGCCAAATATGCTCAGGCCAGTAGAATGCTGTGGATATAACAGTGTGCTAGTTTTGGGCCTAGGCTCAACAGCTCTTGAGTGCTTTTGCTTTTTCTTTCACAACCCTGCTATTGGCATGAGAATTATTTCATTTTATCCTGCTGGAGGATAAAATACCATGGAGAGGAAAACCAAAGTGCCCCAGTTGATAGCCAGATCACCCCTAGCAGCCTCCTAGTCAACCAAGAGCTTACCACACATGCCTGAAGGAGCCCAGCTCAGCCTAGCCTAAGTTTCTAACCAGATCAATCATGAGCTATTAATTTAATAGTAAGTTTAGGGGTAATTTATTATGCAGTGATAGTTAACTAGCATATATAATTATTATAGACATGATTCCAGGACAGATTACCAGCTACCTGCAAACAGTTGGCACTCTGCAGGTACTGATTTCTTTTTCCCTTTATTTAAATTTGGATCTCTTGTTAGGTGGTGATGAGCTATACAGGAATGCATGTAGACATGTATCAACATGCTTAGTGCTTAAACTCACACAGTTGTCTACACCACAGGAGGAAGCCCGCAACCAGAGCCTGACCATTAGGACCAAGGCCAATTTGCAAAATGAGAAGTTTGCCTTTAATTTATTTCTTCCACATCTAAACTCTAAATGTCAAGGCTGTGGATAGGACAGAAGGTATTTGTTTCTCTCCTTCTGGGACCCCATCACTTTTTGTTAGTCGTCTGAGCTCTGGAAGAGGGATGGGCCCCTGCCAAACACCAGGTGGGCAGCAGTGGTCTTCCTGTGGACAATTTCTGCTAGAAGCTCCTGCTCTCTCTAGGGGCACTGTCTCTCCCATCCTTGGGCCTGACAAGAGATGTTGACATGGAGGGGCTGTTCCCTCACCTCTGGCACAAAATGGGGGTTCAGGCACTTTACCTCCCTGAGGTCAAGGGAGTCAGAGCCCCCGGAGCTGCGCGTTAGCATGGCAGCCAGTGGTCATGTGTGGCTACTAAGCACCTGGAATACGGCTGGTCTGAACTGAGATGTGCTGGAAACATAGAATACATGTGAGGTTTGAAAATTTAGTACAAAAAAGTATATATTTCCTGAACAATTATATATTGATCACATATACAAATGAAATTATGTTTAATATGTTGGGTTAAAAAAATTACAATCATTTTCATCTCTTTTTATTTCTTTAAATGTGATTACTAGAAAATTTGAAACTCATATGTGGCACATATTTTATTTCTTAGGGAATTATCTTTCTTTTGAAGTTTCAGACCAGAAACTGCTTAAATGAACCAGAGGCCAAGAAGAAAATCTGAAATTTTAAGATAATTATCATTATACTGTTTCCATTTGTGAATAACATATATGTATATACATAATTCATAAGTGGATATAACCTTACATACATGCTTAAATGCAAATGTGCCCTTGGGTGGGACGAGGCCCATTGCAGGGAGGAAGCCCTGCATAAAAAGGGCTGCAGCCAGAAACCTGTCATTGCGGCCTCTTTCAGCTCCATCTCATCATATCTTCCCTCACTCAGAGAGGCAGGGCCTGGCGTCCTGTCCAATCAAGGGCGCCGTGGTGGGAACTGTCCAATCAGGTGCGCAGCCGGAAAGGAGGGGGCGGTCTTCTGGGCTTTGGCGGGGTCTTTGGGCGGAGCTCGGGTCCGGGCTCTCTCTCGGCTGCTTTGTCTCCTCTGTTCAGCGAGGCCCAGTTGGCTCCGCCACAGCTTCTTTTGTCCTGTGACCTGCAGGTACTGAAAGCTCCACAGGGAGGACACCAGTACACCCCGGATGCCAGGAAGTGGTGCGTGTGCGGGGCCGGGTGTCTCTAGAAGCGGGCGGGGCTGGCTGGAAGCGGCGGGAACCGGCCGTGGCTGAACCTGGGCCTCCTCGCCTCAGCTCTGGAGTCCGAGGACCCAATCCTGGCCGCTCGGCCCTCAGGTTCTTTCAGCCACAGGGTGGGGCTGGGCCGGCGGCCGGACCCGGGGCATCCTGTCCTGTCCCTGCACAGAGACCTGGGCGCGGCCCGGAGCCCTCTCTGGGCAGCTGTGCGCTCGCAGCCCGCGTCTCCCCCAGACTGTGCGGGGACGACGGGAGGGTCACCTAGGAAGGAGCCCAGCTCGGTGTGCGCGGCTTGTGCGTGGGAGGCGCTGTGGTCCGTGGGGTCCGCTTTTCTCCTTTTAAAGATTAAACTGGGGAAGAGTTTGAGCAAACAACCATTCGTGAATTGGGAAGCCCCCAGCCACCGTTTGTGGTTTGGGATCCCCCGGAGGGACTTGAAGGAAAGGCTTTTATAAGGTGCATGAGGAAACAAACCAAATTAAATTGATTGTTTACAGTTATGTAGTCCCTTATTGTATTATCCAGGTGGAAATTTGCTGGTTATAATCAGAGGCTAATTAGAGATTTATGGTTTTTTAAGCCTGAATTTTTTTTTCTTTAAGGTAGTAAATTGCATCAAATGCAATTGATTTAGACCTTTTTTTTTTTTAACTTAGGAATAAAGGGCACTACAGCCACTTCAATCTTATGTCTAATTGCCTATTATTTCATTATTTTAATATTCTACATGGGACTGATTTTCCTCTGTATTTTCCAGGTGTATGGCAAGCAAGGTCTCAAATCCACCACCCTGTTCCCCCTGTCTAAATTGGACTTACAGCAAAATCTTAAATTTTCGGGTCCGTCTGGACATTCCCAAATGCTGACTTCCCCTCTACAATTCACAATATTATCAACTATTTTTCCTTTATTATACATTTCAGGCACAGTATGTGAATTCTTAACCATTTTGTCACAGAGTAAGGCATGAAGCTTTTTGAAAACTCTGTTTCCTGTTTGTAAATATTTGCGTGAAAGGAAAGCCAAGAATAATCCCTTGACACCCCACTGTAAAAAATCTCTGTGTCTCTGCTCCTTTTATGTTCCCTAGACACAGATGTTTCAATAAAAATGCCTTTGGGTTGAGATTACTCTTTCTGTGTCCTCAGCTAACTTCCTGTCTTTTTTGGTCCTAGGCTTCTGAACGGTTTGGAATGACACAAGATGCCCACAGTGACCACGTTTCCTGGAGTGTCTAGCAAATAACCTCAGGCCTGGGTTACCTCCTCATAGAGGACAGTCTGAGGTATGGGGTGGAGCCTCTCTAGAGAGCAGCCAAATGCCCTGGGGCTGAAAGGAGTCCCCTGGACTACCCCTCCTTTAAAAAGCTGGCCCCTTGGGGCATTAATATTTTCTTCCTCCCAACCCCAGCTTGCATATTTTGGAGACACATTGCTGGTCAGCCAATCGGATGCTGGTTTTGAGGGGAAAGACAAATGATCCCTACCCTCTGGATTCTCTCCGATTTCTGAAGGGAAAAAAAAAAAAAAAAAAACCTATTCTAAAGGACAAGGAAAATCCACCTCAATGAGGTGGTGCAAGAACCTGCAAAGCAAAATGTACCCTGGGCACACTGGGGCAGAGTGCAGTCCCCTGGGAGGGTAGTTTTTAAATACTTTAATGAGGAGGATGGGGGTGGGAGAATGTCTCAAATAATAGCATGACCTGACTTGACACTTAAGTCAGATATGTCTGTGTTCCTGACAACACTGCCTCTCCCTGAGTTTGTCAACTTGAAAAGATTCGTTCACTTATTTCCATTTAAGTTTTTCATTAACTACAAATTACATTTTATCAGTATAGCATGAAAGATAAAAAAATATTTCCAAAGGGCATGAAAGAGGTAGATTTTGGGGAAAAAATTAAGGATCTAATCATATGTTTCATTTGTTGAAAATTCTGATTTACCTTTTTCTTCCAGAGAGAGAGTGTAGCAAGTTTCTCAGGACAGTTCTTTTTGTGTGTCTGGGTGGGCGAAGAGGGGTGATTTCAAACAATTTTTTGGTTTTGCTTAGGGAATGCTACCAGAAAAATGTACTTAGGAAATTTTTTTTTTTTATTATGGATATAGAATATGGGCCAGCGCAGTGGCTCAAGCCTATAATCCTAGCAGGAGGCCGAAGCAGGAGGATCACTTGAGGTCAGGAGTTCGAGACCATCCTGAGCAAAAAATTAGCCAGGTGACTAAAAACGGAAGAAAAAAAAGTAGCCAGGTGTGGTGGCATGCACCGGAAGTCCCAGCTGAGGCAAGAGGATCACTGGAGCCCAGGAGTTTGAGGTTTGAGCTAGGCTGACCCCAGGGCATTGGAGCCCAGGCAACAGAGGGAGACTCTGTCTCAAAAAACAAAACAAAACAAATAAAAAAAGAATATGAATGCATTTCCACACAAGAAAGTGTAGTAGATTAATTTGGGAATTACATAGATTCATGAAAACATCAATTCCTCTTTTTTGCTGAGTGGAGATTTTGTGACGGTAGATGTCTCTGTTTTGTATTTCATTATCTGAATTTGCAAGTTTAATGCTAAATTTTATGAGATGGGACTTGACACTTCCTAGAAGTGTTTTGTGATTAGTGTGTTGTCATGGAAATAATAATTATATGACATGTTTATTATCTGAAAGGGATAGGTGATTTTACTTTTCCTGTTGAAGTATAAGATGTAAGTACCTTATAATTCCCTTCCCTTTTATGAATACTGTGTTTGAGTGATTTTGCTAGATTCTTCAAAAACTGGGTATTTTCTGATTTAAAACTAAGTGAATAATCCTGACTGGGAAGTAGAAGTCTGAGCCAGTGACTCAAAGCCAAGACCAATCTTGAGCCTGCAAAAAGATTTCATTTGAAGGACCAGTTATTTCTTCCTGAGGAGCCTCCTCTTTAGTTGTCCCAGCCTGCTCACACCAGCCATTGGAAAGAGCCCTTTATGCTAAGAAAAGCTACAGAGGCTATGAGACTTTGGATCCACATGTAGATGTGATTGGCTGAAAGCGGGGTTGGGCGACTCTTCCTGAGGATGGGATTGTTAATGTCCTGTGGCTGGTTCTAGATTTTGTCAGACAAAACAAATTCAGATTTAAGTAAGAATTACTTAATTCTAAAGTAATATGGCAACATAGGGAACACCAACTATAAGCACTAACTCAAATGTTAGGTAGAAAAGGGCTTTCTTTCATAGGGAGAAGGAAACAAGATTAGAAAGAAGTTGGGAGGAAGAAGGCAGGATGGAGGAAGGCAGGATGGAGGGTGGCAAAATCAGATTCTAGATGAGAGAATGTTTCACCCTGAAGCCAGCCTGTTCTTGGGAGGGGCATAAAGAGGGGTTGTATGTTGAGGATGAGGGTATACCCTCCATCCTGCCTTATAATTATTCATAAAAAGCTTTGATGAGAGGTGGGAGCTGGGGGGAGGGGATGGGCGTATACCTACTTGATGAGTGCTATGCGTACTGTCTGGGGAATGGACACGCTTGAAGTTCTGACTGGGGGGGATGGGGGGAGGGGATGGGTGTATACCTACTTGATGAGTGTGATGTGCACTGTCTGGGGAATGGACACGCTTGAAGTTCTGACTGCGGGGGATGGGGCTGGGGGAAGGGGATGGGTGCATACCTACGTGATGAGTGCAATGTGCACTGTCTAGGGAATGGACACGCTTGAAGCTCAGACTCGGGGGTATGGGGGGGCATGGGCAATATATATAACCTGAACTTTTGTACCCCCATAATCTGAAATTTAAAAAAAAGCTTTGATGAGAAAATTTTAAGAAATTTAAATGATACTAGAAAAAATGTTTATTATTTTAGCTTCCACATTTATTTATTGGTGAATCTACATTACCTTCGTGTGACAGAAAAACTCTTATGCTGGGATGGTAATTTCCCAAAAGCTTCATAAGTCTGTATCTCATTGAGATATTTTTATTTTTTAATTTAAAAAACCACATAACATAAAATTTGCAATATTAAGTGTTTTTATTCATATCAGTTATGTCACATCTATTTACATTGTTATTCAAATATCTCTAGAATGAAAAACTAAAAATAATACATATGAACCAACAACTACCCATGTTCTTCTTTTCCTGACTCTTGATAAACACCATTTTGTTCTCTGTTTCTTGGAGTGTAAACACTTTAGATATCTCATATAAGTAGAATATTACAGTATCTGTCTTTTATTTAGCATGATGTCTTCCAGATTTATCTTTATTATAAATTTTTGCAAGATTTACTGTTTATTAAAAGCTGAGTAATATTCTTTTATGTTTATATTATTAATTGTATTTATTCCTTCAATTAGTGAGGGAAGTTTGAGTTGCTTTCTTCTACCAGCTTTTGTAAATAATGCTGCAATAAATATGGGTATGCAAATAATACTTCATTTGACCATATATGTGAGGGTTTTGTATCAGTCCTACGGTCTGTTTCATTACTCCAGTTGTCTGCCTTTATGCCAATACAAAAATGCTTTGATTACTGGAGGTATGTAATGTGTTTTGAAATCAGAAAGTGATGCTTCTAACATTGTTTATCTTTTTGAAGATTTTCGGTCTCTTCATGGTTACTTGACATTCCATATGATTATGAGGATAGCTTTTTCTATTTTTGCAAAAAATGAAATTGGGAATTTGAAAGGGATTGCATCAAATCTGTTGGTCTCTTTGGGTTGTATGGAAATCTTCACAGTATTAAATCTTCTGACCCTTTAACAAGAGCATGCTCAAAGCTGTGTTGTTTATTTAATATATTTTTTAATTATTTGATTTTTCTTGTATTGATTTTTAGTTTCATTCCATGTTGGTTAGAAATGATAGTAATATTTCCATTGCTAAAAAAATTGAGACTTGTTTTGTGACCTAACAAGTGGTCTCTCCAGAAGAATGTTTTATGAGCTATTGAAAAGATTTTATAGTATGCTATTTCATGGAGTGATCTGTTACATTTAATTGCTTTATGGTATTTTCAAGTCTTCTATTCCCTTATTAATATTTTGTCTGGCTTTATAATTCATTACTGAAAGTGGGCTATTGAAGTATTCTACTATTATTATATTGCTATTTCTTTATTTCTGTGAATGTTTGCTTTATATATTTGGGAATCCTGATGTAAGATATATTTTTAATAAGTTCCCAGTAAATTAACCCTTTTATTATTGTTTAATGTCCTTTTTTGTCTCTTGTGACAGTTTAGCTTAATATGTATTTTGCCTAGTATAAGTGTGACCTCCCTTACTCTCTTTTGATTACCATTTTCATGGAATGTCTTTTTTTGTTCTGCCACTTTCAGTGTATTTTTGTCATTAGATAAGATGTGAGTTTCTTATAGACAGGATATAGTGAAAACATTTTTAAATATATTTTAAATCCCTTTATTTATTTATGTCTTTTATTTGAGATGTTTAATCCATAAATATTTAAGTAATTTTCTGAAAGGGAAGAATTTAGTATTGTCATTTTATTAATTTTATTTTGAATCTTGTAGTAGCTATTTTGTCCCTTCTTTCCTCTGTTTGTGTCTTCCTTCAGGACTCATTTATTTTTGTAGTGACATGCTTTGATTATTTTCTAATTTGATTTGTAGATCCCTATAGGGGTTTTCTTTGTGGTTATCATGGGAATTACAAAAAAAACTCTTATACTTACAACAATATATTTTCAACTGGTAACAACTTAAGTTGTGTACAAAAATTCTGCCTCTTTTACATCTATCCTCAACTTTGTTATTGATGTCATTAATTATGTCTTTTTACAGTGTATATTTAGTAACAGATGTTTATGATTATTTTCATGCTTTTGTCTTTCAAATTTTATAGCATAATTAATAGGCCATAATTTTATGCATTATTATTATAATGCTACAGATTTTTTATTTTTGTGTATGTGCATATCTTTCCCAGAGAGATAATGTATTTTTCATATCATTTTGTGTGCTTTCTAGCATCATTTTACTTTCAATGGAAGGGACTCCCTTTAGCACTTATTTTAAGACAGGTCTAGGGATAATGTAGCTTTTCAGCGTTTGGTTATCTTGGAAAATATTTATTTTTCTTTATTTTAAAGGAAAGTTTTTCTGGTTATAGTATTCTTGCTTCAAAGCTTTTGAGGTTTTTTTCCAGCACTTTGCCTGTAAAACTTTTATAGAAAACCTGACAGGCAATCTTGTATGAGCATTTTTATAGAAGACACATCACTTTTCTCTTGCTCCTTTCAAGATTCTCCTCTTGTCTTTGACTTTGAAAACCTTGCTTAGAATATGTGTTCTTATAAGTCTCTTTGTGCTTATCCTAGTTGGCAATTCATTGAGCATCTTTATTTTTTATATTTTGTCTTATGTTTGAGAATTTCTCAGTCATTATTTCTTTTTATATGCTTCAGCTCCACAATGTCTGGTGTTTTTTTTTTTTTTGTACTTGTTATTGTTTTGTTGATATTCTCATTTTCCTGATTTCATTTAATTATCTGTGTTCCCATTTTACTCATTGAGCATCCATTCAGATGATTATTTTGAATTTTTTTAGGTAACCTATATGTCTCCATTTCTTTCAGGTTGATTTCTGGATATTTATTTTGTTTCTTTGATCAGCCACGTCACCTGTGTACTTTGTATATGTTAAAATTTGGGCATTAAAAAGTAGTCACCTGTCAATGGCTTTGTCCAGGGGAAGTCTGACACCAGTTGGCTGAGCTAAAGATTCTGTGGGCCTCTCAAGCTTGTTTTCAGGGTGTGTCTTCTCTGAAAATGCGTCTTCATTTTCCACTTAAAAAGGTTTGCCCATGTTTCATCTTAAGAACCTGTAGTAACTTGCTACACTTATTGTTTATCTTCGGAACTTGAGTTTCTCTGCTTCTGTAACACTCATTTATCTTTGATCTCAGCAGACCAAACCTTTCATTCAAAGCATAACCCCATTCCTTTCAGCACTCTATGTCATGGGAGAGAGAAACCAGTCTTTGGAAAGGCCTTAAAAATCCAGAAGTATGGACATGTGTGCCAGTATTTTCTTTCTCTCTTGAGGGAGAATCCAGGAGTTGGGTGTTTACTTCTAAATGCAGCATTCTACATTGAAGAAGAGGAAGAGATGTGGTGGGTAAATGTAACAAACTTTCCTTCTTTTTCTATGTGGCTCTTTGCATTGTGCTCATCTAGGGTTGTTGGGGTTATTTGGTTGCTGGGGTTCTCACAAAGGCTATTTCATCAGTCTATTTCTGTTAAGTTTATATATCTATGAAGGAATGAATACCTATGGTATATCATCTTGTTAATGTACTTGCTATAACTTTATTTATTAAATATATATTCAACTGAGTCTAAGTGGGATTATTTGTTATTTTCATTTTTTTCAGCTATGCCTTCTCATTACACCCAAGACCTTTTGACAGAGAAAGGCATAAAAGATTTATTCCAAAAAGTCACACTGGGAAGATATGGAAGCTGTGACCTTAGGAATTGAAACCTAAGGAAAGACTCGGAAAGTGTGGGTAAAAATAAGGAGCAGAAAGGATGTTCTAATGAACTTAAGCAATGTTTGTCAACTACACATAGCAAAATCTTCAGATGTAACAAATGTGTGAAAGTCTTTAGTAAATTATCAAATCTAAATAGACATAAAACATGCTGGAGAGAAACCTTTCAAGTGTGAAGAATATGGCAAATCCTTTTACATGTACTCAGTCCTAACATAACATCAGAGAATCCATACTAATGAAAAAATTTTTATGAATCCCTACAAATATAAACAGTGTGGAAAAGTCTTTAAATCTTGTTCATGCCTTTGTAGTCATAAAAGAATTCATACTGCAGAGAAACCTCATAAATGTGAAGAATGTGGCAAAGCCTTTAACGGATCCTCATACCTTAGTAAACATAAGATAATTTATATTGGAGAGAAACCCTACAAATGTGAAGAATGTGGCAAATCCTTTAACCAGTTTTCAAACCTTTCTAATTATGAGAGAATTCATGCTAGAGAGAAATCCTAAAAATGTGGCAAAGTCTTTAATAATTGCTTACATCTTACCTAACATCAGAGAATTCATACTGAATAAAAGTATTACAGATGCAATACCTTTGGAAAGTCCCTTCACAAAACATAAACCTTAGAGTGCACAAGAATATTTATTCAGAAGAAAAACGTTACAAATATAAAGAGTGGTTCAATACCTTCTTATATCACAGATGTCAGAGGACACAGGAGAATTTATACTGGAGGGTAACCATACAAAATTTACTCAAAACTTTATTCACCTTGAGAGAAATTTTATTGGAGAGAAACCCTACAAATGTAATGAATGCAAACAAAAATGTCCAAAAATTATATCTTAGAAAATACTAGAGAGTTCATACTGAAAGATACTTTACAGATGCAATAAGTGTGAAAATATATTTAATCAAAAATCAAATCTAAATAAATATCAGACAAGTCACAGTAGAAAGCACTAAAACATTTTCATGTTACTCTAAACAAAAATGTTGATTATAGAGAAAAATCCAAAGTTAAAATAGATTATTTGTCGCCTTACAAGGAGCAGGAGATTGACTTTTTTTAGAGAACTATGATTACATTCAAAGTACACTTTGGTTGCATTGAACAAATTTTAGATTTTTTGAAAAGCAAATACTTATGTAATTTAATTCTCCAGTTGCTTAATACTATACCTTAATTCCTACTGTTTATGTGAAAGCCTGTGATCAGTTTTTGCTGCATTAGGGCTATGAGAGATCCTTCTATATTAGGTGAAAACCATTTATGTACTTTTCCATGAAAAATGAGACAACAAAAGGCAAGATACCATAAGAAAATCTAAGTGAAGGGGCTCTTGGGAGTTGACTGATAATAGTGTTGTGAGCGATACATTAAGTAGGTATTCAGAAGAATATTCTGCATTGTAGTTAAAGAATCATTTTGAACGTTAAAGTATTTAGTATTTAGTTTCACCAATTGTAGATTAAGGTAAAAAAACAGTAGATTTTGATATGCTTTCAAGCATAGACCGTATATGAATTTAATTTGTTTTAATAAACAACCTGAAATTGTTTTTAATGTATTAAGAGTATTATGCTTGAATAAAGTGTTATACTGTGACCACTGCTAATGTATCCCACCTTACTCAAGGTTGTAGATGACAGGTGGTAACGATATACTATTAATATTAAATAATATAGTGGGATGCCATCTCTAGTCATCCTTTTTTCCCACTGGCTTTAAAGTTCAAATAATTTGAAAAATATTGTTTCCATGAGTTATGTTTTTCTTATTTTTGTAATTTTGAGGTCATTATGGTGGTTGTAAAGAAGATTATATAGGTGTATAATCAAAGGCATACATTGCTGAATCCTGAATAACTATTCAGAAAATTTTACCCATCATATTAAACACATGACCACTCTGGGCCTACAAAACACAGATAACCTTTTGGTTTTTATTTATATGACATTAAATATATAAACATATCAGTCTAAAGAAAAACTTTAAGTGTAAAAATATTGTGGCAAAAATAATGGTGTTTGTGTCAGTGCCTGTCTACCTATTTTGAAAAGAAAAATATTGGAAAAAAACAGTTAATTTCAAAAATGTTGATGATTTACTACCAAACTAGAAACCTCACACCATTTTGAAAGCAAATTTATTTTTTCTGCTTTACATTAAATTCATTTCTTTAAAATTTTATAGCTCCTGGTTCACAATCTCTCCATGCAAACCAAATATAAAATTTTCCTGTTTTCTACCTTGGAAAAAGGAGAATTTATTTCTCATAAAGGGTAGAAACCTATTAGGCAGCCATTTCAATAGGCCAGGAAGAAGAGCATTGGCCAGAAGCCAGGCACACATGCTTCCAAATTTTTCTTTTTCCCAAGTTCATGAAGTGTTTATATTACCTGCTCAGAGATTATAAGAATGTCATCTATAAACTATAATGGTATTCAGAAAATAATTTTAAGATGTGAACAATTTTACAGTGACTGTATTAAGTGAAATTTTATTTAATTAGTGCATTCCATTTTTTCTCAACTCTATATAAGGCAAGTTTTTTCATATTTTATAATTGACAATTGGGTTTATTGATTTATTGGGCCAATTTGTTCAGGGAAAAACTGGGGAGGCTTCATAAGTCATAGTATTGTTTTGACATTTATATGAAGTGAACAAATACAGGGCAATGCTTGGTGTGTAGTAGATGCTCCATAATTAGCATTAAATATTTCTGTGGAAGTGTGTGTGTAGCTCCTGGTAAAAGATTGAAAACATCCAGGGTGAATAAGTGCCATTGATTCTGAATATGGAGAGGGTATATCTGTACTCAAGCTTGCACAACTGACTCTCTTTGAATTTACAAAGAATTTTGTTTATTTCATTTCCTGCTTATCTTCATTCCTCTATGTCTCTTTATTTTCATCTCCAGCTACACAGCATTCTTCTTTTTGGCCTGTGTTATGGCTACAACTTTCGCACTCTTGTCCTAACCACGTGCTATTTCACACAGTGTTTTTGAGGTTCTGATAGAAGATTGGAATTGTTTAATGTGGTGAAAATTGTTTTTAACTGGAGAGTTTGAGGATAGATAAGAGGAATGCAGTTTCAGTGGGTCACAAGATTAAATCACGTACTTAGCATTATTTGTCTTTGTTTATAAAAAGAAATTGTTATTAGATCCTAAGACAAAGTGTGGTAAATGTCAAATTAGAATCATTAGTGTATTAACATTGTGTTGTATATTGTAAGTGCTATGTTAAGAAACATTAGCATTTGGACATTTTTTAAGGGAAAATATATCTTAGAAATAAATTTTTAAGGAGAGTTAATGGTAAATGAAGTATTTTAAATTTAATTTTCTATAAAGTACTTATAGCACTACTTATGTTTCTATACAAAATCTTCTCTCTTTGAGTGTGTATGTTCAGTCTTGGACAATAGTAAAATGACCTCCATACATTTAAAGTTTGGAAGGATCTTTTTTCTCCAGATTAATATTTTAATATTGGGGAATTTCCTCACTCACAAATTACTAAATATTTATTTCAGCGGGTATAGTGACAGTCAACCATTTTCATTCTTAGTCAACTCCTTGGACATTCTCGCTGAAAGAGTCTTGGATACCATGGCAGCTTTTGGATTGAAACATTTATCAGTGATTCGGGATGCAAGCTTGTTTTTTGTAATCACAGAGTGACCAGAAGTGGGAGCATTAGCACCACTTGCCTCTTTAGTGTTTTTCATGCCGTCACCATCAGCATTAGGAACTCCAGGGGCCTCGAGTCCTAAAGTACATCAGCCTCTTCTGTGCTCTGTACTGGTTCCTGAACGTGCTAGTAAATATCTGAGTTTCTATCCTTATGACTGACAAATGGGATCACAAAAACATCAACAAAACTATATTTTTTTGTACTGTTCAGCTAAGCTTAGGACAAAAACATAGACTGATATTTGGAACATTGTTATTCTCCCATAATTTTGTTTAATTTCTCTGGCTTGGATATTCTGGTACTGTGTTTAATAAGATTGGTAAAAGTGGACATCCATGTCTTGTAATACCTCATAGAAAAAAAATGCTTACAATGTTTCCCCACTTAGTATGATTTTAGTTGTGTATTTGTCATACATGTTCTTTATTGGATTAAGATGCATTTATTCTATGCCTAATTTTTTGAGAGACTTTTTTATCATGAAAGAATGTCAAATTTTGTCAAATCCTTCTGCATCTATTAAAATGTTATAGTTGGTCCTCTGGTCTGTCACCTTCATCAGAATCTTGGAGGATGTATTCATACCAGAAGAGGTCATGAAGTCATTACATTTGACATTCTGTGGGCATGATTTTCTTATGATGTCTGCTATGAGTGTCTGACTTCCCAGATAGAATTGAGAACCAAGGGTGGTCATTTGCTTTGTTCATTAAATTATGCCACACATCTGAAAATGTGACTGTACAACTTAAGTGTTTAATTCATATGTGTTGAATGATTGAACCCAAACCAGAACCTCCTCAAATATCTGAGTGTACCAGAGGCCCCACTTCCAGTACCCAGGTAGCACTGTTCTGTGTCAAGGACAAAGACCAGATGGAAGGATTCTCAAACCTCCTTCACAAATAATAAATACGTTTTACTTTTTATGTGGTTTTTTAAATATAGAGAAACATGGGCCATCTAGGCATGAGGCAGAGAGCTTCTTCAGTGAGGAAGGAGAAAAAAAGTAATAATGAATAATCATGGCAGGCCCAGCAGTCTTTCTACAGAGCAAGGCACTAGGGGCGTGCTAGTCATGTCTTATGCCATGTAGTCTCTCTCTACAAGAACTTAATAAGGTTCATCTTCTTACCACCTAACTTTTCAAAGGAGCAAACTGAGTCATAGAGAGCTACAGTGACATCTCTAAGACAGCTAGTAGGTGGCAGTCACCACTGAGCCTTAGAAGGGGTAGATGCTGACCTGCTGAACATCTGGTCCAGGAAATATGACGTGATGGTGAAGTCCCAGTAGGAGCCTAGGAATGTGGTGAGAGAGATGGTTCAACTCTGGAAGGCTGGAACCAGGGACTCCACTAACTGCTCCCTTGTGCCTGGCTAGAAGGTCTTCATCATGCACATCTCCTCTAGGTTCAGGGTAAAATCATTTTCATTCTAGGCAGGACAAGGAGAGACATATGGTCAGTGACAGCACCACGAACCACTGGAGAATTGGGGTGTGAAACGCACAAAAAGAAGCCTGAACCATTCAGGGACTTGTGCACATGGAGAACATGAGTGTTTCTGGTGAAAAAGTTTCTAAACTTCCAAGGTAAAATTTGATGTCAGGAATAAAGTATAATTAAATAATACATTCAAGGCATCTTTAAGGTATTTTGTCAGCTGTAGAGCAGCAACATCCACCTATATTCATAGGCTGTGTGAAGAGCATTATCCCTGAGTCCTCAATAATATCCTTATAATAGAAATAAGAAAACACAGGCTTTGGGATGCCAAATGGCCGCTCAACAGCACACAGGTCAAAACTGAGAGTCTTTCACAGTGAGGGCTCTTAGAAATTCCCTCTAAGCTGCCTGATACTGTGTCTGCTCTGACATGGAGGGGAAGGGTCTGGGAAAGCCTCATTTCCTCTCAATTTTAGGGACAGTGCATAGAGCAAGACACCCTAGGAGAACCCTTTTGACACAACAGCAACACAACTGCTTTTCTTTTTTCTTTTCTTTTTTTACATTAAGTCTTAAGAAACAACTACAGGAATTCCAGATTAGGCAAAGGGAAAATATTGAGGGAATCTAGGGTTGGAGAAAACCCATCACAAGGCCAAGGATCTGAGCAGATGACTAAGGATAGAGGAAACCCACATAAGTGTTAAATAACAGAGAGGTGACTCATGGGTATCTTTTGGGAAGTTGGAATGAAATGAATGTGATTTCATTTGCCACACAGATACAAAATTGGCAAAAATTTAAAATAATATTAACACGCAGGGGAATCTGGATGCAGAGAAGCAGCTACACTCAGAAACTCCTGGTGTCAGTGTACCTGCCACAGCGCTTTTGGAAAGAATTCTGGCTATAGCTATGAAATTTATAAATTTGCATAGCCTTTAACCCAGTAGTCTTTTCCTGGTATTAGTCTATGCTATGGGATGAATTGTGTCCCCTCAGCAAAATTTACATTTCTATGTTCTAACCCCCAGTGACTCCGAATATGACTGCATTTGGACAGTTGGTCCTTAAAGAGATAATTAAGGTTAAGTGAGTTCATTGGGTTGGGCTCCAATCAATTATGCCTGGGGTCTTTATAAGAAGAGGCAGCAAGGACACAAGAAAAGGCAGTAAGAAGCACAGGAGAAAACCCAGTGAATGAACACAAGATAGAAAACAGCAGCCATCTACAAGCTATGAAGATAGGCCTCAGAGAAACCACCTTAGTTAGCCAACAACTTGATGTCATATTTCTAGACTCTAGAACTGTGAGAAATTAAAATTGTGTTGTTAAAGCCCTTCAGCCTGTGGTGCGGTGTCATGGCAGCCCTAACACACTGTTGGAGACTATTAGGACACACACAGTTTGTTCCCTGCAGAATGGCTGACAAGGAAATAGAATTTTATCATACCAGGCTCCACCAGCATTGAAAGGCTGAACTGCTGTGGGAAATGGCCTCTCTTATGAAATACAAAGACATATGAGGGCAGAGCTCCTGTTCTGTTGGGGCTACAGGGATGAGTTCTGTGAGATGACACATTGCAAAAAAATATGTAGAGGGACTGAACTCCCTTTCTTGTTTACCCCTCCGTTTTTATGTAAAAACTTCCGCAGTAAGAGTGTTGTTTTTTAAGTCTTGGAGAAGGTCTGGCAGGGCAGTGGAGGTGCCTGCCACCAGAGGTACTTGGGACAGGTAGTTAAAACATAAAAGAGTAGTGACATGCAAAGATATTTATGGCCTAGCATAAAGTGAAAACAATACAAAAGTATTTTCTGTGATATTCCTACAAGTATGTCAACAGGACGTCACCTAACCAAGTTGCCACTGGGGACTAGTGGAGGCCAGATATTTTTGGGAGGGGACTGTGGGACACTCAGGTAGGAAAACCTTTGGACAGAGCCCAGGGCGTCCCCATATTTAGATCTGGGTGCTAGACCTACCCTAGTCTTCTTGGGTTCCTGTCTGTGGAGACCTCTCTGTGTCTGCTCTCACCCCAGACCAGCGCTGGCCATGGTTTGTGGTGTGGTTCACCTGCCCTTCATCCAAGGAGAAGGAGAAATTGGGCCTATCAGGCAGCTCCTCATTGATATGTGTGGAGCTGTGCAAAGAGACTACCCAGCAGCCAGGTCAAGAGGCATCAATGACCTGCCTGTCTGTTTCCACAGGGGACACCCCCATTAGAAATGCTGCTCCCCAGATCAGGCACATAGGAGATCTGCATAGACCTCCAGCCAGGGAGGAAGCAGATGACAGCTTAAAGTCTTGGGATTCATATCTGAGTAGACAAACTTAGTCCGAATCACTCACTTTCCCATCCTGCCCAGCCATGACTTGGAGTATGAACCTGACAGGCCCACCAGGCTTCACACACTTGACAGTCTGCTGTCCAGAAAAAGCTCTCTCATTTCTTCCTCCCCTAACACATGTTGATGAGAAGTGGTGTGTGGATGCCCAGATGGGATCACAGGTGAGGCCCGGCCTGGATGGGCATGACCTGGGCTGTCCTGTGTTACCTTTGGACAGTTTCTGCCAACTTGCCAGAGGCATCAGGGGTGAGGGCTGAGCCAAAGTCTGCATAGTCAAAAAAGGCTCTCACTTCTGTCCTTCCTGAGGTGAGAGACTCAAAAAATGGCAATTAAACAGAAAAACATCTTGCTCTCTTGAGTGTTTCCCACCAAATGAGATGAGTATGGAGCTGGCTGTAGAATTGTCTGGTTGCCAGAGTTCTATGTTCTTTTGGAGTCTGTCACCAAGTAAGTGAGGTCACTGCTTTAGAGTTCCATCACCTGGGCCCCTTCATTCCATAAGACTTTCCCAAAGGCCCCCTGGGATGCTCACTGTTCACCTTCCTCCCCGTGCTAACTCATTGCCTCTATATAATTATGCAAACACAGCCCCCCTGTACCTCCTGGGAAGACCTAAATGCAGCCAGGAACCCAGGTTTAATGAGACAGAGCTGAGTCAGAACCTTCTTTCTTTTATCATCTGTGTTGCCCTAGATAAATAATGATGTGTTTCAGGGCCTCCCCAGCCTCCCAACATTCACAGTGGGGATCATGCTAGCATCTACTTCCTAGGAACTCATTAGGTATGTAGGAGATAAAACTTAATGAAACTCATGTTATGGTGTCACATGTAGAGAATTCAAAGACTTAAGAAATAGAAAAATTACAAAAAAGGATGGGAGGTAGCATGGCATATATCTCAAGCAGGCCTGGGGTCCAGCAGTGTGATCTTGAAAAATTTACCTCCACACTGGGCCTCATTTTCCATACTGCATCAATAACAGGTTGAAATTAAATGAAATTCAGATAGCGCATCCCCTGACATCAAATCTCTCAATGCCTTCCCATTCTATGTAGAGGCAGATCCCTGAGTCTCATCTCAGCCTGTGTGGTGTGCAGCCTCCACGAAGGCTGACAGCACTGAGTGGTTAGTGGCTCACTTCTGACCAACAGAATACAGCTGAAGTCATTGGCTCTCATTTCTTTCTTAGTGAAGGCTGCCATAGCCAAGAACAGTAAACTGGGTAGTTTATAAATAATAGAGTTTTAGTCCTCATAGTTCTGGAGGCTGGAAGTTTGAGATCAAGGTGCCAGCATGGTCAGGTTCTGGTGAGGACTCTCTTTTCAATTGCAGATGCAGACTTCAGGTTGTGTCCTCATCTGGCAGAGAGAAGGGGACAAAGCTCTCTGGGGTTCCTACAATAAAGCAAGCAATCTTAATCATGAGGGCTCCAACCTTAGGACCTCATTACCTCTCATCTAATACCATTATATTGGGGGTTAGAATTTCAACATATGAATTTGAAGGGGGGGGAGATTCAGTCTATTGCAACTTCCAAGATTTTGCTACAAGAAAAGCTGTCATTTTTCTCCTACTTGCTCTGTCCTATGTTCTTTTCCTTAATCAGTCTCTTTCTCTCTGTGTCTCTCTCTGTGTCTCTTTCTCTCTCTGTCTCTCTTTGTGTGTGTCTCTCTCTCTCCCCCTCCTTCCCCCACCGCCTGCATTGTATTCCTCGAGCTGTTCTAATTAGAGGAACACATGGCAGAGAACCCAGGAAGTGTCCAGGCCAACAGACAAGGAGGAACCCAGGCTTTCAGTCCACTCTGAATCCTGCCAATACCTGCATAAGTGAACTTGGAATCTGATCCTCCCACAGTCCAGCTCAGTTGAGACCACAGCCCCAGCCTCTTGAGAGACCTTGAGGCAGATACACAAATAATTGAGATATCAAGTATTTATAGTTCAGGGTACTGAGTTTTGGGGCAGTGTTGTCTGGAAGGATCAGGTTGTCTCCCAGGCCCCAGAATCCTCCCTCCCTCTGCTTCTTTCTCTCCCCAGCCCCCTTCAGCCACACAGGCCCCTTTCTAACTTCCTCTGCCAAACTCACTTCCACCTGTGAGTCTCTGCACAAGGGCTTCTCCTGGACACACTGTTTCCAGATTTGCACAGGGCTGGCTTTCTGTTGTCATTCTGTTCACAGCTTGAATGTACCTCAGTGAGGCATTTAGGTCCCCACAATTCCATGACTCCCCAGCCCTGCCTCCCAACATCCTACTTCATTTTCATTACAGCATTTGCTTTTTCTCTTTCACATGTACTTGATTTAGTGTTTTTGTCCAGTTGTCCTCAGACTGTGGGCTCCTGGGGGACAGGGACCACTTGGTCATTTTCAGCATCATATGCTGGACCCACCAGGGCACCTGCCACAATGTGAGTACTCAGGGCAGGGTTGCTGAGTGAATAAATGGGGCGATATCAGAGCCCCCTTCCTGCTTCTGACCACCTCATAATATGGATATCATTGATAATAACAGGAGCTGTGAGTTGTCTCTGAGAAAGGGGACAGCCAGAATGACCTGAACATGACTCTCCCCTGGCTGCAGCTGCTCCAGCCAAGCCCAGTGAGTGCTAGGGACACAGGTTGCTGTCACCTCTGGTGGCCAAAACTAGCACTGCAGACATGGGCAGGAGTATCACAGAACAAAACAAGCAACTGTATTGTGGGCTTCTCAAGATGGTGGCTCTACAGGGTCCCGGTGATGCAAAAGAACAGCATCTTTCAGCTCCGAGAATAGTATGAGGAATCTCATAAGCCTCCTTTTTCCCCTCTTTGCCTCTACTTCCTGGGGTGTGCAGTTCCCTCATGAGGTAAGGGTAATTGTTACCCTTCACTTCCAAAGAAGAACCTCAAGGACCCAACATGACCTAGATTTGACCATGGGCCCCAGATTCAGGGGCCAGTGATCTGAAACATTCTTCTTTTTTCTGAATACTCAACTGCCCAAGCCCACCATCCTCTCTCTGCTCTGAAGTATCTGCAGAGAGTGGAAAGCATCTTTCCAGAGCCTTCAGAGCACAGTGGGTCATAATGGAGAACAAAGGCCAGCAGACACTTGGGACTATGTGGAACTCTTGAGTACACCCACTTCTGACAATTCAGTTTATATAGGGGAAACTGACACTTTATCTCTCACTTTCCCTGTCTATACCAGGGCAACTGGGCTCATCCTAGCTCCACAGTGCCCATGGAGGTGATGGCAGGACTCCAGTCTTGCCGTGTTAAAGCTGTGCTGGGTGTGGCACCAGCTCAGGCAGAACCTGAGGCCTGTAGGATCCTCCTGCCAGTGCTCCGAGCCACCGGGCATGTAGCTAGGAGAGTGGATGTCCCAGCCCCATGGCAGTGCTGCCTCCAACCTTTTTCTTCCCCTCTTGTAATTTTCCTGGTGTCTGCTGCTTCTGTGACCCTACTTTCAAGGTCTCCACCTGAGAAGTCACTGTGCATATGTGTGTGTCTGTGCTCATGTAGACGTGTGCAAAGGAAAATGGCCTCATGTGGAGAGAGGGTAGGCCGCGGTCACCAAGGATTTAGGGGCTCTCATTTGAAAGCAAACCCGTGGGAAAATGTGAAGCCAACACCTAGGAAGCCAGAGTTCTTCCTAATACTCTGGGCTCTGCCCACATCCCATGGTTTGGGTCACTCCCTGCCTCTTTTTGGTCTCAATTCATCAATTGTACAATGAGGAGTTGAATAAGTGTGTGCTCAGTGAGGACATGATGCCAGGCACCATCCACACCAGATGTGTCAGCACAGGCTGGGCACAGTCTCACATGCCCATGGTGTGGACATGGAGCAAGGGGAAGCCAGGCCTCCTGTCAAAGGTCGAGTATGCCTGCACAGTGCACCCACAGCTCTACTGTTGAGGACAGTCCCACATAATCCTTCCCCTCCAGCCTCTGCCGGCTCTTTGTGCCCCATATCCTCTGACCCCCATGGGCACCACTGAGGTATTCAGGTGGTGCCACAGGGTACTAGACCTGGTGGGCCTGAAGAAAACAAAATAATTTTTGTATTTCTCCACAGATACAGAATGTGTTGTCAATCTTTGAATTTGACAATTTTGTCACATTATAACTGAGCCTGAGCAAGGTCTTATATACTTGAAACTATTGATTGTTCTTTTCTGGGATCTGTGGGGTATTGTGTTTTGTCAAATTTTCTGCTTTGTAACTGTTCCTTTTCTTATCCATTTGTAGCCATTCTTTATATATTGGGGATGTGAGCCCCTTTGTGATATGAGTTGCAAATATTTATTCCCAGTTTATTGTTTTCTTTATTATGGTTTTTAGTTTTTGTTTGGATTGGTTTCCTTGGTGTTTTGTTTGTTTAGTTTTGTTTTGTTTGCCATGTATTACTGAGATGTCACTTCCCTCCAAATTTAGTTACAGCTTCATAAACCCTGAGTAAAGTATCCTAACAGACAGCTTATAGAAACTAATTACCTAGTTTCAAAGTTTACATAGAAATAGGAGCCAAGAACAGCCAAGACAATTGGGAAGAAGAATAAATTTCTTACACTCTTAGATATTAAGATTTAGATTAAAGCTTCAGTAATCAAGGTCATATTGTTAAGTAGTGCAAGAATAAGCACAGGAGAAATAGAAAGATTCGAGAGTCCAAATCAAACCCCCACATTCAGACATTTTGTATATTGCAAAAGAGGCACCATGGGCCAGTGGGGGAGAAAATCTTCTCAGTAAATGGCCCAGGGTCAACTGGTTATCCATGTGGGAGAGTAATGAATCTTGGTTACCACCTCAGACTATAAATGGAAATCAATTCCAGGTGAATTTTAAATCTAGATGTAAACATTTTATAAGATATATTTCTAGTAGATAACAGGAGAATATTGTCATGACCTTGGGACAGGCAATGATTTCTTAGATAAAACATAGGGTGCTCTAACCATAAAAGGAAAAATTGATAAATTTGGCTTCAATAAAATTAAGAACTTCTTTTCAACAAAAGATACCTTCAAGAAAGTAAAAAAGCAAGAGCAGGGTGGGTATATGTGTATGTCATAGGTGTATGTGACAAAACCTTCACATCTAGGATATGTAATTAACTCCCATAAATTAATAAGAAAAAAGACAACATGCTGGAAACAGTGGACAAGAGATTTGAGCAGGCATTTCACAAAAAATAACCAAACTGCCAGAAAGCATGAAAATGTGGTCCGCCTTCTTAATCATCAAGAAAATACAAACGAAAGCAATATGATACTATTATGCAATGGCTACAATTAAAAAATAATAATAATCAAGTGTTCATGGTGATGGAGGGCAACTGAAACTCTTATATGCTGTTTGTGTGCAAACTGTTAAAAACACTTTCAGGTCTTGATGGGTCAGGTAGATCCTTCAGAGACCAGGAGCCATGTATGGCTTGAAGGAGCTGGGACCTCGGCCCATAGGGACCCAGTGTGGCTGCACGAAGCTGGCTCTGGAGACAGGATTTTGTTTGGTTTTCACAAAAATGGTCATTTGAGCTGTAAGGCAAAAGTGCAGCCTTCTAGGCCAAATGGTGCAAAGACTGTAGTTTCTTCTACAAGGAGCCCTCATCATTCCAGTGCAATAGGACTCACCCTGGCCAAGCTGGAAAAGGTAAAAGGTGGAGCGACACACCTTTCTGGAGTTGACATGATACACGGCACACCTGTACTAGACAAAAAGCCCTACATGGCTGGTTCGGACTCACCACAAAATTTGATGGCACCTTTAGAGGATGTTAATTTGCAGAATAGCCAACATAAACCAAAAACTGTGTCCCGGTCTGATGGCAGAACTGATAGTTGTGATCAGCCACAGCTCTCAGGATTCAAGGAGCCACAACCCCACCATAGCACCAAAGAGAAACCTAAACGTCCTCAAGCTAGAACTTCAGAAGACAACTACGTGAAACACAGCGACACAGCAAAAACCCAGCAAACCTCGCCCAAGCACAGGGAGATAGCAATGGATTTTGGTTTGGAATCAAGAAGTGATCAAAGTCCAAGTGTGGCAGAAGAGCAGATTAGCCCAATTGCCTGGAAAAGAGCTCTTCAGAGGAAGGTAGAGATGACAGGCTAAGGAGAGTGGAAGGAGCAGCGGTCCCCCAAGCAGGCAGTGCAGAGACGCAGCCCGCGGAGCCTCACTGTCCTGCCAGGACAGAGCCCCCTGCAGTGTGATTCCTGCCTGGGTGAGAAAGGCCCCTGTGGCCACATTAGAAGTACGGTTTACTCCTCACGCTGAGATGGACCTCGGACAGCTCAGTTCAGGAGGTGAAACAGATGTTGGTCAGGCGTCATTTAAATATTTTCAATCAGCAGAGCAAGCAAAGCGTGGCATTGAGGCTGCGCTGTCAGGCGATCCTCGGTCTGCTACCACCGGAAGCTCTGCCAGGACCGCCTTTTCTACTTTACTGTAGACATAGCACATGTCGCTTGCTGGTTTGGTGATGGCTTTGCAGAGGTTCTAAGGATCGAGCCGGCTTCTGAGCCTGTTCAGATGACTGACCCTGTGGAGTCCTTGGAGCCTGTGTCACGTCTTTAGACAGCCTCGTTGACCTTTGGTGGCTTTTGGATATTCTGTACAAGCTAATGGTGCGCAGATAAGCAACACTGTGATCTCACTGCTTTGATTAATTTGGGCTGTTCAAAATACTTATTTGAAAGACATGTATTTTAATAAATTTAACTGAGAGATATAATAAAAAACCACTTTCAAAAACCCTTTGGTAGTACCTTCCAAAAATGAACATACACACACTTTGATCCAACAATTCCGCTCTTAGGTACATACTAAATGGAAATGCCTGCATCTGTTGACCATGCAAAGGAATGTTTAGAGCATTACTTGTTACCTTTCCAAGCTGCAAAACTGGAAACTTTTACAGCAATAATAGAAAGTATAAAAAAAAGAGAGAAAAAGTATAAATAAAATGTGATATATATATAAATAGGTAGATATAGGTAGATATAACTATACAGGAAAAAAACAATAAAATGTGATATTGTGTATATATACACATATTTAATGAATACCAAATAGAAATAAAAATCAACTATAGCTACATTCAAAAATATACATAAAACTTTCAAGCATAATAAATTACCCTGACAGAAAAGAGTATGTTCTGTACAATTTCATTTAAATAGGTTTTTAAAACAAATTCAGAACTTAGAATATTTGTTGTCATTGGAGGAGTGAGCTCAGTGACTTGGGGTGAGAACATGAGGGGGTCTTTGGAGGGTTACTAATGTTCTGTTTCTTGTACTAGTTACTGTTCGTGTTTGCTTTAGGTAATTCATTGAGCAGTATGCTTATTATTTCTATCCCTTGGTGTATGTGGATGTTATGCTTCAACACAGAAATCTAATGAGCTGGATCCAGAACTTTTATTTCTCTGGTAAGTCCCAAGACCAGTAGCCGTGAGAGTTGGTTCAAAACTCCCGAATTACAGCATCTAGGTTCATATCCCAGATCTCACTCCTTCCCGTCTCACAGAACTTGGACAAGTTACTAACTCTCCAAGCTTCAGTTTCTTTATCTGTAAAAAGTTGATTAATTATAGTTTTCTTCTCAGAGTTATTGAGATGATTAAATTCTCACAATAAATCCTAGCTCTTTTTGTATTGCATCCTGATTTTTGTTCTATAGACTATGAAGACAGATGATGGCTTGCAGTAGAGAAAGGAGAAAGATTAGGTTTAAGTCGAAGACATTTCCAAGGTGAAAAGTGAGAGGTAATCAGAGATCAGAGATGGTGCTGAGGTGCAAGAAGAAACATCAAAGGCCTATTTTATCTCTAGCCTCCTGCATATCTTCAAACATGAAAGGTGGACTAACCAGATGATTTCGTTGCTTAGTCCTCCCAGCTATGACATTGTCAAAATTGGGGGGAGGACGGAAATGCCATCCAAAACCCAAATACAAATGTCCACATTTGATTCAATCTTACATGTGAAGGCCCAGAACTATGCGGTTAAGGGAGGTAAGTTTTCAGTGGTAGGATTGTGAGTTAATTTAGTTTCTCCATTGATTTTTTTTCTCTTTTCTAATTTTCTGTAATAAGTTTGTCAATTAATTGGAGCAAAACATCTTACAAAATATATCTATTTCTTCATATTTATATCCACATAATTAGGATTATAAAGAAAGGAAAAAAGGAAAGAAATAAATAAGAAAGGAAGGAAAGAGGGTAGAAAGGAAGGAAGGAAGCAAAGAAAGAGGAAAGAAACCACAAATTGACAGATATTCTCAGAATAAGAAGCCAAAAATTATCTGGGCAGGGAAAACACTGTTTCTGATGCACAATGACTAAGCCAGCAGAGCATTTTGAGATGGGACAGATATAGCAGATATTACAAATAACTCTGGGATATTTTCTATATTTTTATTGTGTTTTTCACCCCTTCCTTCAATTACCTACATTTTTTTCTTTTCTTTCTTTTTTTTTTTTTTTTTTTAGCTGAAACTAATCCAATCTTCCTTTTAATATTTCACCTTGTTAACAAAACCCTGGACAACAGAATGGCAAAAGGGTTTTCTGCTTACATTTTCTTACTTTCAAAAACTAGCCTGGATGACATGATCACTTGGTCTAGGAAGCTGGTATGCAGAGCATTTATTAGCATTCTGAGCATGAATCCTTGTTCTAAGAATCTAAGTACTGCAGTGATTTGGCAATGCAATTCCATTTCTGGGATTAGTCCTTATAGAATTAGTTGTACAAAGGCTCAAAGATAAAAGGAAGTTTACAAAGAACTGTTTGTAATATTTATAAATTGTAAACAAAGAAAAAAAGGTCATCCATTGAGGATAGTTAAATCATTATGACTTATCCATATAAATAAATTCTTCATGGTCATTCAAAATTGAAATATATCTGCAGTTACAGAACAAGTTGCACAATATGATCCAACATGTATTTAAACAACACGTGTGTGTGTGTGTGTGTGAGTGTGTGTGTAAAAATAGTTCTGCAGGAACAAAGAAAATGTTTCTATTTGTTTGTATATGTTAGCTTTTTTTTTTTCTTTAACAAAGAACATGCATGTTCAGATTTTTAAAATGGAGGCCCATGCTCTTGATCTTTAAACTGCATTGCCTTGTGAAGGGACAAAAGTGACTTTGTTTTTAATGATAAACCATCATGTGACTTCTGACTAACCTTGAGACTAGGAATACCTAAAAAATGTCTAGTTGATGTATTATTCTTTACACAGAAACACTCATTCACTGTAAGTTTCACCTTTCCTCCAAAACAATTGTGATGTCCCTGTGTACATCAAAGGCTGTGATACTCTTAGACACCTACACATTCCTTCCACGATATAAACCCTGGGTCCAGGAGGTTGTGGTGTGAAGATCTACCTGTCTTTGGTCTGTCAAGACAAAGCTTCTGTCCACAAGTTCCCCTAATATAACACCCTTTGCCAACAAACTGGAGTTATTAGCCTCATGCTTTGGTTTCTTGTCTCCTTTGATATTTTGGAGCCACTTTGCACATACAGCCCTTTCATAGAACATCTTGACACCTCCCTCCATAACTTTCCAGGTGCAAAGAATCATTACATTCTCCAAAGTCAAAGGCAAAATTTTATCTTAACCTTGCTGGGCACAGCCCTGGGCTTATGAGAAGACTGCCTGTGACATTGAATATGAATTGTAGGTCATCCCTTTCTTTCTTCTGGGGTCTGCTTGGCCTACCTGGGCTTCATGTTCTTCATAAAATCCTTGGCCCTTTCCAAGTGAACCTTCAGTGTTTCCCGAAGTTTCCAAATGAGGCTTCAATGCCTCATTTGGTCCAAGAGCTCATCAAGGTGGGCCTCCTGGGCCTGGCAGCTGCCCTCACAACAATAGGAAGCAGAAGGAAGTCACCAGATCTTGCAGAGAATAAATGGCATGCAGAGCCCCTGCCTCTGGAACTGAAGCCCAGGCTCCCAGACAGGCCCAGAGTTATTTTTCTATAGCAGGAGCTGCAAATCTGCCTCCACACTTGCCCTTTCACAGCCAGGACTCTGGGCTCTTCTATCTGGAAAGTTTTTCCCTGCCCACTTTGCACCCGCAGGACCCAGCTCAGAGGGGACTCCTCAGAGACACCCACCTCACGTGGTCATTCTCTGCTTACATCTTCTGGTAGCACCTGTTTCTCACTTTCCTTCTCACCAGTCATATTCAAAATCAGATGCCAGCTGTATCCCCATCACCCCCTAGACTGTGTCATCTCCTTTGGGGCGTGTGACTGTCAGAGGCAGATGCTCCATACCCACCCCCGGCAATCTATAGATCTGTCTCTCACACACATGACTTTCCAGACATGATTTAGTCCCATCAAACAGCTGAGGCCAGAATCATAGAAAACTTCTGCTACTTCCCATCTACGCTCCTGACCAAGGTAAACCTCAGTTTCCCATCAGTACAAGTTTTACAGCTAAAGGTTTCACATTTGGGTCTATGATCTCTATTGAGTTAATTTTTGTTTCTGGCTTGAAATGTAGACCAAAGATCTCACTCTCTTTATTTTTCTTTTTGCATCTGAATCCTGGATGGATTCACAGGCCACAGTGCTGAGCCCTTGACTGCCTGGATGTGACCCAGCCCTCATTGCCCTTGAGGATGCCCCAGTGTGGGGTCTGCACCCGGTTCTCCAGGCTGTGCTTCTGCCAGTGCTGCTGTGTCTTCTTCTCAGGATCCAGCTTCTCCAATGACAGCACACTCTGGTGTCTCCCAGAGCCACACAGCCTCCTGAGAGTAGCTGAAGGGGTCAGGGCTTTACCACAGCATCCACTTCACCAGGGCATGCAGGGATTTCTGCAGTGGCAGAGCCCAGAGAAAGGGCCTGGAGGGCTGACCTGCCCAGGGTGAGGAGGATGGCCCCACTCACTGGCCATTGATGGGCTCGTTCAAAGGCCAGTGGAGGCCCCACATCTCAAGTACTTATTGTCACTGCCTGGGCACCATCCCTCAAGGTCACCTTATGGGTCCCACCTCGGCTCATGCTCCTCCTTCTGCGTAGTGTTTCTGTTCTACACAAGGACACACCCCTGATCTGGCTACCCTTGAAGTTCCATCTCTCGACTTGTCCCATCACCCACTGATGTGACTGACAGAAAGAAGGTGGAGTTTTGGGAATATGAAAAAGAATGACCAGCCCTAGAAGCCAGCCTGAGCTCTCAGGGGGGCTATACTGACCTCTGTCTGGGTCATCTCTCCTTTGGCACTCACTGACTCACAGCATGTGGGCCGAAAGGCAAAGCTGTCATTAAATCCAGACTCCAACTCCCCTACAATTAAAAAAAAAATCTATGTCTTATGTCATAATCTGGGTTATGGGTCTGCAAACTGTGGCCTGAGTGTCAGATTTGGCCCTCTGCCTACTTTTGTGTGGCCCTGTGAGCTAGGCATGGAGTTTACATTTTTAAATGGCTGGAAAAAAATAAAATAATATTTAATGATGTGAAAATGATATGAAATTCAAATTTCATTGTCCCTAAACAAACATTTACTGGAGCAAAGCCACACCCATTCACATCTGCACTTTATTTTAATTGACCAATAATATTACATTAATAGTTATACATTTATGGGGTATAATGTGATGTTTTGATACATGTATACAATATGAGATGATAAAGTCAAGCTATTTAATGTGTCAGTCACCTCACACACTTATTTTTTTGTGTAGTGTGAATGTTTAAAATCTACTCTCAGCAATCTCCATATGGACCTTAGCTTAGTATTGACTGTAGTCACTCTGCTGTGCAGCAGATCGCAAAGACCCACCCTCTTCTGAGTTTTTCATCTAAACAATTTGATTAAGGAGGCAGGAAGGGCATATTTTGTCAAAATATTTTCTTCTACCTAGAACACCAGTTGCTGTCATTGGAGGGATTTGGAATGGACCCAAGGTCTCCCCCTGTCCCTAGGCTACAGGTGAAGAGAAAAGGGGCCCTGACATCAGGGGCAGTTGTGTCTATAAAGGGAAGCATCACAATAACTCTGTGGTGTGACTCTATTAAACAATGCTGTCAAGGACTACGCCAAGGACAGAGTACCCAGGGTAAAGTCTGAGGTGAGCTGAGAGCCACAACTTTATCACACACAGGCTTCCTCTTCCTCTGTTAACTGATCATGGGGAACTCCCCATGAGCCCATAGGGGATGGGAGAGAGAAGACAGTGTAGCAGATCTGGGGACCATGGCATTTGGGCCACTTTTCATGTAACTTGCCTGTACCTTCAGGGGGCACTGGGGCTCAATCATGTGCACACCACTTTCATTTGATCATGGGGTGGTGCTCTGCAAGTACAACTTTATGGCTCAGTGGATCAGATTACAGCCTGCACATAACGGACATCTGAAGTCGTGTGGCAAGTAGGTGGCCCATGGTTTACTGTTCAGTACCTACTAAGGCTGTATACCGGGGCAAGAGCTGTTTCTCTAAATAGGGGTAGTTATCTGCAGGGAATGGCAGGGGTTTCTTCTAATATCCTGAGGGTCTTAGCTGTTCTTCACCTATAGGGGCCTGCTAAAGGCTGAAAACAGTATTCTTAAGTGTCACTGATGCTTCAAACACAGTTAGATTCGGTAGATCATATGACCTAAGTGGCAGAGCAGCTTGCACGGCAGCCTGGACCTGTAGCTGGGTATTATCTACCGGGCCTCACTAGCAGCATTTGGAGCCACTCAGTAAGTGGGCTGGAGTTACACACCCAAATGAATATATTGCCTCCAAAATCCAAAAAAGGCCCACTTAGGTGTTGTGTCTCTTTTTCAATTGTAGGAGGGTTCAGATACAACCATCTATTCCTTACCCTAGAATGCCTATCTCAGCACACCCCACACCACTGGACCACTAAAATTCTATTGAGGTAGAAGGTCTCTGAATTTTAGTCAGATTTCTTATCTACTTCCTGACACATAGATATCTTAACAACAATATTAGCATAGTTTGTACAACTTGCACTCTAGGTCCAATCAGCATAATATTATCAATATTACGGTCTAGTGTAATATATTGTGAAAGAGAAAGGTGATTGAAGTCCCTGTGAACTAAACTATGACATAGGGCTGGAGAGTCGATATGTCCCTGAGGGAGGACAGTGAAGGCATATTGCTGCCCATCCCAGCTGAAAGCAAACTGCTTCTGATGGGCCTTATTGACAGGCATCAAGATAGACACATCAGCCAGATCAATAGCTGCAGACCAGGTACCAGCAATATGCTAATTTGCTTAAGAATTAAGCCATATCTATTACAGCATTTGCAGTTGACATCACCATTTGTTTAAGCCTAAAATAATCCACTGTTCTTACCCAACACTCATCTAATTTTTTCATGGAACATAGAGAAAAGTTTAATGGGGATGCAGTGAGAATCACCACCCTGCATCTGTAAAGTCCTTGATGTCTTGGATAATGGCACTAATCTCTTCAATATCTCCAGGAATGTAATATTGCTTTTGCTTCACTATTTTCCTAGGCAGAGGTAGTTCTAGTGGTATCCCCTTGGCCATTCCCATGATAATAGCCTTCACTCCACAGGTCAGGGCACAAATGTGGAAATTCTATCAACTGTTGGGTATGTCTATTCCAATTATGCATTCTGGAGCTGGGAAAATAACCACAGGCTGGGTTCTGGGACCGAATGGCCTCACTATGAGATGGTCCTGAGCTAAAACTCCATTGATTATCTGCTCTCCATAAGTTCTTAGTCTGACAAGGGATCACAGTGATATTTGGGGTTTTGAAAATTAATGTCAGTTCATAGCCAGTGTCCAGTAGTCCCTAAGAGATCTGAGTGGTTTTTTTTCCCCCAATGCACAGTCACTCTGGTAAAAGAATATAGACCCCTTTGGAAGGCTGTGAAAAAAATTAACTATATAAATATTTGGCAGTGTAACAGGGTCCTTCTTCTAGGGGACCTGGCCTCACCATCATTTACAGGATTTGAAGCCCGTGAAACTGGATCAAGTCTGGGAAATGTTCAATGGGCCATGATATTCTGTTTTTATTATTCATTGTACTTGTATTTACTCAGTCTAGCAGTTTGCATATAATTTCTGAATTTCTAGAAGAGCCTCCGATTAGGTTCTTGTCACAGCCATTGATATTCTATTGCAGTTCTCTACTCATCACTTCTTGGCCCCAAAAGTCCACAACTCTGCAGCCCCACTGTAGTGTTCATGTGCCGTAGAGCTCACCCTGCCTTCTGCGGCTCCTGCCAGCCCAAGATCCACATGATGCCCCCATTGCCCATCTGTGCCTGAAGTCAGGCAAGACAAAAGCAGCCCTTTGGGCAGCCCACAGACAGGTTGACCATTTCAAATATATTCTATTCTCCTTCTGTCCTGATACAGGCAACCAAGAATTGGTCAGGTTCCTGCAGTCCATGATGTGCTGTGCAAGGAAGGTGCTGGGGCAAGAGCCAGTGAAAACCCCATGAAATTTTCTATGACATTGAACATGGCTTTTTTTTCTTTGATTGGACATTTGCCATTCATTGCAAATTATTGTCTAGTTTATAGAGCTTCTATAAAGCTATTTTTCAATCAATTGTTTTTTTGAATGTTTCTGTGGGGAATGAAGCCTGGTGCTAACTAGTCTTCTGCCTAGATGATGTAGCTCTCAGAGTTATCCTTGCCTTGATGATGATGCCATTACAGTTTCCTGAAAATGAAGGAGTTGCAGCAGTATGTCTTCTATAAATTAATATCATTTATTTCATTTTGTGCCTTTGTAAAACTAAACAGAACAGCTTTATCCTTAATATGCCTCATAAATTTCTTTTTTTATTTCATGTTTGTAATCTCTAAAAGCTTTTTATATTGTGTCTATGTCATCATTATTAGTCTACTGATGCATTCCCTTTCTTCATATGCAAGTTTATTTCTATATTCTATATCTTCTTGAGCTAATTTTATTAATTTGTGCCTATCTTGTAATTTGTTTATAATTTGTAGTATTCCAGGTATCTAGGTTTGCATGGCAGTTGTTGGAAGAATCAGAAAAATAAAGTAGAGAAGTGACGCTTTGGAGCAATCTATAAATGCTCTAAGCTCTAGAATTCTCTATTTTAGTATGGATAAAATTAATATATATGGCATACCTACCACTCAAATGTATTTTGTGAGACAAATGATACACAGTATTCAAAGTAAATTATGGAACAGTTCCATTTGACCTGGATTTCATCAAGGTGGCACAGTGAACCATTTTCCTCTTTTGCCTCAATATGTAGGTAGAGAGAGACAAGAGAGAAAGAAAGAGAGAAATTTTTAGTAAGAAAATATGCAATATAACAATTTAAATTAATAATTGTATCAACAGATACAAATTTTATTATAAAATTATTAATATTTACCAAGAAAATAGTAAGTACCAAGAAAGTACTATTTTAAGCCAATTGTACATATAGCATAATATGTGAGTTACAATGTATAATACAAAGATTCATTAAAAAAATTGAAATATCTATAATAATGTTAGATGATAGTAAAGCAATCACAAAGATCAACTGTTTTGACATATGACAAATAAACGAGCATAAAGGGTGTTAATAACTTTATTAGTAAGTTTTGCTAGTTATGCAGATAAGCAAATAGCATTTTAAAACAGAGAGCACAGGGTACACTTTACTTTCAAATGGAAGAGAAAATGATTGGAAATGGAAATGTTTTTGGCCTAAGAATGCCATTAGCTTCCTACAAATGAAAATCCTACAGGTCATATTTTCTAGGCACCATGAAATGACAGTAGAAACTATCAATAGAAGAGTAACCAGTAAGATCTAACAGCATGCATATTTCAATTAAAATTCTTTTTAAAAACTGCTAAATTGAGTGAAAAATCCAAACCAATATTACTTTTTAGGTGTCAGAAAAATGCTAAGGAGGAATCATGGTGGCTGGAGTCAAAGGATCTGAACTCAGGGAACTAATTCTATCAACGACAAGAGTATTGTTACAGAAAAACAGCAATTATATGTATATGCACCTACTTTTGACTAAAATTAAGGAGTGATACAAGAAATTTGTGCAAATCATAAGAAAACATTTCAATATGAAAGGAAAATAATCACACTGTACAAATATCAGTGCCATATGGTATAGTGAAGGAATGTGGAGTGATGAACCAAATGAAGAAAATCAGGATTTCTCATAAGACTTTTTTTTTCAAAAAATATTTTTGTAAACTATTTCATCTATGTGTACATTGTGCACATTTTAATTTTAAAAATACTACATATTCTAAAGATCCTTGCAATGCACACAGCAAAAAATAATCAAGAAATGACAAGGATTCTTATAATGCCCCACAGAGTTGAAACCCAAATGTGGCAGCACAGGTACCAACAGTGTTTACATAGCTTAAATGTGTGATTCCACACATCTTAATTAAACCAGATGGCAGAACCTGTGCTACTTAAGTTATTTAACTAATGGCAAAGAATGCATTTTTTGACAATTATTTTCATAATTAATCTGTTAAAAATTGATGAACTTTTTGCCACATAATTTGGAAAACATTGATTATTCTTTTATCAGAACTGAGTAGCACCAAAGGACTCACTGTGACATAGATGTTGACCACAAGCCTCTGGCTACCCAAGAGAACTGGGTCACATGCCCATAACAGGGTGGAGGAGGATGAGATGATAAGGTCCACCCAGTACATGACCACAAAGAAAGTCACCAGTAGCAGGACGGTGTGGGTGGCCCTTTTCTCTGGGCAGGCTCTTGGGGAGAGGCTGGTGCTGTGAATGTCCTGGTATTGCCTCTGCACAGGAGAATCCCATGTATGCATTTGAGAGCAGCATAATTCCTACAAAGGACACATCCCTGGATACTGACAGAGTGACAATCAAGCCCCTAATGATGTAGCTCACGGGTGAGAGGGAGCAGTACTGTGTGAGAATCATCAGATTGGTCTGAGTCCCATCGGAAGATGACACAGCATAGATGATCAGGTTACTACTGAAAGACAAATTGAGGAACCATAAAAAGGAGAAAATATAAAAAATGTCACTTGTTGATTTATTATTAAACCTTGTCAGCCAGGAGGTGCTGGGGCTGATGGTGATGGCCTGGGCATGCTCAGGAGGCAGGTGGTGCAGATGGAGAGGCCCCTCATCACCCTGCTCGGGGAGAGCAAAGCCTTACATTTGAAGTCATTCCCAAAATGCAGGGACTCAAACAGTTCCAGAGATACCAAAATAACTTGAGTGACGAGGTTCACTATGTGGACAAAGGCCAAGTGACTTGTGGTCACATCCGTGGGCTTAGGCCTGCGTTCAAGATGGAGTTTGAAGATACACAAGAAAGAAAGGAAAGTATTTGCTGAGATTCCAGTGCCAGCTTGGAAAAAAAAAAGCCTTTGTAAAATGTAACATAAGTTAAAAATTTGCTCATTTTAATATCAGAGAAGAAAGATTTTTTTATCTGAAAAACAAGATAAAACACATCCTCCATGTCATTTTTTCATATACAAGATTATTACCACTGCTATCATTTCTATTTAATACAATTATCCTTGAGTAACCTTGACTAGCTTATACAAAATTTTAAATAACCAGCCTCTCTGTATTATTTTCTCTGTTATATACACCTAACATCATCTCAAGCACAACCAAACCTGGGTAGGTGTCCATTATCTGTGCTCCTATAGTACCTAGGCCTCACTCCTTAGAAGCACTAATAATATTATATTTTCTTTATTAAAAATTCAGCACATAAAAATTACTCACAGGTGTCTACACAGAAGAGGTGAAGTAAATTCATGTTAATGGAAAAATAATCATCACATATATCAGTTGGAAAAAAATTCTTATATTCAACACATTTTTAGGGTTTTTAACATTCTCATTTATTGCCTACAACTTCTACTATGGAGATATTATGGAGTTTGGTTAACAGTTTGAAGAAATTTCATTATTCTGACACAAAGGAGAAAGGATTTCATTAAGGATTCCATTTCTAAAAATGCTTCTCATGAAATGTGACAATATTCTAGTCCTGAGTTAGTACTTTCTTGCTGCTGTAACAAATTATCACAAACTTAGAGGATTCAAACAACATATATTTATTGTATTGCATTTCTGGAGGTCAAAAAATCAGACAGGGTCCCACTAGGCTAAATTAAGTCATCAGCAAAATTTGAGTTCCTTTCTGGAGGCTCTAGGAGAATATCTATTTTCTTGGTTTGTTTGATTGTTTTTGGATTTTTCCCAAGCTTTTAGAGGCTGCCTGCAGTCCTTGGCTCTTGACTCCCTACCTCCTGCAAAGCCAGCAATAGCTGGTCATATTGTCCTCACATTGCATCATTGTGGACACTGAGTCTTTCACCTCCTGATCACACATTTTAAAGGCCCCGGTGATTACATTGGGCCCATGTGAATAAGCCAAGGTAATCTCCTTATCTTAAACTCAGCTGATTAGCACCCCTGATTTTATCTGCAATCTTAATTCTCCCCTGTCACATTGCCTACTATATTCACAGAAGCTCAAAACTGGAAGAAGGAATTAGGATGTGGACATCTTTGTGAACCATTATTCTGCCAACCACAAGTACCTTTAACAATATTTCCTCATAATTTTCTTGCTCTTCCCAGTCTATTTTCTATTCTAGATAATTCTTACAGGAACTTTCTAGGCTCAGGAGGAAATCACTGACATCTATCTCTCAATTGTATGAGGGATAATCCACACAATTCTCCACTTTGCATAATCTAAAAAGTAGCATCAAAATAATCACATGGTGCTTCTTTCTTGAAGTTCCACTACATGTGGCAAATTTTATCATTACGTATTCAAGTCATTTTCTATTAATACAAATATTTTTTTCAATCCAGGTTTTAATGAATCCAATATTGGAAAACCCCACCTGTCTTTAGATTTCACTTCTGAAGTTAAAGAGTGTTTTTATTTAAAGGTAACTTACAGCTTTGTAGCCCCAACATATAAATTTAGAAAGCAATGCAGAAATGTTGACAGTTATTGTTCTTGGCTTATATTCAGAAATGTATGGTTGAGGTAGAATATTGTTCTAAAATAACTAAATATGTATGTGTTTATAAATAAAGGAAAATTTATACAGTGATTAAGTGTTACTTTCTATCAAAGCTTCACATATCCAAGAAACACATTTATCTCAACATCCAGAACCAAAAATGGTTCTTACTAACATACATCTCACCTTCAGCACATTTGTTTTCTGCAGTCAGGCTGAACCCAGGAGAAGCAGCAGGATAATATTGTGTTATGGGGACAATGATCTCTAATTCTCAGGAATGACATTCCAGTATCAGTAAAACAACATTTGGGCAATGGTCACTAATGTATATATAATTATTTTGTAACTATATATCTGAAATCATATTGTTAATATACAGTGTGTATTATAAGCTGGTAACAAAAAGATAATAAAATTATTAGATAATGACACATACATACAAATTTTATTTTCCTATGTCTTCTCAAGGGGTATCTGACCCACTTCCTCTGTGGCATGTTCCCCCTCTGAAAATGACTGTCGCATCCTGCAAAAGATTCGGAGACTCTTGAGGGTGTTGGGCAGAGTCCGGACAGGGAAGGTCCATGGTCCCATAGATGAGGACTGCCAGGTAAAATATAAAAAAGGCAAATAGAAAATTCATATGGTTAATAAATTTATTATAAATATGTCTTAAATGTTGCATTCCAATATTGTATAGAGTTATGCCATTATTGAATACTTATACAATAAAATTATCTTTGTTTATCTAAAATTAAAACCTACCTTTGTCTATTATTATTTGCTTAAACGGGCTTTCCTATCATGGGAGAATCAGAGGCTTTGCAATAATATGTTATGGAACTCTGAGAAATGAAATAGAAAAAAAATTATAGAAGCCATAAATACTGGTCAGAATATAAAGAACTGGATTCAAACTTATTCATTAAAATCTGACAAGTGTGAATGCAACTCTCAGCACTCACAGTGAAATGAGTCAACCAAGCTGCCCTCGGGCTGACAGTGAAGCCCTTAGCACACTCGGGAGACAAAGCATGCAGATCAAGTTCATCCTCACTATACTGGATTCTACCTTATGCTATTTTAAATATAGTAATTCTCAAAGTATATAACCATGGGCAATCCTTGTGAAACAGCACCATTTACTGGAGCAGGTACAAAAGACTGACTGTAAAGTCTGTGGGCTTGTATCAGTCATCTCTAGAGAGAGTGTAATAAAAAGCAGCCATCTACAAAAATCCAAATTTTATTTTGGGAGAAAACAAATATGTTATGAGGAAAATGAGGTTTGATAAAATATATTTCCTCACCTTTGTAATAATATCTAATTTTAAAAGTGTTGTTTTATACATGAAACAATATTCTGTAGAGATCTTTTTACTGTACCCAGTTTAGATAGTATTATGTAATCTAATCACAAAATAATACCCTTTTTATATTAACAAAGAATGTCGTTTTTGTCATCAGTTTTATCATAGTCTAGAAAAAGCATTGCAAACCTATGATTGATTTTAGACAGCATAAAGATAATACGAGACTTGCAGGTGAAAAGGTACTAGAGTTTAGTTTGGCTCAGTATAACAGCTGGTAAGCTGTGAAATGCAGCAGATAATTTCATGTAAGAAAACACGTTTCCTTCCATCTAGACCAGTTTGTAGAGAAATACATCTGTTAAATGTACAAATGTCAAAAGAACACATATGAGCAGCATAAGATATCCTTGAATAACTGAAAGAAAACTGTTACCCTTTGGAAATTGAACTTAGTGGAGGATGTATGGGGAAAAAATACAGCTGATGTGGATAGTCACAACCAGAAGAATTTCAATTCTCTCCTGAGAAAAAGCAAAGGCAGGAGAAGTGTCACTGCAGATGTGTCAGAAAGGCTATGGGGAATTTGATCAAAAATCATGTGCTAGGGATTTTGAAAAACTATAAATGGGATGTTTTGAATGAATTTGTCTCACCACTGGAAACAAACAAATATGAGCAAACATAACACTTTTTCAAAAGGCTTACAAAGCCTTTACCATCATATCACTCTGCATCAAAGTAACGTGAAGCTGAGAATCAAAACAATGGTGTCAAATTATTGAGTTTCAAGTGTTAGAACCGGTTCCCCGTTCTGCCCCAGGAACAGAATGGCAGAGTCCAAGGCTGCAAAAGGCAAAGGAGTTTATTGGCTGGCTCGAGCCAGGGTCCAAGTCCCAGAGCACCAACGCAGTGGTCTCTTTACGAACTAGGACCTCGCTCAATGGGACATATGCCCTTTTATACTTTTGCTATAGCTTGTTACAAAAGATTGTCCAATATTGATTGCCCAAACCCACACACACACCCCCTGCACAAGCCGTCTACGTGCGATTAGGAACGTTGTCCTGGCTGTTAGGCTGTTTATGTGCTGATCATGCCTCGGCCCCTTTATCAGTAAGTTGTTTGTAGTCACCCCCGCCAGGGCCTGGCCTTGTTTACCAAGCATTTGAGTAAGCAAGCACCGCTTCTAGTCACCCCCCCAGGGCCTGGGCCTTGTTTACCAAGCATTTGAGTAAGCAAGCACCGTTCACAGAAGCGGAATTTGGCCGTTAGCTATAAGCAAATTATTTTACTTTTCAACACACTTAGTTCAATGAAATAGCATAACACACTTGAAATAGCACAACACACTTGTAGGGGCTGCAAATTATTTCTGCTCTTCACAAGGACAATAAAGAATGTGCCCTGTCTTGCAAGTAGCCTATCAGGATCAGTGGAGGTCAGTCCTCTCCACCATCCCCTTCCTAAATGCACAGAATGCAGGGCTTTTAACAATTGCTTTTAAAACAATCTCAAATTCTCTGATATACTGAAATATAAATAGATCCATGTTTTTTAATTTTTTTTTTATTTCAGAATACTAAGGGGCTACAAATGTTTTTGTTACATGGGTAGCTTTTTAATGCTAGAGTCAGGGCTATTAAGGTGCCCATCACCTAAATAGTGCTCATTATACATCTTAGGTAGGATTTTACTGCCCCCCTTGTGGATTTCCAATGACTTTTACTTCTTTCTGTGCCCATGTGTGCCCATCAACTATTTACAAATTATTAGAGAGTACATGTGGTGATCCATGGGGTTTTGATGCCTTAATAGGCCACAAATGAATAATCACTATTATCATTTTACTTTTCCTTTCCATTTTAACCTATCCTGATTCTACTCTCCCTGTTTTCCATTTTAAAGGCACTTAGACACTAGAAGATATTATTTCTACTAAGTCTAATAAACTTTAAAGAGATACTGGAGATCAATAAGTAATTAAATTGAAATATATTGAGAATGTTCAAGAATCATGTCTTTATAAGCAAATCACAACTTGAAGCATTATGAGGAAATAAAGGAGTACTAACTTTAGAGGATATTTTTGTAATAAAGGAATGTGATTTCCTTCAAATTTTGGCAATTCTGTTAATCTCATGATTAAACAAATATCTCCATCTAATAAATAAAGTACTGTTATAAATTTTAGTTTATTTAGATAACCTAGATACAAAATCTAATTTTATTTTAAGAATATATTTGAAGGCTTGCTGGATGTTACCCTCTTTTATCAAAGCTAGTAATTAATCCTACAAAAAATTGATAACTATTAAAAGGTGATATTTCTTGATAGTTTTGTGATAATCATAAAAGAAATTCATTTATATTCAATTACTATAATGCAATAAAAGAAAATAATCATGATCATATGCTAAAATGTCATTATGGTAAAATGTTTAAAAATAGGTTCTAGTATAATTTCAAACAATTATACCATATTTGCAAAGTAGGGGAAGTTCTGAATTTGTTCAGATTTAGTGTGTTTAAAACATAAAATTTTACCTAATATACATACAGTAAGTTAAAATGAGAAAAAAACGGGTTAAAAAATCAAATACAATTCAAATTCAAAGTCAACATAAAATTGTAAATGTCCTTCAACAAAACTATACATTTATGGTCTCACATTTTGCATAAAATTGAAAAATGTAGTTAGTTGTGATTTACTGAGATATAAGACTGAGTTCAAGAGAAGAAAATATTCATGAATCTTTATTGAGAAAATCATGTCTCTTCCCACCACCAACTCAGAGTATAATACATGTAACTTACCCATTAATTCTACAAAGATCTAGTGAATGTCAGCAAGCGATATTTCTAGATAGTTTTATGGTAATGAAAAAAAAACCTATATTAGCAATTAGCAAAGAATAAAACGAAATAAACTTTATTGTCATCTGATGAAATCTAACTCATGTAATTGTTTAAAACATCTCATTTTATTGCATAATTTTGGTTATAAAATATTCTAAATATACTAAAATGTTTCATACTTAAAGGAACAAAAAAGTATAACTAAGTGATTTTGAATTCCTTTCGATTTCTTGTATTTTAACAGGTAAAATTTTACCTAAGTATATGCAGTAAATTAAATTAATAAAATAAGTAAATAAAGTCAAACACAATTGCAGTTCAAGTATATCCTAAAATTATAAATGCCCTTTAAAAATATATAAATTTATGGCCTCATATGATCCGGGAAATGTTTCTTTTTATCTGGAAATGTCTACTGTATGTAGCCACAATTCATTGAGCTATGACTGAAATTATAAGAAGTGAATTCTCCCACTACTTCACTGAGACAATCTCGCCTCATCCCACCACCCACCTGAGTCTTGAGCGCTCACAGTTAATGACGCTGAATAATAGACACTGACGCAGCTGAGTCTTTGGAGTGAGCCTATGTGCATGAGATGAGGACCCTAAGACATGGTTATAAGGAAGTGGTGCCAATCAGCTCATCTCCCAACAGGACCATAATTTCTATGTCACCTGAAAAAGCAGGACAACCAGGGCTTGGGATTGTTAGAAAGGGAAACCAACAAGGTAGAAACAACTTAACCTAATTAATAGAAAACAACAAGTGAGGAGCTGCTGCATTGCAAACTTTTCCATGCGTGAGCTCGTCTTTCTGGTCCCTTTGGCCTGCTGGGTTGTACTGCATCAGTCCTATCAACAAAGCAGAAGCCTCCAACTAATGTTAACTTCAAAAATCAGTAGATTCCATATTGAATTTCTCAGTGTATCTCCACTGGTGCAAGTGATTTCTGGTGGTCTTCACACATATCCCCAGTGGTCCCTGGTATTCAGGGTCACAATTAGACTACAAACAACTTTGAGGGAATTAGGACAGTACCCTCTCTGCCAGATCTCCAGAGGACACAGCTCTGAGCCCGGGCACCTGTCATGGGGAGCAGAAGGTAGGACAGTTATTGCTTCAAAGTATTTGGCAGTTGTATTTAGTGTGGGCAGAAAGGACAGCTCCATTCCAAGCAGCACTGATGATTAGGATACACACTGTCCTTCTCCATGTATCTTTTGCGTGAAATATCAGGCTCCAGTGGGGTCGTGTTCTTCACCCCATCCCTCCGTCTCCTCTACTGTTTCTACTCACAGCGTGTTTTATTTCACGCACTCAGCATTCGAGCACCCACTCATTGGCAACTGCCAAACTTTTTGTTCCCTTGACACTCACCATCCATGTTTGTTATAACTAACTCTAACTTTAGCCTTAGTGGTGATTCTCATGGCTACATTTGTGATCCTCTTTCTTAATTCTTTCTTAATCAAATACCGGCCGATGTTAAAATGGTGACTTTTCTTTCTATAAACCTGTGGATTGTAGCACAGGGCACCAGCTTAGCCTGTTTGGGTTGGGCATGGTGTGCTCTCATGTGTCATCCTTGACTCTCTAGAAAACAAGGTCTTTGGCCTTAGTCAGGACCTCCCCTGGCCCCAGACATCCACTCTCTGCAAATACAATTCTGCCTGCTCTCTCCACCCCATCCAATCTATCATCAGCTGCCTTTTTGAAAGTATTTCTTCTTCTTAAACTTTTGTGTTTGGAGCTAAAACAAAATGTAAACTAGGAATTATGTGCACAGCAAAGCTATCTATCAAAAATAAAGACATTTCAAATAGAGAGAAACTGAGAAAATTTACTGCTAGTTTCTTTACCTTTTATTTAATTTTTAGCAAGACCTGTAATACATTATAAGAAATGTTCAAGCAAATTAAAATAAAGACCAGGCCTGAAAGATTCCTGAGCAAACAAATCAAACTAGGCCTTAAAAATAGCTTTAATCTTGCTTAAACTGCAAACGTAAGTGAAACTTAACTTGAGTCATTTCTGGCAAATGCTGCATTAGGAAAATATAAAACTTACCCTCAGCCAATCATAAGCAGCCAACCCTCATATGGGTATGTGACTAGCGACTAACTAAAAAGGTAAATTAAGAAAGGTAATTTTATAACTCAACCAATCAAATGATTTATTTTGCTGTTGTATGCACCTAAAAACATGTGTCTGTAACACCATCATAGCAGTAAATTTCTTGGTTTGCTGTTTCCCAATTCATTAATGGAAAATAAATTCCCTATAATTTTATTGTGGCTCACATTAAAGGCAATTCTTTAGTCTGAAAGCAAGTGAACATAGAGAGTAAACTGAAATCACTGAAAAAGACAAACAGCACCAATAAAGAAAATTTGTAACTCTAAAGGGCAGTATAAATGCATAATTCTTTCATTTTTCTTCATTTTTTAGTTTTATATCCTGCTTTACCTTCCTGATTAAAACATAAGATACAAATTGTAAAATATTTCAAATCATAAAGAAATGTAAGTACATAGACAATAAAAACCCCCAGAAATTCAACAAATGTTAGCTGTTTATATACATGCACTTGGAGCTTTGATTAAATACATGCAATACACATGTACATTTACTTATGTACACAGATGATCTTCAAAAATAAAAATGGAATCACACTGTACCTGTTCACCTGCAACATTTCTATTTATAACATATCCCGGCATTCTTCATGCTCACATGTACACCTGTGCCTGGCTCTCTGTGCGGCGTCACTGTCATAGCTAATGGTACACTCACAGAGTGGGAACCTCCTGTGAACCAGGGGCAGGAGGGAGCATTCTGCCCTAGGTCTCTTGTTTCATAAGGAGGAATTTTCCCTAAAGTGCTCTAGCCTCTTGCCAGACCTATTTTTGCTTCCCAAAAAGGTGGAATTCATTGGCAGAATGAAATGCTTGGGAGGATCACGAGGAACTGGAGCCCACCTTCTCCCAGCCTCCTGAGCGCCAACTGTTTCAGGGCCCCCATTCTGCTCTGCTCCTCTGTGCCCGGAGGTGTATGTGGGGCAGCCCATGGGGAGAGACTGCAGCATCCAGGGCTGCCTGGGGGTGGCCCTGACGTCTCACTGGCATTGGGTCTGAGGAAGCCCAGTGTCGCTACAACCTAGTCTTTGCGCAGTGATCAGGTGACCATTTGCTCTTCAGGAGCCTTAGTCCTTGGCCTCGACTGGCTCAGAATTAGGGAAAGGCAGAGAGACACTGTTTATCAGGCCCCAAAATCTCAGCCTGGCACAGCCCCGAGTAACAGCCTCACGTTATCTCACCTGCTCCTCCAACCTTAGGAGGTAGGTGTTATCCTGCTATTTATTCTATAGAGGAGGAAATGGAGACAGAGAGAGAAAGCAAATTCCCCAAGGTCACTAAACCGGTAAGGGGCAAATCTGAGGTCCAAACCCGAGTCCATGTACCCTCAGTGCTCATTTTCCTATCATGAAAGATTGATTTTCCGAAGTGTGATCTGTCACTTTTACAGGGTACTGTCCTTTAGAGAACAGCTGGAATTAGTATCATAAAAGTAAGCTTATATTTGAGTCTTGCCATTTTATTTAATTTAAAAAGGGAGTGGGGTAGAGCTGTTGGATTTTTGTTTTGAAAATCAGTGATACTTTCTGATTTTGATTTTTAAGATAACTGTTACGTGACCTAGAAACAAACTTGTGTCTGTTTGCAAGAATATAGGTTAAAACATGTTCATGCCTCTGATTCTTTTATATTTTTTAACATTAGGCGAAGTTTTGAAAACTGAATATACCTTGCTCTGAGGAAATATTTACCTGAGTACTAGTAATCTTTCAGTTTCACATTAGGTCTTTTTTCTTTTGTGAATTCCAATAAAATTACAGTAATAATTTTTCATTTAAAGAAACTGAAGTGAAATGAACAAAACGAAGTAATGCCAGACTGTGGCTCTACAACATACCAGGCCAGCGTGGACCCCTCTCCTGTTATACCCTACACAGTTTGCTGGATAAAATATCACTTGAAATCGATTTCACAGTTTGGAGGGAGATGAGGTGATCCTTGGTGTTAGAAGTGAGATGGTAGCTTCCCCTGGGCATGGGGACCTGTGAGGAGAGATGGCTCTGGGGTAGAAGGATCCTGCAAGGCCCTAGAAGCTCAGGTTTCACAACTTACTGGGAAAGGAATGTCAGGGCCTCAGGCTCTCAGTTACACAGAGTCACTGCCTGTTTTTTGTAGCCCAAGGAAAGAAAGTAGGTTTGCTAAGTACCACTCCATGAAGCTCCTCAGGAATAAGGCCTAGGATTTGCCCCAGATGAACTTCCTAGGGAGAGATACTGAGGACAGAGCGGCAGCCTCATGGGGGTAGCTGTGATAATGGTCAGGGAGGGGCTCACCCAGGCCTGGCCTGTGACACTGTGTAGAGCTGGCCATGCTAAGAGAACACCATGGCACATGGATGCCTGCCAGGCCCTCTGGGTGGATATCATCCTGGCTCTGCAGCTGGCAATGCACTGCTCACCCAGGGCTTGTATAGGGTTTGCTACTCCCAGAGGCCAGCGACCACTATGTCCAGGTGCCCCAAGCCACAGACCAGACCTCACAGGCCCACTGGCAAAGTCATTGAGGCTGCCCACATGCACCAGCCTGTGCTTTTTATTTCTTTTATTTCTTATAAAGTAATTAAAATATGTATATAATTAAATTACTGGGTCTATAAATACAGAAACATGCTATATTTTTGCACTCACTTCATAAAGTGGTTGGGAGATCAAAGCTGTACAAGACTTCAAGAAATGGCTTCATAGAAAGAAATGAAAGGAGCAAGAAATGGGAAATTACAACATTAATATCATGAGAAATGTAAATGTATAGTTGGTCTACTTTCCTCTCAGCTTCCTTAAAAGGAATAATATTATACAATGAGATAACCAAATCAGTGTATGTTTGAGTTTATAACATATATTAATAAAATAACTACACCATTAATACCATGAAAGCAGGGACAAAAAATAGAGGTACAGAGAAATAGCATTTCTATAATTCATTGGAATTATGTTAATATTAATCTGAAGCAGATTCTGATGAGTTAAATGTAAATAATAAGGAGTAGAGCAACTAATAAATAATTCAAAAAATTAAAGAAAAATCATTAAATTAAAATGTCATTAATATGTGAAAAATTAACTTAATGCATGCATAAAGAATCAGTAAAATAAAATAACCAAAAAGTCATGAGATATACAGAAAAAAAGTAAAGTGATAGATGCAAATCCAATTATATCAATAGTAACATTGACTATAACAACAATGAACAATCCAATAGGTCAAGCTAAATTATTTTTAAAAAGAAAATAATAAGAACAAGATTCAAATATATGTGCTTTGTGCAACATTCATTTTGGATCCAAACACATAAGTAGGATAAAAGTAAAAGGATTTAAACATGCAAACACAACCATGTGAATGATGGAGGAACTATACTAAAATCAGATGAAATACATTAAAACAAAATAAGAGTTACTAGAGATAAAGAGGGATATTTTATAAAGATAAAAGTGTCAATGCCTCAGGAATATATTCACTTGTAACATATATACATCTAACAATACTCACAGATACATGAAGTAAAAGACATTCAGAAACAAAGGAACAAATAGATAATTCAACAATAATATTTGGAAACTTCAATATTCCACTTTCCATAAGGGACAGAATGACTAGACAGAAGATCATCAAAGAAATGTCCTTGAAAAATTCCCCATAGACTAACTAAACCTAAGAGATATACAGAAACCAATCTATCCAAAACCAGCAGAATGTACAGTCTTCTCAAGTGTTTACAGAACACTGTCCAGGGTTGATCATATACTAGGCCATTAGAAAATTACTAAAATTTAAAAAATAAAAAATGTCCAGCAAAAATGAAAGAAAAATTACAAGTCAATGACAGTAAATATTTGATAAACTTGTCTTTATGTGAAAATTAAGCAACCTAGTGCTAAATAACCAACATATCAAAGAAAAAAAGCACAAAGAAAATTCAAAATATGTGAAGACTGGCTGGGTGTGGTGGCTCATGCCTGTAATCCTAGCACTCTGGGAGGCCAAGGCAGGAGGTTCACTCAAGGTCAGGAGTTTGAGACCAGCCTGAGCAAGAGTGAGACCCCTGTCTCTACTAAAAATAGAAAGAAATTATATGGACAACTAAAAATATATACAGAAAAAATTAGCTGGGCATGGTGGCACATGCCTGTAGTCCCAGCTACTCGGGAGGCTGAGGCAGGAGGATTGCTTGAGCCCAGGAGTTTGAGGTTGCTGTGAGCTAGGCTGATGCCATGGCACTCTAGCCTGGGCAACAGAGTGAGACTCTGTCTCAAAAAAAAAAAAAAAAATGTGAAGGCTAATATGAAGACAACATACCAAAAACTATGAGATTCTGTAAAATAGTGATTAGAGGGAAATTTATAGCAGTAAATGCTTACAGTAAAAAAGAGAAAAAATTATCAACAGGCTAATATTTATTGAAAACATTTAAAAGCAAATGAACTACCTGTATGACCTGGGGCAAAGGACACCAGTTGGGACAAACAATGCGCACACTGAATAGCCTAAGTGGAAAGACTAGGGAATCAGATGCTTTGAGGATTAGGGCTTTGAAACACATCCAACCATTCCTGGGAATCTAGAGATCCATGTCGATGTTCAGGATTGGGTGCAGTCTTAGGAAAGACCTAGAAGGTGAGGGAGTGATCACTACTAGACCTGCCTCAAAAGAAATGCTAAAGTGATTTCTATATTTGAAAAGAAAGGATGATAATAAAAACAAAAGCATATGAATATGAATATGTATATCACTGTTAAAGGTAAATATATAGATAGATACAGAGTAATGTAATGCTATGACTGTGGTGTGTAAATCACTTTAAACAGAGTATAAAATTTAAAAGAATGTAGTATTAAGAATAACTATAGCCTTAATAATTTGTTAATGGATACACAATAAAAACTGAATTCTGACATAATTACCATAATGTGTGAGGAAAGTAAAAGTGAGGTTTGTGTATGTCATCAAAGGTAAGTTATCAGCTTAAAACTATTATTAACTACAAGAACTTTTAGGCAAGTCTCATGGTAAGCACAAAGAAAAACCTTCAATAGATGTAAAAAGAGATAAAGAGAAATGAATATAACTATCACTAAAAAAAAATCAAATCACAAAGGGAAATAGAAAGCAGCAAAAGAGAACCAAAAAAAAAAAAATTGAAAAACAGAAAGCCATTAACAAAGTGGCAATAGGAAGTCTTTGACTATAAATAATTATACTGGATGTATACAGATTAAACTCACCAATCCAAAGATATAGAGTGTCTGAATAGATAGAAAACAAAGATATGACTACATGCGGTACACAAGAAACTCACTGTAGATTTAGGATAAAAAAAAAATCTACCTTCAAGGAAATTAAAATCCCTGAAGGTGAGAGTCCACAACACCCATGTATTACATATTTCTGTCTCCTCACATCTTCAGGAAAAGGGAACATGACCCAGAAGTGGGACTTAATTTAGAAAACTTTCAGTTAAGAAAATTTCTAGAAAATTTTATTCCAGTAGACAAACCCAAACAATCACATTCCCAGTTGTAAGGTTTTTTTCTAGTGGCCAACGCCAGAGAAAGAAAGAGGAGCAGATTTGAAAGGGATGAGTAAAGAGACTTTATTGGGGCGCTCCCAGGTGGGGGTAACAGGTCCTGAGAGAGGGACCCAGGTGAGCCTCATAGTCCCACGAGTGGAACCAGAGAAGCCGCCCCATCCAGAAGTCTGGGTGGGTTTATATACATTCTTAGGGCTGGGGGATGGGAGCTTCTTTGGCCAGGAGATGTCAGCGCGAGGAGTGAGGAATTTCTTTGTTTCAGTTTTGGGGCGGGTATTGACGAATAGGAGAAGCTTCTTCTTTTTTCATTAGGGAAGGTAGGGGTACCTGCCACCAGCCTTACATTCTGGCCCTTTAGTGATAATAGGGTGCCACGGTCTTTCTGGCTACTTCCTGCTTTTGAAGGGCGTAGTAGGGGCTTTGGGCCGGAGTCAGCTGGTGGACAGGTCACTGGAAGGGGAGAGCAGGGATGAAGAAGCATCTGGTTTACTGCTACTCTGGATAATTCCTGCAGGCGGTGTTGGAGAAACTGTAAAAGACAGGGGGCAAAGAGAAATATTAGGCAAATGGTGACAATGGGTCCTATTAAGGATAACAGCCAGGCAGCTAGTGGGGACTGTATCCATCTGAAGGGGGAAGTACTCTGCCCATGGCAGTTGTGTAGCTCTTTGCTCAGGGTGTCGAGTTTAATTTTTGTTCTATAAGGCCTGACTCATTGACGTAGTAGCAGCATTCCTTGTGGAGAAAAATGTATGTTCCTCCTTTTTCAGCCGTTAATAGGTCTAGGGCCTTCCGGTTTTGGAGAGCTACCTGAGCCAGAAAAGTTAGTTGTCTCTGCAGGGAAGCTAGTGATGCAGATGTGGTTTCCAGGGATAGCTGTACACGATCTGCAAAGTCTTGGGCAGAAATGACACTGTGGCCCAGCGCGCCTACTGCATGCCCTGAGGCTGTGATGGAGGAGACCACGCTGAGACCCACCATGACCGGCAAGAAGATGACTTGTTTTGAGTGGGGACCCAGGAGAAGCCACCCGAATTCAGACTTGCCATATAGAGTTAATTGAGGGACGACCATGACAGGGAAACAAGGACCCGGAGTGGATGTATTGATGTAGCGGGTAAGTGTTCTGTTGTACCAGAAGAACTGTCCCGGAGCAGAAGAGGTAGTCATGGTCACAGTATGGTTAGTAAGACAGTGTCCATGAAGTTGTAGGTTGGGGTCAGTTAGGGTGGTGAGAAAGCATATGCAATCTGTATAATTTTGGCCTGGGGGCTCAGGTTCCCATAGGGAACTCCAATGAGTGGAGTGGAGCATGAAGGACCCAATGAGGGAGTCCTCTGGGGGTTAGAAAAGTTTAGGGGAACAGCAGCCAGTAGGGGCTCACTGAAGGGAGGCACAGAGGAAATAGTGGGAGACATTAGAGATTATTTTAGAGGAGTTTAGGAAGGCGAGGGTATGTTGAATAATATTTAGCCAGGAGGTAAGAGGGGGATATTTAGGGCAGGAGGAAAGTTGTCATGCTAGAGTTTGTTCTGTTTCGAGAATACTGATAGACATTTGAACCTGTGTCTGATGGGCCAAGATGTATTCACGGCTGATGTGAATAGTTGCTGAAGGGTAATAGTCGTGCATTTTCCAGTACACTTTGCCTGTGACTCCAGTTTCCCAACGCTGGTCCCAAGGGTCGAGGATATCCATGTGAGAGATATATCTGAGTCGGTCTCCGGAGGCTGAGGTAGATATCTGTCTGTGTGGGCCCAGAGAAGTTGCCTGGCCAATGAGTTCCAGGGCCTGTGTCTTAGGGAGAGCCAGTGTGTCATCTTTCAGAAGGACCCACCCTTTGGTGGTGGTTGATCCCCCTTAGGTGAGAAGGCTATCACGCTCCTCTGGAGTGTAGTGAGGCTGTGACGGAGCTGCTATCAACAAAGAAAGATAAGTCTGCTGTAGGAAGTGGCTTGTCTGACAGATCAGGTCTAGGGGTAGTGGAGGTTTCAATCATTTCTGAGCAGGAGTGTAAGTATAGGGTTAGGCAGGGAATGGGGAGCAGAGTGGCAGGGTTTAGAGTTGGGGACTGAGATAAAGTAATGGTGGGATTTTCAATAAACAAGAGATGGAATTCCTGTAGTCTAGATGGAGTGAGGAGGGCTAAAGAGCGGTGAGTTAGAAGGTCCTGTAAGTGGTGAGTGGAGAAGACATGTAAGTTCTGTCCCAGGGAGAGTTTGAGGGCCTCCCTGGTGAGAGTAGCAGCTGCTGCTAAGGTGTAGAGACAGGGCAGCCAGCCACGGACCCTAGTGTCCAGCTGTTTGGATAAGTAGGCCACTGGGGTGGAAATGGGAGTAGGTCCCAGAGGTTGGGTGAGGACACTGAGGGCCAGGCCCTGGCACTCATCCATGTAGAGGTTAAAGGGTTTTTCAGGATGAGGGAGTCTTAGAGGGGGTGCTTGTAGGAGAGAGTCTTGAAGTTTTAGGAACGTGCGGCAGACAGACTGAGGGTTTAACAGAGGCCCAGTGGAGGCATCACATGCTGCCTCATAGAGGGGTTTGGCAAGGAGAGAAAAGTTGGGGATCTAGTGTCGGAAGAAACTAAAGAACCCGAGGAAGGATAGAATTTGTTCCGCAGTGGTGGGAGGCTGGAGGTCACGGAGGGCCTGCTGGCAAACAACAGTGAGATGACGGGAAGTGGGGGTGAGAATAGTCCAAGGTAAGTGACAGTAGGCTTAGACAGTTGAACTTTGGAGGGGGGCATCTGGTAGCCCTTAGAGGCAGGGAAGTTGAGTAGAGAGGCAGTGTGTGTGTGGCTGTCGGAGTATGAGGGGCTGCAGAGTAATAAATCATCCACATACTGGAGGACAATGCTTGGCTGTATGGGGCATTGAAGAAGATCTTGGGCGAGAGCCTGACCAAAGAGGTGGGGGCTGTCCCTGAACCCCTGGGGCAGGACAGTCCAATTGAGTTGTCGAGACATGTTTGTATTGGGATCCTCCCATGTAAAGGCAAAGAGATTGTAGTTGGCTGGGTCTAAAGGAATGGTAAAGAAGGCATCCTTGAGATCCAGGACAAGCGGGTGGTGGAGGGTGGAATATGAGAGAGTAAAGTGTAGGGATTAGGCACCACAGGGTGTATGGGGACAACTGCCTCATTAATGAGTCTGAGGTCCTAGACTAGCCTGCAGGAGCCCTTTGGCTTTCTTACTGGGAGAATGGGTGTGTTATAGGGAGAGTTGGTCAGAATTAAAAGTTTTTCATGTAGAAGACGTTCTATGATGGGTTTTAGACCTTTGTGGTGGGTTGGTGAAATATGGAACTGTGTCTGGGAAGGGAAGAATGAGGGGTCTTTGAGTCGAATGAGGACGGGGGTGTGGTGTGTGGCCACCACTTGGGTGGAGGTGTCCCAAACCTGGGGGTCTACGAGTTCTGGTGGGAGGGGGTATGTAGGACTCGGTAAAGCAGGAGAGGCTGTGGGTAGAGCTGAGGAATCTGGAGAGAGAGAGAGAAGGAGGAGGGTGGAAGTTCTGGAGGAAAAGTGGAGGGTGGTGCGCAGCTTGGTTAATAAGTCCCTTCCCAATAGTGGAGTGGGACAGGAGGGCATGATAAGGAAGGAATCGGTGATGGGATAGTCATTCGTCTATTAGACAGGTTAGGGGACTGGTGTTGGGGGCTCGAGAGGGATTGCCATCAATACCCATGACCGACACCTGGGAAGGATAAGTAGAGCCTGAAAAGGAAGGCAGGACAGAGAAGGTAGTCCCCATGTCAACCAGAAAGGACACTGCCTTACCCCCTACCTTGACTGTTACCCTGGGCTCGGCGAGGGTTATCAGGGTCGCCAAGTCGGGGCCTCTTCAGTCTTCAGCAGCCAGACCCAAAGCTGCCATTGGCAGGTCTAGGGATGGAAGGACTGACCCTCCAGACTTCTGTCCCAAGGGGCAGTCACTTTTCCAGTGTCCCTCTTGACTGCATGCCAGGCAAGGATTGGTGGGTGGAAGTGGCTACAGGCACCGCTTGGCCCAGTGGCCTTCCTTACTGCACTTGAAGCAGGTGCCTGGTGGAGCGTGGCTGGTCGCCTTAGATGAGGTCGATGGTTTCGTGGGTCCCACCAGCCTCAGGGCTGCAACCAAGGCTTGGGCCTGCAGGTGTGCCTTTTGGTGGACAGGAGCCTCCCTTTGGGCCTCTGCCTTTTCATCTCAGGAATTGAAGACTTTAAATGTCATATTCACCAGGTCTCGGATAAGGGTCTGAGGGCTCTCTTCTGCCCTTTTGAGTTTCTTTCTGATGTCAGGGGAGGACTGAGTAATAAAATGAGTTGCAAGGACAGTAGTCCCCGCGGGGGAGGTAGGATCTAGGCAGTTATATTGGATAAGGGCCTCTGTAAGGCAGCTGAGAAAGGCTGAGGGATTTTTGTCTGCCCTTTGAGTGATTTCCTTGAGTTTTTCATAATTTACAGCATGGTGGGTGGCAGCCTGGAGGCCGGCAAGGACACACTGGAACATGCAGTCCCGCCATTTCCTGCCCTCCTGGCCGGCTGGGGTGTCAGGTTGGTATTCCCCTCCGGCTCTTTGTGAGGGACAGCCTCGGCCCCTACTGGCACAGAGCAGTCCCTAAGATGGACATTGTCAGCATGTTCCTGAGCCGCTGTCCAGATGCGCTGCCTTTCATCAGTAGTAAGGGTAGAGGATAGTATAACAAAAATATGATGCCAGGTAAGGTCATATGCCTGTGTCAAGTAACAGAACACTTTGGTGTAGGCTGTAGGGTCATTAGAAAATGAACCTAGGCGCTTTTCAATCTGAGAAAGGTCAGAAAGGTAGAAGGGAGCATGTACCCATACAACCCCTTTGGCACCTGCCACCTCCCGCAATGGATAGAGGGGCTGGTCTGAGGGGTTTGTGTGGGAGCGAGTGTGCCGACTGACTGGAGGAGCAGCTGGGCCGTGTGGGAGGATGGGCGGGCGCCTGTGGGTATGGTGGAGGTCGGGTGGGGGGAGGGCTGAGGGAGTCGGGCGGATCGGAGAAAGCAGAAGGGGTGTCTGAAGAGACGTCCAGCGGAGAGTTAGAGGGAGAAGAGGTGGAGAGGGGTGGGGGATCCAGCACAAGGAGGACTTGTGCCCAGGTGTCAGGTCAGACACAGAGAAGGACAGGAGCGCAAACAGAAAAAGGCTTGGACATATGGGATCTCTGAACATTTGCCATTCCTGCAACAAAAGTTATCAAGGTCTTGTAGAATATTGAAACCGAAAGTCCCATTTTTAGGCCATTGGGAGCCATTGTCCAATTTATGCATTGGCCAGGCAGTATTGCAGGAAAGAATGAGGCGCTTGGGCCGGATGTCTAAATCCAGGGCCTTCAGATTGGCCAGCAGACACCCCAGGGGCATCTCGCAGGGAATTTTAGTACTTTGGCTACCCATGATGTCTCAACCCGGATGGGGAAATAGCCAGGAACAGGCTGGCTACGGAGGCAGCAAAAGTCTGGGGAGACATCTCCACCTGAGACTAGAGTGCCAGAGGGATGGCGAGTGTAAACGGAGGGACGTCTCCACTCAGATTACACTGCCACAGACACGGAAAGGGGTGAGAGGAATTCAGGCATCCCTGAATGGCCTCAGCCCATGGAACAGGGGAGCCTCCATTGTGGGCCCATGGTTTAATGGACAGGGAACAGCTTCCCAGAGGGAATGGAGGCTCCCAGCGGGGGATCCGGGTTGGGATAACACGGGGTGACTCACCCAGGCCGAGGTAGTCAATCAGGTACTCGTAAGCAGTCAGCAGAGGTCCCCGGTCCGGAAAGTGAGAGTTCGTGGAAGGGGGTGGTGCAGCCAAATGCTCTTCCCGGGTTTTGGCACCAAATGTAAGGTTTTTTTGGAGTGGCTGGTGCCAGAGAAAGAAGGACAAGCAGAGTTGAAAGGGATTAGTAAGGAGGCTTTATTGGAGCACTCCCAGGTGGGGGTAACAGGCCAAAAGAGAGGGGCCTGGGTGAGCCTCACAGTCGCATGAGTGGAACCAGAGAAGCTGCTCTGCCCAGAAGTCTGAGTGGGTTTATATACATTCTTAGGACTGGGGGATGGGAGCTTCTTTGGCCAGGAGATGTCAGCACGAGGAGTAAGGAATTTCTTTGTTTCAGTTTTGGGGCTATTGAGGAATAGGAGGGGCTTCTTCTTTTTTCATTAGGATAGGGAGGGGTACCTGCCAACAGCCTTACACCAGTCATACAGCAATCAGGTACTGCTGACAACTTGCGTCTGTCCCTCCTTTAATTCCAGTCAACCAACAGACAACCTCATGTTGCTTTCTATAGAGGTCACTTTTCTTACTCTATCTGTATTTTTTTCCAGTCCTAAACCTGTATGTTCTAAAGGCTATTGAGCTTTTGATAAGTTTTAAAATGTTTTTCTTAGATTCAGACACCCTAAGAGTACAAAGAAATTTAGAACCATCACCCACATTTCCTTCCCTGACAAATCATACTATTAAATATTGTGTAGATGTGAACAAAATGTGTGACTACCATGCAACTCAATAACAATGCTGTCACTTACCTTAGTATGAATTTTAACCTTGGCTTTTTATTGCATTTTTAATTCAAAAATGCAAAAACAAACAAAATAATATTTAAACACTGTGCCTTCATGCAAATGACTTTTTCATACATGCTGTGGCCTACCTAATTTAAAAACTGATTCAGCTTCACTTTACTCTTTTTCTCTGTACTGAAAACTGCTTTACATACCAAGAAAATTTGGTTTAAACCCTCAAAAGTAAAAAAGTATATATACACACTTCCACTGCTCTTTCTCCACATGCTTGGTTGTGATTCTCTGTGCAATGTTGGGAGGTCAGGGAGGTGGTGTATAATTTGTACAAAATAACTTCAGCCAGGGTGAGGCTTTAGAAAGTATATCTTAACAAGCAATTTGTCAAAACACACCATAATTTTTCCCATCATATCTCTTTAAGCAGCCCAATTAGCTAAGTGACCCTGTGAAGTATTTGTTCACAGAAAAAAATGGGCCGTTCCCTAAGCTAATAGATACAATAGCAGCAGACAAAAGACATTCTTTTTTTTATTTGCCATAGTCAACAGCTTTAGTAAGCTAACTAAAAAATGACAGTTTTTTAAAAAAAGATTAATGCCTAAAAAGAATTTAATAGAAAATATCCAAGGAATGATTGCTATTATTTTGAATATGACATCCAGTTATTTTCCATGAGTTGAATTTGGTCACTGTCAGACAACTTGCTGATGCATGAAAAACTGTCAACTGCCGTAGTTTACATACATTTTACTTTACACATATTGGTTCTTAAAACCTCCAATAGATGAAGTTCTAACAAACACAACTTTTAATTTCTGAACACTCTTCCAATAAGATTTGTAAAGTGTATAAACAGGATTGTCCTTTGTATTCCTGGTCTACTTCATTAAAATTTGATCTCCAAAGGGTGTGTTAGTTAGCTGTCCAGGTTGCTAAGGTTACGATCAATGCATTGCTTCTTTTGGTGGTAAAGAATGGTATTTTAAAATAATTGCTACAACATAAATTCTCCAAGCATGGCCCCAATCTGAAATATTAAATTATTCAAGAATTAAGATTGATATGCCACCACTGTACCAGAGTTTCTTTTATCATCCAACGACTATAGGGAGTTTTCAATAGTATTTATTTTACTGAAACTAAAGTTGAATAAAATAACTGACTTATAAACAAATTATAACAAAAGGACCCTTATTTACCAGAGATATCAGTACTTCCTAGAAAAGAATATTCATCTCCTCTAATTGAAATCTTTCTGAAGTTACCTTAATTTCAGATAGAATTTAAAATTTCACAAAAACTAATAAAAGTATGTTCAAATTTACTGACAGCATCATGGGTACCTGATACAATAATTAGACTCTACCGGTTTTAAGTAAATGAGGAAAAAATATAATCTCGAAGGCAGTCTTTCCACTTGGAAAAACAAAAAGCCACTTTTGACCAATTGTTCCTTACCTACGCGCACACTCCGCGCCCAAGCGAGCCTGGTCCGGCCAGGCGCGGCGTGTGGCAGCTTCGCGCTCTGGAAACTGTGCGGCGCGGCGGCCCGGGGGCCCCGCAGCAGCCAGGCAGGGACCGCGGCGGGGAGGAGGCGGCCGGCGCCAGGCGGCTTGGGAGCCCTGGGCGGCGCGGGCAGGGCCGCTGGTGGTAGACGCAGTCCGGGAGCAGGGACCGGGCCACCGCCGCTCCCACCCCTGTGGGGCCAGGTGAGGCGCCGTCCTCCCCGCGCAGCAGCGCCCTCCTCCCGCCAGGGCCCGCGCCCGCGCGCTGTGCGTAGCGTGATGGCCGGCGCCACCTCAGAGTCCCCAGGGCACCGAGCAGCGCGTCCCTAGAGCTGGAGGTGAGAAAGGAGCTTGTGGGCACCGGAGGGGCCGGGCGGCAGGCGGAGGCGTCGGGAACCCGGGATGGACGTGGAGAGTTTGCTGGGTGTGAGTGGCAGGGCCGCGTTCTGCTGCTCTCTGTCCCTGAAGATGGAAGCCCAAGCAGGCGCAACAGTTTATGTGGCTTCTGGAACCTCAGGGCCACCAGCCAAGTGCGAGGCTGCCCGGGGGAGCCGGACAGGAAGTGCCCGCAGCCCGCGCCCCGACCCCGGTTCCTGGGACTTCGGGCAAAACCAGAGGCTGGGCTTCGGGGGGTGGGTGTGAGTGCGTCGGCTGAAGCCCGTCTCTGCCCCCAGTAGCTGGCTGCATGAGATGACACCCTCTGGTGCCGCCATTGCCCCCATCCTGCTTTCGTGCCGGGAGTCTAAGGGCTCATCCCCGGGAGTGCGCGCCCAGCGCCAGGCGGAGGTGAGCAGACGGACGTCCCAGGGGTGCGGGGGCGCTGGCGGGCAGGGTCCGGCGGGACTTGCAGGGTCTTCTAGGAGAAGTCGGGGTAGGAGAGAGGAAGGGAGGGCCCGCGGGCCCAACCCCCAGTCCCCGAGGTGCGGCCCCCGCGGCCCCAGCCCAGGGGACTGCCACCCGCCCCGCGCGCGCAGCCAGGCTCCTGGTGGCTGAGCAGAAGGTGGGTCTGGCGCGCGGCAGGGGGAGCCGGTCCTCTAGAGAAAGCTCTTCTCAGCCCGGGCTGCCTGGGCGCGCGTCCCCGTCCCCGTCCCCGCAGCCGGGCAGAGAGGCCGTGGCCCTGTCAGCGGGGGGGTCTTCGGGGAGGGCGGGTGGCCCGGCCGGCCTGAGCGACTTACACGCGCGTTAGCCGGGAGTGGGGCCGCCCCTGGCTGGGGTTGGCGCTGCCCGGACCTCCGGGGCTCCAGGCTGCCAGCTGCCCTCCCAGGCTCTGCGTGCCCTCCCCGAACCTCAGTTTTCTCCCCTCTCTGAAGTTGTAATGGCTGTGTTGTTTGGAGGATTAGGCCAGGTAATCCTAGTAAACCCTCAGTAGCCCGCCTGGCCTCCGGAGTGAGTCTGTCTGCCTCCCTCCCTGCCTCCCTTCCTCCCTCCCTTCCCCCCCTCCTTCCCTCCTTTCCCCACTCCTACCCTTTCTCATTCTGTCTTGTCTTTTCTATTCTTTTCTTTCTCCAAAAACATGGAAGGTTACAATTTAGAAACAAATTCTGAGATTGGAACAAATTATGAAAGTAAAGTTAAGAAGAATTACATTAATAGACTTATGCGAATAAATAGATATGAAGAGACTTATAACAAGATATGAAATTAAGAATCTTTCCATGAAGAAAAGCCCAAACACATGTCTTCACTGGTGAATTCTACCAAACGTAGTGAAGAATTAATACCAGTCCTTCATGGTCACTCCCCTACCCCCCACTCCACAAAAAAGAAGAAAGAGTAGAATAATGTTTATGGGGCGGGGTCAAGATGTTGATCAGAGTATAAAAACTGACTATAGTTAATAACAATGTATGGCATTCTTGAAAATAACTGAGAATAGATTTTAAGTGTTCTTACCACATAAAAATAAGTACGTGATGTAATGCTTGTGTTAATTGGTTCAACTTAGGGATTCTACAATGTAAACATATTTCAAAACATATTGTATATGTAAATGCATGCAATTTTATTTGTCAATTAAAAATAAACTTAAAAATTGAAGAAAAGGAAAAACTTACAATTTTTTTCTTCAAGACCAGTATTACCCAGGTAACAAAGCCAGGCAAAAGTATCAGAAGAAAAGAAAACTATAGACCATTATCCCTTATGAATATAGACACATAGTTTCAAAAATACTAGCAAACTCAATGTAGCAATATATAAAATGATTGGACACCATTACCAAGAGGGGTTATCTCACAAATGCAAATATGGTGTAGCATTTAAAATCAGTCAGTGTAATACACTATAATACAATAAAATACAAAAAATCAATTGACAGAGATAAGCTTTTCATAAATCCAATGACTGTTTATTATTAACACCCCCACCAAACCGGGAACAGATAGAAACCTCCTAGACTTGCTAAAGGTCATCTATGAAAAACCTACAGCCAATATCATACTTAAAGGTGAAAACCTGGGAGCTTTATATCTGAGTTTGAGAATGAGACCAGAATACCTGCTTTTAGTACTTCTATTCAACATTATATCAGAGGTTTTACCAGGTGTATCCTACAACAAAGAAAGCAAATGGCCTCCAGTTTGGAAGCCTATGCAGGTGACATTTTCCTGTATATATTGATTTCTAAGGAATTCACACATAAAAAAGAATACTAGAACTAATATATTAGTTCATCAAGGTTGCAGGTTACAAGAGCAATATAAAAAATAGAATTTTTGTAAACTGGCAATGAACAACCTCAAAATGAAATCAAGAGACAATTCCATTCACAATAGCTCAAAAATACTTTAAATTTAACAAAAGAAGTTTAAGACTTGTCCAGTGTAAAGTTAATTGAAAGATCTGAAATAAATGGAAAGGCAGCTAATATTCAAAGATAACACAACTTAACTTGATAAGATCACAATATTCCACAAATAGATCTGCAGATTCAATGCAATTCCTGTTGAAATTTCAAGGGTCTTTTTACATAAATTGGCCAAATGGTGCTAAAATTCATGTGTGAAGGCAAAGGAAATCACATGATCCAATCTGTTAGAGCCAGATTCCCTCGGCCCCGGGAACAGAATGACAGAGTCACTGAGGCTGTAAAAGGCAAAGGAGTTTATTGACTAGTTCGAACTAGGGTCCAAGCCCCGAGCACCAACGCAGTGGTCTCTTTCTATGGGCAGGGACCCCGCGCAGCGGGAGTACAGGTCTTTTATGTTTTGTTTTTTTTTTTTTTTTTTAGCTCTTTATCGCAACCAAGCATTAGGCAAGCCATCCTTGTATACAAAAGCGGACTTTGGCTATTAGCTATTAGCTATAAATTAAGCAAGCAAGCCTTGTATACAAAAGCGGACTTTGGCTATTAGCTATAAATTAAGCAAGCAGGCCTTGTATACAAAAGCGGACTTTGGCTATTAGCTATAAATTAAGCAAGCAAGCCTTGTATACAAAAGCGGACTTTGGCTATTAGCTATAAATTAAGCAAGCCATCACAGAATTAACTAAAATGTTGTTTCAGTCCTGTTCTACATTTTCCCCCCTTTTCTTTGTTTATACGAGCACTCCTGCTCGTATTTGGTTTATGGGCCTCTTATGTCTTTCATTTCTAAGCTCTGGTACTGCTGTCGCAAAACCATTAATTGTACAGTGTTAACCCATTCTTTTACAAAGGCAACCAGCCTATTTAGGATATATGGCCCGAGAGTGAGAATGAGCAGGATTACAATTAGGGGTCCTAGTATAGTGGAAAGCAAAGTAGTTAGCCAAGGGGAGCTATTGAACCATGACTCAAACCATCTTTCTCTTTGTTCGCGCTCACGCTTTCGCTTTGCTAGTCCCTCTCTGACTTTAGCCATAGTATCTCTAACTACTCCAGTGTGGTCAGCGTAAAAGCAGCACTCTTCTCCAAGGGCCGCACATAGCCCTCCTTGTTGGAGGAATACAAGGTCCAGTCCCCTCCGGTTTTGCAGCACCACCTCAGACAGTGAGCTTAGGGACTTTTCTAAAAGGGAGATGGATTTTTTAATTCTGGTTATGTCTTCATCTACGGCAGCCCTTAGATGGTCAAATTCTCTATGTTGCATGGCTAAGGCTGAGATGCCTGTCCCTGCTTCTATTACACCCAGGCCAAAAAGGGTAGCCACGGTTATTGCTGTAAGGGGCTTTCTCCTTTTTTTAGCTAACCTGGCTCTGCCTGTGCCCTTTGTCCATGCATCGTATACTATATCTTCTTGATGGTAAATAACCTTAGGGAATATTAACACCTGGACACAGAATTTCTTAGACTCATTAAACACAGACAGGCTAAGACATGGAGTCAGGCCTATTTCAGAACAGAGCCACCACCCATTGAGTGCTGGAACGATTTATTTTGTCTTTACAGTCCGGTTTACTAAAGGGTGGATTTTGGCACAGAACTGTGTATGAGTGGGGGTTACCTTTCCTATATAGATTCCACTCTTGGCAACTACCTGAAGTGTTAGCCCGGGGCCCTTGTGGTCCCATATGCAAGATCCAGGGGCTTCTTCCTCTGAGTAGTTGAAGGGAGCAGTTAATCCAACTGCTTCATAGAAAGGGGGTTTAATATCATAGCATAACCAGCAAGCTGCCGTAGCATTGGGGTCGGAGCGATTTAAAGCCCCATATGCCGCGATCAGCATTTTCCATAAAGGGTCTTGTGGCTCTTGCACTTTCCATAGAAGGTTCTTTGCTACCGGAGCCTGTGTTCTGGGGGCCACCTGAGTTGCCTCTGAAGGTATAAGTGGGGTGCTGGTGGGTTTCTGGGTTGTCGGGCACTGGGTGTACTGTTTTTCTGTCAGCACCCTATTGGGCCCTACAGCGCCTTGGATGGGAGAGACCCGCAGCTTAATTTGTATTACAGTGCCTCGCCCCCCTTTGCTGTGATCATAGAGGGTGAATCCCCAATATAATCCCGTGACCCACCGTCTGTCCTTCTTTCCTTCCTCCGTAAACCTCACACGTATTAAGTTACAGTCAGAGGCATACCTGGTTCGTGAGCACGGCCGGACAAAAGACATTTCGATGAGAAGAGATTGGACCTGCCATTTCCACTCTCCATCATTGGTGGTCACACATCTCCAGGATGCACAGTAGAGGGACTCAATTCCCCCGCATGTGCGTCTCATTTCCCCTGTTCTAAATCCTGGACATACAAAAAACCCATTCCTACTTAACTCTATCCGGGCCTGGCGTCGAGTAAATTCGCCATCTTGGCGCCACACCATCCCCCCCCCCCCCCCCCCCGCGGTTCCTCCTATCCACCTGTTGTGCTTTGCAGGGTTATAGTCCATATCAATGCCCGGTAATTGTTCTAAGTTGAAATATAGGTCCGGCCACCAAGTGTTTAGTGGGGTCGTCCCTGAAGTCCTATTATAAACTTCATGGGTTTCCAAGTTAGTGATTTCCCAGGTGAGGTTATAAGGCACGTGGGGATTTGGATCAGTCACTAGCGTTCCCACAAGAGTCACAATTATAACAGTCACCACAAGCATCTTTGTTCTAGGCACTTCTATCACTGGGCCACACGAGTCAGTCTGTACTGGTCTTCAGGGGATTCTTTGGATCTGCTGAGGCCCTCCACTGATCTTGCTGCTGCTCCTGTTCACCCTCGCTGGCAGGTCTCACGTGAGAGTGGTGTATCCAGGTTGCCACACCATCAACCTTTAGGGCAGTGGGGGTGACAAGAATAATCTGAAAAGGTCCCTTCCACCTGGGCTCTAGGGTTTTGTTATTATGCCTTTTCACCCATATCCAGTCTCCCGGCTGGTAAAGGTGCCCAGTATCCTCTCTCTTCCCCTCTTGGGTTGTCTGGTAAAAAGCTCGGAGTGCAGGCCAAATCTGGCCCTGGACTCGCTGTAGAGCCTGTACAGCCTGTAGCACCTCTTTTGGGGCTTCAGGCGCAGCCCCAAAAGTTATTTTTGGCACTACTGGTGGAGGAGCACCATACACAATCTTAAAGGGGGTTAGGCCTAAATGATAGGGGGTGTTCCGTGCTCGGAACAGGGCGAAGGGAAGGAGGGTCACCCAGTCTCCGCCAGTCTCTAGGACCAATTTAGTCAAAGTCTCCTTCAGGGTTCTGTTCATTCTTTCTACCTGCCCTGAGCTCTGGGGATTATATGCACAATGTAATTTCCAATCTGTCCCCAGTGCCCGGGCTAGTCCCTGACTAACTTGACTTGTGAAGGCTGGTCCATTGTCAGATCCTATGCTCTCTGGCAGCCCATACCTGGGAACTATTTCCTCTAATATTTTCTTTGCCACTATTAAAGCAGTTTCTCCTTTAGTAGGAAAGGCTTCTACCCACCCTGAGAAGGTATCTACCATGACCAGTAAGTATTTGTACCCATATTTCCCTGGTCTTACCTCTGTAAAATCTATTTCCCAAAACAACCCAGGTTGCCTCCCCCGTTCCCTGGTACCTGTATGGGTCCCTCTGACCTTCCCCGGCTGCATAACCTGGCAGACACGGCAGTTTTTGACAATGTCCTCTGCCGTCTTCTCTTGTGATTTGAATCTGAGTCGTGCCGTGGCCAGCAGCTGTAACATCTTCTTTTTGCCAAGATGCGTTGTCTGGTGCAAGTGCCCTAGTAGGTGATTCCCTAAGGCCTCAGGGACTATCAGGCGATGTTCTCCGTCTTGGAACCAGCCGTCCTTGTTCGGCGTCGCCTGCAGCTTTTCTTTGGCCCACCTTATGTCCGTGCTGGAATAGTCCGGTTGGGGGGGCATCTTTCCCATCCCAGGGGGCGGCAAGCTTAGATGCAGAACATCGGTTAGTACCGGCCCTTCCGCAGCCCTTTTTGCCTCAATGTCCGCGGCCCGGTTGCCCCTGGCCTCAAGGGAGTCCCCCCTCTGGTGCCCCGGGGTATGGACTACAGCCACTGCCTTGGGTAGCAGGATGGCTTCCAGTAATTGGAGTATCTCCGATTTGTGCTTAATTTCCTTGCCTTCAGCTGTAATGAAGCCCCTTTCCCTATAGAGGGCTCCGTGTATATGTACTGTCCCGAAGGCATAGCGGCTGTCAGTATACACCGTCAGCCTCTTCCCCTGGGCCCGACGAAGGGCTTCTGTCAATGCAACCAGTTCGGCCTTCTGGGCCGAGGTCCCCTGTGGAAGGCGTGTGGCCCAGATAAGCCTGCCTTGCTCATCTACTATGGCCGCCCCTGCATACCTGTGTCCGTCCCGGACGAAGCTGCTCCCATCCGTGAACCAGATCAGGTCGCTGTTTGCGAGGGGGCGGTCTCGCAGATCACTCCGGGCCATCTGGGTCTCAGCCAGGATCTCAAGGCAGCTGTGTTCAGGCATTGTTGGCACCGGATCTGGCAGAAGCGTGGCTGGGTTCAGGATGGCTGGAGTCCGGAATCCGATGCGAGGGGCGTCTAACAGAAGCCCCTGGTAGTGAGTCAGCCTCGCGTTTGTGATCCATCGTCCCGGCGGCTGCTTCAAGATCCCCTCTATGGCGTGAGGGGTGGTGATGTGCAGACGCTGGCCCAGGGTGAGCTTGTCGGCATCTTTGACCAGCAAAGCAGTAGCTGCAATGATTCGCAGGCACGCAGGCCACCCTGCTGCCACCGGGTCTAGCTTTTTGGACAGGTACGCTACTGGCCGTTTCCAAGGTCCTAATGTCTGTGTAAGCACTCCCTTGGCTATTCCCTTTCTCTCATCTATAAACAGGTGGAACTCCTTTGTGAGGTCAGGGAGTGCCAAGGCCGGGGCCTCTAACATAGCTTTTTTTAGGGCCCGGAAGGCATCTTCCATTTGCATAGTCCATTTCCATTTCTGGCCCATTTTACAGCCTTCATAAAAGGGCCGAGCTTTTTCTGCAAAACCTGGGATCCAGAGACAGCAGTACCCTACTGACCCCAGGAATTCTCGCACTTCTTGACATGAAGTTGGGGTAGGAATCCCTAACACAGTCTGTTTCATTGCCTCAGTCAGCCATCGCTGACCTCCTTTTATTTTATATCCTAGATAAGTGACTTCTTCTTTGCAGATCTGGGCCTTTTTAGCACTGGCCCGATATCCCCGTTCACTTAGCACCCTAAGCAGGTCCTTAGTGCCTTTCAAGCAGGTCTGTGGGGTTGGGGCAGCTAGTAGCAGATCATCTACATACTGCAGCAAAGTCACTTTTGGGTGGTTGGCACGGTATTTACCCAAATCATCATGAAGGGCCTCATTGAACAAGGTGGGTGAGTTCTTAAACCCTTGAGGCAGCCTTGTCCAGGTCAGTTGCCCCTGAATTCCCCTTTCCTCATCTTGCCATTCAAAGGCAAATATTTCCTGGCTGCGCGGGGCTACTGCCAAACTGAAGAAAGCATCCTTTAAATCCAGGACAGTGTACCAGGTTTGTGTCGGGGGAAGGGTGCTTAGCAGGGTATAAGGGTTGGGAACCGTAGGGTGGATGTCTAGGACCCGCGCATTGACCTCCCTGAGGTCCTGCACAGGCCGATAATCTTTCCCACCCGGTTTCCTCACTGGCAACAACGGAGTGTTCCAAGCTGACTGGCACTTTCGGAGGATTCCAGCATCTAGAAGCCTTCGAATGTGGGGCATTATGCCTATCTTGGCCTCCTGGGGCATAGGATATTGCCTGACCCGGGCTGGTTCAGCTCCTGGTTTCAGTTCAATATAGAGAGGCGGCCGATGCTTTGCCCATCCTGCTCCCCCTGTCTCAGCCCAGGCTTCAGGAAACTCATGAAGCCAGTAGCTCATTTCCCCTTCCTGATTGATCTTCATGGGCTGATACAGTCGGTACTCGTCTGCCTGAGCCAAGGTCAAGATTTGAGTAACCCGGGGGCTACTGATAAGATTGCCTTTATTATCAGTTATTATTATTCCTTCTTCTTCAAAGTAGATACGGGCCTTTAATTTTGTGAGTATGTCCCTTCCTAATAATGGGGTGGGGCATTCTGGAATGACCATAAAAGCATGACTCACTTGCCCCGAGCTCAAATCTAACTTTCGTTGAGTGGTCCATTGGTAGGGCTTAATTCCAGTCGCCCCCTGTACCCAGCTAGTCTTATTGGATAGTTTTCCAGTAGTTTTGGTAATCACCGAGTATTCTGCCCCTGTGTCCACCAGGAAGCTAACTGGGTTCCCCTCCACTTGCAAAGTTACCCTGGGCTCGGGGAGGGGCACCGAACCCCGTCTTCCCTATTCACTATCTTCTCCTTGCCCTGCTAGTAAGACTCTCTTAGGCGATGCTCTGCTCCCTGGGCCCCCCTTTTTCTTGGGACATTCTCTAGCCCAATGTCCATGCTCCTTGCAGTGGGCGCACTGATCCTTGCCTAGTCTTTCCCTCCAGGGTCATTCTTTGCCATCTGCCCCTGACTGTCCCCTTCCCATGGCTGCAAGTAGGATCTTAGCCATCTCCTTATTTGCCTTACGTGCCTCACCGGCCTGGAACTTCCTATCTTCCTGTCTCATTCTTTCTAACTTTTCTTCCGGCGTCTCCCTATAGTTATAGACTTTTTCCGCCACTTCCAGCAGGTCTTTCAAAGTTTTCTCACTCAGCCTTTCTATTTTTTGCACTTTACGCCTAATGTCCGGGGCTGCCTGGTTAACAAAAGCCATCATTACTGCCGCCTTGCTCTCTTCTGCAGTGGGATCTATGGGAGTGTACTGTCTGAAAGCCTCCATAATCCTTTCTAGATAAGCCGCTGGACTCTCCTCGGGCCCCTGCCGAACATCCCCTACCTTAGCCAAATTGGTCGGCTTCCGTGCCGCCGCCCGGAGACCGGCCATCAGAGTCTGGCGGTAGACCCGGAGACGCTCCCTACCTTCAGCCTCATTGTAGTCCCAGGGCGGCCGTTCAAGGGGAAAGGTCTGGTCGATGACCCGAGGGTTGACAGTAGGCCTGCCGTCCTCTCCAGGAACTAACTTTCGAGCCTCCCCCTGGATTCGCTCCTTCTCCTCCGTGGTAAAGAGAACCTTAAGTAACTGTTGGCAGTCGTCCCATGTGGGCTGATGAGTGAAAAGGACAGAATCTAAAAGGTTAATTAGATCTCTCGGATTATCAGAGAAATTTGCATTTTGAGATTTCCAATTATAAAGATCACTGGTGGAGAAGGGCCAGTACTGATGTGCCTGCTCCCCATCCACTCCTGGGGGTCCCACGGCCCTCAAGGGAAGCGCCCTCACTGGTTCAAGATCTGGAGTTTGTCCAGTCCGTTGTCTAGTGCCGTACGCCGGCCCCCCCATCGGAGGCCCCGTCTTCCCCTGGGCCGCAGGAGCCGCAGGAGCCGCCTGGGCCCCCTGGGCCACCCTGGGATCATAAGGTGGGGGTGTATGCCACTCTAGGTCTATTAAATCTGGATATAGATTAGAGTCTGGCAGCACAGGTGACCCTGTGGGCTGAGGATCCTGCACCCCACTCTTCTTTATCTCTTTGGTAACCAGGGCTTGTGTCCTCTTCCTTGATGCTGGCAGGAGGGCCCTTAGCCAAGGTGGCGGATCCTGGACCAAGTCTTGCCAGACTATAATATAGGGGGCTTGGTCCAGATGACCGTGATGACCAAAGACTATCCCTTTTATTTTTTCAATAAGCTCAGCATCAAATGTTCCTTCCTGTGGCCATCCTACCCCGAAGGCTGGCCACTCTGCCTCACACAAAGTGATAAATTTATTTTTCTTTATATCCAAGGAAAGACTGTGTGCCCTTTCCTTAACATTTTTGAAATGATCAATGAGGATAGATAGAGGCGTTGTCTGAGTCTGACCCATGCTCACAAGGGTATCAGGGGAGGGAGTTCTTTCAGGTGTCCGCCTGGCTGCGTCCCTCGCGGGAACTTAGGCGCGTCTTGGCTAAGGTGTACCCATATAAAGCCCGGGCCCGGTCACTCCTTTTTAGGGGAGTGAATCACCGTTATGCCGTACGACGTCGCCACAGAAACGCAGGTTAGGACCCACTCAGATTCCGTAGCCGTAGCCGTGGAACCTCATACTGTCACACTTCATTCACTCAGTCAGACAGACAGACTTTACCTCTTAGAAGGGAGGGTCGATCCGGAGCCACGCTAGGACTCCCACTACGACCCAGTAGAAGAATGTAAATGCACACTTCTGTGGAGTACTCCAAGCCTGGGGTGCTACAGTGTATAGACCGACACCAAACACCAGGGCTAGTGAACAGAGGAGGAAGAGCTGCACCCAGAACACTGCACCTTCCAAGACCAGGCGCGTCATAGAAGCGAAAAACACAGACGAGACGACAAAGTAACGACAACGGGGGAACAAACAAAGACAGAATGACAAACAGCGGCCCCGGACTTATCCCGCTCGGGGGTGCCTCCCGCAACACACAACTTAGCCGGCTACCGTTTGGATTCCTCGTCAAACGGATCCACCTGGTTTCGCCTTTCCAAACACCGTTTCCATCAAGTGGCCCCGGACTTATCTCCCCTCTCAGGAGTGCCTCCCACTGACTGCCGAGTGGCCCCGGACTTATCTCCCCCCTCGGGAGTGCCTCCCACTGACTGGAAACCAAAAAAAAGCAAAACCAACCGTGGGGGTGACGGACGTCTCCTGTCACTCCCGACCAGCGACCCACCAGCGCGTCCGCCTAAGTCTTCTGCCGGTCTCTTTCCAGGGCCCAATCACCTACACCGTACGGATTTCAAGAGTTCCAACTCCTCCTCGGATCTGGATTCTGTTCCAGGGGATTTGGGATCCCGGACGAGCCCCCAAAATGTTAGAGCCAGATTCCCTCGGCCCCGGGAACAGAATGACAGAGTCACTGAGGCTGTAAAAGGCAAAGGAGTTTATTGACTAGTTCGAACTAGGGTCCAAGCCCCGAGCACCAACACAGTGGTCTCTTTCTATGGGCAGGGACCCCGCGCAGCGGGAGTACAGGTCTTTTATGTTTTTTTTTTTTTTTTTTTTTTTTTTTAGCTCTTTATCGCAACCAAGCGTTAGGCAAGCCATCCTTGTATACAAAAGCGGACTTTGGCTATTAGCTATTAGCTATAAATTAAGCAAGCAAGCCTTGTATACAAAAGCGGACTTTGGCTATTAGCTATAAATTAAGCAAGCAGGCCTTGTATACAAAAGCGGACTTTGGCTATTAGCTATAAATTAAGCAAGCAAGCCTTGTATACAAAAGCGGACTTTGGCTATTAGCTATAAATTAAGCAAGCCATCACAGAATTAACTAAAATGTTGTTTCAGTCCTGTTCTACACAATCAATTTTGAAAATAAAAATAGAATTGATGACTTGCCTTGTAATTTTTGTTGAAAGCGGTATATGTTGTACAGTATAGCATCTTAGGCATAAATAATTTTAAAGGTTATTAATGAGCACAGTTTTCCCTCAGATAGGGCTTAGTGTGGGTTTCTGCTAATGTAGACAAGAGTTAGGCTGCGATTAAAATTTGTTGCAGTGATAAACTTATGAGCACCAGAGAATTCAGATTCCTTTCATCATATTTTGCTAATATCTCCCAGGTTTGCTGTGCCTCCCTTTGTGCTACTTACCAGTCTCTTGCACTTGGCCCAGTTATATTCCACTGTTATTTTTACTCCATGTTTCTTGCCTGGTGGCAAATGGGTGGGGGAGTGAGGGTATCTCTGATGTTCTGATGAAGTCTTAGACTTGCCAGCACTGTGAACCAGGGTGTGGAGGTGTTGACCTTCAAAGATCTTCCTGCTCCTCCTGCAGACACAATGCTGGGACAAGAGCACATTCCTGCCCTTCCCCTAGTGATGAGATGCACTTTGTCCCTATGCCTAACTCCCTGCTGAAGTGGGTTTGAAACAGTGCCCTGTAAAGTAAAGCTTTGGTTTCCTCCTCCTTCCTCCTCCTCCTTTTCCTCTCTCTTCCTTCTCCTCCCTTTTCTTCTCCTTCCTTCTTGCTTCTTCTTCTTCCTCCTTGTCCTCATCCTTCTCCTTCTCCTTCTTCTTTCTCTTTCTTCCTTTCTTCTTCTCCTCCTCCTCCTCCTCCTTCTCCTTCTCCTTTCTCTTTCTTCCTTTCTCCTCCTCCTCCTCCTCCTCCTTCTTCTCTTCCCTGTCCTCCTCCTCCTCCTCCTTCTCCTTCTTCTTCTTCCTTCTTTCTTCTTCTTTCTTCCTCTTTGTTGTTCAGAAATAATATTATCCCTTCTTCCCATGTACAGCTTACTTCTCAAAATGATAAAGATATTATTCATGCCTTCATCAACTCATCAATTACAGTTTGTAGAAAATAAACTTAACTGACATCCTTTCAACAATATATTTATACTTTTAAAAGCCATTTTTCTATGTTAGTTCAATAATTGCTTCAAGTTTTATCTTTCGTACCAAGTCAATCTTTTTTATAGGTAACAATTTCCTGATAGAGGCCCCCACTCTCCAAGCCCCCCCAAAATTCTATATTCTAAGTGATAAGCTCTTTTTTACATCCAGCAAAATTCATATTGGAAAAGAAAATTGAGATAAGTGTTTACTGTCATGCACAGTAAAAAAATCTAGCTGAGCGCCTACACCTTGCTTTACAATGATGTTTACATAAAATAAATCATCTCAACTCACAATGGTAATTTCCTTTAATGTAGATATGAAAGCTATATAATTAATCCACTGAAATTTCCTTCTAGTTTTTTAATCTGTAATTAAACCATCACCATAAGAACAAACTTCATCTTAAGATATGTCCCGTTTCTCTCAGCTATTACTTTTTAAGTTTGAGTCCTCTCTCAAATCACGTAAAGAGATGCATCAAAAGCACAGGAAAAGAATGTTTTAGCTTGCTGACATAATGCCCACATTTTAGCTCTAAAATGTAAAATCATAGTTAATATATCCCTTAACTTATACAGTATATTAGTCAACAATATCCCACTGACTCAGAAGTTTTCTAAATTGGCTGTCTTCTCTGTATTTAGTAAGTTTATAACCAATGACTCAATCAATTAATAAGCTTGTCATAGGCTGCTGGTTTAATTTTAGAATCAGAAGTTTTATATTGGACTATTCTCAAATGTAGAAATGCTTTAAGTAGAATATTGAACTATTCTGTTTTCCATTACCAACAGGGAGAATTTATTCAAATAAAATGTGTACATATATATATTGAACCTAACTAAAGCAAAACTAATATAATTCTGGTTATACATTCCTAAAGACTTAACTATTTTTAAAAATAACATATTAAAGAGGCTTATACAAAAGGCAAAAATTAAGAATCAACATGATCATTGAGGCTGTCAACGTTACCTCAAAAAGCTCTTTCCATCTCTCGTAGAAGAAAACTATACATTTATCTTAGAAAAACAAATTGAAAAAACGATTATGCTGTCATGTAAAAAATTCACACAACTATATGGTATGCCCCATAAAAGTCATATCTACTTAAGGTATATCACAATTATGGTTTATATTGTATTACTTTCCTCTTTGATAATGAGAGGGATTAACTTTTTTAAGAAAATTTATTTAACTTGTGCCACAGAAAGTCAAGTCCCGGTTGAAAAAAGTTAAATATGATTACAAAATGAGGCATTCTACTGACACATCATGAAAGTAACAGGCTTAGTACAGTAAAGTAAGCTTTTATCATTTTTGCAAATTTATATAATCTGGATTTATATAGAAGGCAATCTTTACCAAAAAAACCAATTAATTTATATTTTCCAGGGCAAATAATGTCATACATAAAATCATCAACTTTGGCTATTTCTCTTATGGCCATATACACAGGCTGATCTTATCTATGTGCTAAAGCCCACTAGTAGAAATGTGGATGACATGTTTTTGACTACACCATTTCAAAGCTTGTAGTTCCCACACTAAAGGATTTTTTAAATTACAGATTAAATTTAATTTGAGAAAATCCTTGTGGTGTAGAAAAAGGTGGAATCAAAACATACATGTGAGCACACATACCCATGCCATCATATTAAACACAGTTTCCTTAAACATTAATAGTTCTCCATAAAAAATTAAAATTCTTTATCACTGACCTATAGCATGTGCATGAGGAGCAGCAATACATCCTTTTTTTAGCACAAGGTGAGAATACAAATGAAATTTTAAGCAACTAGTACCTTGAACTAAAGTTTTTACCAAAGATGAACACTAAAATACATATTTTTTTGAAATTTGGACTCAGTGGCTTGTTGCACTTTTACATTATATTGCTTCAATAAAAAAAATACAGTATAAATTCAATATTCTACTGTAAAGACATTCTAAAGGAATGGTTATATGTCATCAACAGATCAAATGGACCTAATTTGAGTCTTTTCACACCTCTTGTTTATTGTATGATAAAGTTCTTCGCAGTTTAAAATATTATGAAGTTTGTGAAGTTTTGATAGCACAAAAAAGTGAGTAAAATCAATAATAAGGCATAATTTAAAATAAAAGAGTAGAATTGCAATGTTTCTAACATAAAGAAATAATAATTGCTTGAGTACAGTAGTAATATTCTTTGGGGGCCGGGGGGTTGGGGGTGGGTAAACTCAAAACTCGTGGATGTGGTGAGCATTGTAGGAGGGGAAAGGGCGAGTCTCAAATCATGGTTGGGATATGGCAAAGTCATAACATGTAAACAAAATGTTTGTACCCCCATAATTTCCTTAAATAAAAAAAATAAGAAAGCATATATTAAACTTTATAACCCTAAAAAAAAATAAATGCTTGAGGTGATGGATGCCCCGATTGCCCTGATTGGATTATTATACATTGTATGCCTGTACCAAAACATCACATGTACCCTATAAATATTTAAAACTATTCTGTATCCATAATAATTAAAAATTAATAAAAATAAAATATTGTAAAATACATTTATGTTTAACTATGTTCACAAACATTATGCACAGGTACTCTGTATTTGATGTGCTCATAAACTTTGAATATGTCTATATTAGTAGGATACCCCACGCTTACGCAAGAACCCTGAATAATATGGTTGGTATGGACTGTGAAATGATTTCCCAGAAGAGTTTAGAGATAAGAAAGGAAGATCATTATGGATAACTATAACAAAAATTTTACCTTACATCCATAATGCCTGTCTCCTAAGATCTAAATATGCTTTATAGACTTTTTTAGTATCCCTGTGAGTGTTGAGCCTAAGAATACTGAGTTATAGAAATGCCCGCTGTATTTCTGGAGAGAAAATTTGATTTCAGAAGTCAAATAAGGCTTTGCCTTAAAGAAAAATAAATGTGTTAGTTCAAAAGCTGCCTCCTCTCAGGAGGGTGTCTCCTTGGTCAGTAATAGCTGCACTTCAAAGAGACAGCTGTAAACTGGGCCTATGGTTCTCACCTGTTTTGAAAGACAAGACAGGCCTCGCCTAGAGCCATGGGTTGCCGGAGCTGACAAAGACCCCCGGAGATGAGAGCTGATCAGATAGATATGCTAATGCCCAAGCTGGGCCCAGACGGAACCATGCAGTTAAAGTAATTAACACAAAGCACAGCTCATGTTGACTTCTGAGATCATCTGTGTCTCCAAGAACACAATCACCGGAGCCAAGATGTCTCTGTTTTTGCTAAAGTAATAGCCTTATCAGAAAACTTAGAAGTTTGTCTCAAGAAGATTTTGTAACTTATTGTTCCCCTACATAGAGTTAATTAAAGGATCTCTAGTAGCCTTTTAGGAGACTTTGACCCTAAACCAAACTGCCTGTTAGTATGTAAATCCCATTGTCCTTGGCAACAGGAGCCTGTATCCTACCCTATATAATACCTGTGTGGAGTTTCAGTCTTTGATATATTTTCCACGGAAAGAAATATATCCATCCGAATACCCTCCTTATGTCTATTTTCATAAACTTTTACTTTATAAACTATATCTTTGGCTCTGTGTATTATTATTATTATTCTTTTATTTCTGTTTCCTACTATTTTTTCATCCTTTGCGATGACCCCTGCCTGAGAGACCTGATCGGAAGAAAAGACCTCTTTGCGGGGAGCGAAGCTAACTCCCTGCATGTGAGGTGGGGCCTTGGGAACATTATCAATTCTCATTTTCCACAACCATGTAACCTGCCCAGGATCATATAACTTTAACAGAGGCAGAGTAAAATACAGATGAGGAGATCTCCTAATTCCCAAAGTCTCCAAGTACCACATTAAATAGTCTCATGGTGGTAACAATATTTCCATCATTCAACAGAGTTTCTACCAAAAGGATTACTTTCTAAGTCATCCATACTTGTGAATATGCATCATATTATATTTATACCACAGGGAGATAAAATGGCTTTTGGTTTTGGCAGGTAAAGAAGTTTAACATTCAGTGTGATTATACTTCAGTGTAACTTCCCCAGTTTAAGCGTGACACAGCTGATAGGTCTATGGGGAGATGTTGTCCATTATGGTCTTCATGGCACTTTGCATTTCAATTATCATCCTCTGTCGGGCTTAGGAATATGACCAAACCAAACAGCATCTCTTGACATTTCAACAGACCAACACTTTTTGAAGTGACATTGCTGACATTCGTTCCTATTCATTCTCCTTATAGAGCAGTTTTCATTGTTCAGCCACTTCTTGTACTGGATGTTTTGTTGAATACTTCTCTGAAAGAAACCCCCATAGCTTTCCAAAGCGAGAGCTCCATAGTGGCATCCTGACGCCGCAGCCCCACAGACTTTACACAGTAGGGGCATGCCACTAATTTCTGTCACACCACTATGCCTCTTTGTCATCCCAGGTCCACTCGATTTCCTTGTTGCCATAGAACAATCCATTGCTCATTCTTCACGATGCCTTCGATACTGGGGAGGTACCGTCCTTGGGATTCCCGTTGGTACAGCAATTAGCGCCGCTCCGCGAAGAGGGAACAGAGGAGGAGCGGGACAGGAAACTGTTCCGTGAACCCTCAGTGTGACGCGAAGCAGGCCCAGAGGCTGGCCTGGGAGAACTGGTACAGGGGAGCCCACCTCCCGCGCTCACCCCCGCGGCCCCTCGGGAAGGGGCGGAGGCCGCCGGCTCCCCGCGGAGGGGGCGGCGCCGCCCGGGCTGGAAGCGGGGCGGTCGCGGGGCCCCTCGCGGGCAGAGCGGGCGGGGCGCCGGGACCGGACCGCGGCGGGAGCGCGGGCTGCGGGGAGAGCCGGGGCGGCGGTGGCGGTGCTCCTCGCGGGGTCCCCGACAGAGGCCCCCGCGGCAAAAGCGGCGCCGGCAACTTCCTGCGGCCGGCAGACCACAGAGGCCGGAAGGCCCCGGCTTTATTTCCTTCAGGAGAGAAGGTTGTGGGCAGAGGTTGGGGCGGCGGCCTCGTGTCCCCGCCCGCAGCTGCGGTGAGTCCCCCCAGCGCCTTCTGGCTCAGGCTCTGGTGCTCTTTCTCCGTAGACGGGGCCTCGCGCTCTGCGGGGGACAGCCCTGTCTCCAGAGTGGTAGCCCCGGGCCGCGGTCCCTCCCGGTCAGCACCGTGGGGGCGGCATTCTCAGGATTCCGCCCCATCTTCCCTGACAGGCCCGGGCGGTTCCTGAGGAAAAGCCTCCCTGGGGGTCGCGAACCCCAGGTCTGCAGACTGCAGAGTTTCCATTCTCCTTCGCCCACCCCCACACAGTCTTCAGGGCCTGGTTCAGAACTTGTTTTTAGTTTTACTCCGTGTACATGGTTGCCAGGGTGCAAAGCCTTGGGGTCTGTGCCTCCTGCAGGCTCCATAAAAAAAAAAAAATTCAAACTGCATAACACCAAAAAACAGGGAGAAACTTATTACAAAATCCATGAAAGAAAAAGAGAGATAACCTTAAAAGGTGAGAAGAAAATTAACACAGCCTGTGTAGAGCCAGAAAACAGAGAAATAAACATAGAGTGATGAGAGAAATTATTGTTCAACCCATAATTGTATACTTAGCTAAAACATTTTTTAATAAACAGTAAAGTAGATGAATTTCAAAACTACAAAAAATGAGAGATTTTATTGCCAACAGGAGTTTCTGGAGTATACATCTCAAGAAGGTAGAAATGTTGTTTTATATGAAGCTTAGGGAATCAGAATTAAAGATAAGAAATGCAGAAATACAGGACTAAAATTGAACTAAAGAAACTACCATGTCCTTAGCTGCATCACATTCAGAAGTATTTAGATATAATAAAAGTGCAACTCCACACAATTTAATTAATTCAAATATCAAATTCTTTGCTACTTGAATAGTTTAACTAATGGCAGAACATAGTCTTCACATTATTTTTAGTATCAGTTGCTAAAGTTTGCTAAAAAATCCATGACTCTTCTATTGCATATTTTGCAGAATATTATCCTTTTATGAGAACTGATTAACACCAAAGGACCCACAGTGGAATAGACATTGTCCAAAAGTATCTGGACACGGGATGACTGGGTCATATTTCCTTAACAGATATGAGAAGGATGAGATGCTCAAGTCCACCCAGCACATGACCACAAAATAACTCACCAGCAGCAGATTGGTCTGGGTGGCCCATTTCTCTAGGGATGATCTTTAGAAGAGGCTGGAATGGTAAATGTGCTAAGAGTACTTTTGCCTAAACAGGAGAGTTATGATATATGTACCTGAGAGCAGCATAATTTTTACAAAGGAGACATGTGTGAGTAGTGGCAACATGAAATAAAGGCTCCAGACAATGTAGCTTGTGAAGAGACGTGTTCAGTCTTAGTAATAGCACATTGGTCTGGGTCACATTAGAAGAAACAACAGTAGAGAAGAGCAGATTACTACTCAAAGACAAACTGAGGAACCATGGGAAGAAAAAAAAATCCACTCATACAGGATACTTAGGTTGATTCCCCTATCTTTGAAATTTTGAATTGCACTACAATAAACATTAGAGTGTAGGTGTCTTTTTTTTTTTAATAAAATGACTTCATTTCCTTTGGGTAGATATGCAAGTGGTAGGTCTATATTTATTTGTTTGAGGAGTCTCCATATTGTTTTACATAGAGGTTGTACTAATTTGAAGTTCCACCAAGTGTGGATTACCATTACTTTCTCTCTGCACCCATACCAGCATCTATTTTTTCCTTTACTTTTTAATTATGACCATTCTCATTGTAGTTTTAATTTGCATTTCCTTGGTGATTAGTGATGTTGAGCATTTTTTCATGTGTTTGTTGACCATTTGTCTATCTTCTTTCAAAAAAACTTCTGTTCATGTCTATTGCCCACTTTTTGATGGGGTTGTTTGTATTTCTCTTGCTGATTTTTTTGAGTTCTTTGTAGATTCTGGATATCAGTCCTTTGTGGGATGTATAGTTTGTGACTATTTTCTTCCATTCTGTAAGTTGTTTATTCACTCTGTTGATTATTTCCTTTGCTATGCAAAACCTTTAGTTTAATTAAGTTCCATTTTTTTATTTTTTATTTTTGCTATATATGACTTTCGGTCCTTAGTCATAAATTCTTAGCCTAGGCCAATGTCTAAAGAGTTTTTCGTACATTTTCTACTAGAATTTTTATGGTTTCATGCCTTACCTTTAAGCCTTTAATCCATCTTGAATAATTTTTTAATACGGTGAGAGACAGGGGCCTTCTTTTATTCTTTTGCATGTGGCTATCAAATGTTCCCAGCACAATTTATTGAATAGAGTTTCCTTTTCCCAGTGTATGTTGATGTGTCCTTTGTCAAAGATCACTTGGTTGTTTGTTGATGGCTTTATTTCTGTGTTCTCTGTTCTCTTCCGCTGGTTTATGTCTCTAATTTTAAACCAGGAACATACTATTTGGGTTATTATAGCCAATTTTTATTATAATTTAGTATAATTTTAAAGTCAGGTAATCTGATGCCTCCAGATTTAGTCTTTTTACTTAAGATTGCTTTGTCTATTTGGGCTCTTTTTGGTTCCAGAAGAAATTTAGGATTTTTTTTCTAGGTTTGTGAACTATGACAGAGGTATTTTGATTGGGATTACATTAAATCTATAAATCACTTTGGACTCTAAGGACATTTTAATAAGATTGATTCTACCAATCCATAAGTGAGAGGTACCTTTCCATTTGTTTGCATCATCTATGACTTCTTTCATCAATGTTTTGTAGTTCTCCCTGTAGAGATCTTTAACCTCTTTTGTTAAGTATATTCCTAAGTATACCATTTTCTTTGCAGCTACTGCAAATGGTATTGAGTTCCTGATTTGACTCTCATCTTGATGGTTATTAGTATATATTAATAGAAATGCTACTGATTTGTGTACATTGATTTTCTAACCTGAGACTTTGCTGAATTTGTTTATCAATTCCAGGAGTCTTTTTTGTGGAGTCTTTAGCATTTTCTTAATATAAGATTATATCATCAGCATACAGGAATAGATTGACTTCCTCTTTTCAGATTTGGATGCTCTCTCTTTCTTTCTCTTGCCTGATTGCTCTGTCTAGGACTTCCAATAATATGTTGAACAGAAGTGGTGACAGTTGGCACCCTTGTCTTGTTCTAGTTCTTAGGGACAATGCTTTAAACTTTTGCCCATTCAGTATGATGTTGGCTGTGGGCTTGTCATATATGGGTTTCATAATTTTGAGGTATGTTCCTTCTATGACTAGTTTGTTGGAGGTTTTTATCATGAAAGGGTACAGGATTTTCCTCATGTCTAAATAAAGATATCTTTCTATCAGAATCTTCTCTAAAATTTCACAGAACGATTTAGAAATTATGTTCTCATGTTATTTCTCTTGACATCAAACCAATTTGATACAGGGTTTAGAAAAATTCTGCCGCATGATGCTAAAAAAAAGAAAATTTCTACACTCATTCTATTTCTCTTCTGAGATGGAAGAGGGTTCAATTGTTTTTAACATCACTTAAAATTACAGTGTCCCAGAAGTATAAATACGTAAGGCAATGTAGACAATGTGACATTTGATATTCTCGGTTCATACGCAGAAAATCATGTCTGAGGCAAAACATTCCTCTAAAACCACCTGATATGTATGAGTTCATAAAGGGGAAATTGCATAATTACTTTTTTTTTTACCTTCTCAAAATGCTTAATCCAGTAAAGGAACATATTGGTTTTATCTGCCAGAACCAAGCTGCTAATAGTTCCCAACAACACACATCTGCACCTTCCACTCAGTTGGAAGCTGTTTCCATGTTTCGTGAGGACAAGCACTGAGAGAATTTTGACTTTCAGGCTCAATGGTCTCCATATTTTAAGGTTCACAGTCTAGTACAAGTTAAACAATATTTGGTCATAACCACAAATATGTGTCGAATTTTTTAATAACCATATATCTGAATGATTTTATTATTATTCTACATATATTGTAGGCCATACACCAAAAAAAAAATAATAAAAATATTAGACAAAATAACATAATCATTTTAGTATTATTTTCCCTGACCCCCAAGGGATATCCATCTCACTGCCTCTACTTCATGGCCCCAAGATGTAAATGTCACATACTGAAAAAGAGTAAATCTCGTAGATCTTCATGTGACTTCCTTCTCCAATGAGACTCTGGAGGGCATTGGTGCTGAGCTTGGACTGGGGAGAACTATGATTTCTATGAATTGGGGTTAACAGTAAACATATAAGGCCAACCATTAAATATAAAGTTTAGATAAATAAATACATATGCATATATATAATAGTTATTGCATAGAAAATTGCATGGAAATATTCAAAGATAGTTTTACTGAAAAGTTATTTGTTTTTCAAAATTTTAAACTTAACTGTGTGGCCTTTATTTTTTATTGGGTAAATCTGGAGAATTCAACATAAAGTAGTCATGAGATCTAAAAACAGTGCAAACCTAGGAGAATCAGAATAGGAAAAAAGAAAGAAAAACCCATAGAAGTTGTATAAGTTAGTCTGAATGTAAAGGAGAATTAGGTGCTATCTGATACCAAAAAATTATAAATCTAAATGCACATCTCAGGACATGCTATGAAATGCAGTGACCCAGTGTCCTTGGACTAAGTGTGAAGCCCCTGAGCACTCTCAGAGATAAATAATACAGATCAAGTTTATCTTCATCATTCCCACTTTCATCTTATGCTATAGCCATGAATGTAACAGCTTTTCTGAGTTCCTTGAGTTCTTGTAGTGAATTATTTATGCTGAGAGTTGTCATGGGACACCTGATAAAGTTGCATTGGAAGTAAAATTTACTAGAATGACTCTGACTTACTGAAATGTGGCAAAAGCTTTGTTTTGGAAGTGGAAGAATTAGAGGAGGGATTCATAAACCTTTGACGCCTAAATGTCTCCTGAGTCATCAATGATCTGAAATAGCAGGTATGCTGTCGTCAATTACTGGAAATAAAGTTTACCAATGGAAGTTAGGAATGACAGACACAACTTTTAAAGAGTTGGCTCAATGGCTACATAATGGAATGTAAAATAAATAGATGTAAGTCTTTACAAAAACTCCAACAGGCATCAGTAGACTGACATAGCCCTCATGCTTTAGGTTCCTATGTAAGGAAACCAAAATCCCATGTAAAGAGTAAAATAAAACTAGAGACATTACTAATTATAAACCACCAACTAACCTCTGACTAGGTTATTTCTGTTCTAAGCCAATCAAGTACATTTTCTTCATCTTTCCTACACATAAAAGCTCACTGCCTGTGCTGTTGCAGTGGAGCACTATAAATCTCTTAGTTCTGAGCACTACTTGATTCATGAATCATTCTTTGCTTAAATAATTCTTCTTAAAACTATCTGTCTAATTTCTTTTTTAAAACATATTTGCTGTTAGGAGTGAGGATAGGCCAGGCACAGTGGCTCACGCCTGTAATCCTAGCACTCTGGGAGGCCGAGGCAGGAGGATCGCTCAAGGTCAGGGGTTTGAGACCAGCCTGAGCAAGAGCGAGACCCCATCTCTACTAAAAATAGAAAGAAATGATTTGCACAGCTAAAAATAAATATAGAAAAAAATTAGCAGAGCATGGTGGCACATACCTGTAGTTTCAGCTACTTGGGAGGCTGAGGCAGAAGGATTGCTTAAGCCCAGGAGTTTGAGCTTCTTGTGAGCTAGGCTGATGCCACACCACTCTCGCCTGGCAACAGCATGAGACACTGTCTCAAAAAAAAAAAAAAGAATAGAAAAGAAAAGAAAAAAAAGATGTGAGAATAAAGAAAGAATCCACAAGCAACTAGAAAAGGATTCACAAAATGACCATAGTAAGTCTTTACCTACCAATAGTCACACTGAATGTAAATGGTTATATTCTTCAAATAAAAGACAGAATAGTGGAATAAATAAAGAATAATACCATGCCCAATGATATGTTCCCCACAAGAGACTCACTTTACCTGCAAGAACGCTCAGACTGAAAGTGAAGGGATGGATGGATGAGGATATTCCAGACTTTTTTTTTTTTTTTTTTTTTTTGTTGCCTGTGCTCTTTAGGTTATATGCAAAAACTATTGTCTAGAGCAATGTCAAGAAACTTTTTTGCTATGTTGTTTTTTCTAGTAGTTTTACAGCTTCAGATATTACATTGAAGGCTTTAATTCATTTTAGTTTATTTTTGTACATATTGTAAGATAAGACCACCATTTTATTCTTTGCGTGTGCACGTCTTGTTTCCCCAGCACCATTTATTGCAGAGATGGTCTGGTCCTTATTGTGTCTTACTAGAATCACTGGTGAACATCAGCTGATAGTAAATACATGATTTTACTCCTGGGTTCTCTATGCTGTTGCATTGATCAATGTGTCTTTTTAAGATAAGACCATGCTGTTTTGATTACTATAGGTTTGAAGTATATTATGAAATAAGATAGTGGATAGCATGAAGCTTTTATTTTTGTTCTTTGTCAAAATTGCTTCGCTACTTAGGGTATTTTGTGGTTCCAAATGAATTTTATTTATTTATTTATTTATTTTTAATTTAATTTTTTTTTTTTTTTGAGACAGAGTCTTGCTTTGTCGCCCAGGCTAGAGTGAGTGCCGTGGCATCAGCCTAGCTCACAGCAACCTCAAACTCCTGGGCTTCAGCGATCCTACTGCCTCAGCCTCCCGAGTAGCTGGGACTACAGGCATGCACCACCATGCCCAGCTAATTTTTTTCTATATAGATTTTTAGCTGTCCAAATCATTTCTTTCTATTTTTGGTAGAGGCGGGGTCTCACTCTTGCTCAGGCTGGTCTCGAACTCCTGTCCTTGAGTGATCCGCCCGCCTTGGCCTCCCAGAGTGCTAGGATTACAGGCGTGAGCCACCACGCCTGGCCCCAAATGAATTTTAAAATAGTGTTTACTATTTCTGTAAAAAATTCTTCTGAACTTGATCAAGAGTGTATTAAAAATGTATATCAAAATATTATTCAATAATACAGCTTAAAGTTCAATTAAGTACTGAAATATGCTACAATATGTACAAAACTAAAAAAAAAAAACTTCTGCTAAGAAATAAAACAGGTGGAGGAGCCAAGATGGCAGACCAGAGACACCACCAGTCAGAGCATCCCAGTAATAAGGAGAAGTTCTAGATCAAAGAGAATTACAGACAGATAATGAAGACTGGATGAGCATATGAAGGAAAGGGTGGCAGATCCTACAGGAGACTCCACAGGAACAGCTTGTGGAGCAGAACTGGAAGGAGAAAGGTATCAGTGGTGATTAAGCCACAAGAGGCTGAGAGATCAGTGAGAAGGGGAGGTGGAGTGGTTAATTTCCCCTTTGTTTCCATTTTGGACTGTTGTGGGCTCCCAAGCTCCTGGAGAGAACTTCCCACATGAGTGTAGACACTGCTTCTGCCAATGAGCAGAAAGCTTCTTGCAGACAGGTCACCAGGCTCCCAGCAACCCCAAGGTGCCTCCTGCTCCACAGATCCAAGCTGGACAAAAGGCATCATATTGATTCTCTACCCACTGTGCACCTTTTTCCTCCCCAGGGTGCTTGAACTCCTCAGGTTCTGTCTTGCTCATTCCCACAAAGACATTTCCCAACTCTGGTCCAGACTGCAGGAGCCACAGGGGTCCAGGGGGTCCTGGGTGACCTGCATGACTCCAGAACTCAGTCATTCTGGGTGGACTGCTTCCCAGAGAGTGTGTCAGAGAAAAACAGACTGCAGACTTTCCTCCACCCACACGCTGTGTCTCCCCTTCCCCTCCCCTACCTATGGTTGCTGAGAGACAATTGAGCCACCACATGGAGGCCTCCACAGGGAGTGGACCTCCAACCTCTCCTTTCAAGGTCCTGCAGTGGACTGAGGTGGTGCTCAGACTGTGAACTCCCTGCCTGCCAGCACTCCCTGCTGCTGCTTGCCTGGCAGCCCCATCAGAGTGGGACATGCTCCAACATGGAGGAGGACATCAAACCAGCTTGGGCACTATGTGACTGAATTAGCACCACGACCCTTTTCCCTGGCACGGTCAGGAATTGATCTCTGTGGCCCTAGGAATGGACCCACAGGCCAGATCCTGTACACCCAGGTCTCAATCACATTCCCTAGGGGATAGAGGGGATATTTGTGAATTAGTCTTGAGTGGTGTGGGAGTCTGTAGGGGCAGATCAGGAGGAAGAGTGCAGGGGTGGTCCTAGCTGTAGCATGCTTCTGGGGTACCCCTCCTCCCACAGGAAGGCCATGCTCCCACCTCAGGCTGGGATCCAGGGCAGGGAACCTCTCAGCCTGCATCAGTCATAGGGGAGCTTGGCTAGCTTGAGGTCCTGCTGCCAGCTGAGGCCCAGAAGAAACCATGGAATAGGGGAGGGAGGAAAGGAGGGCGGTTTGCTCCAGACTGCCAGATTGCAGGTCTCAGACAGCCCCACCTCCACATGCAGACTTTCTGGTTGAGTGGGGCCACTTCAGCCGCTTCCTGGCACCTTTACCCAGAGGAGTGTAATGCACATTGGCCCCTTCTGAAGGAAATCCTTTGCCAGCATTAGCTGAGCCTGAAGGCAGGGTCAACCTACCTAGCACCACCCAGTGTCATTCCCCCACCTACTTCTGCTGTGGTGGAGAATAAGGGGCACATCTGAAAGTTCCAGGGCCCCACCCACCAACTGGGGCATTAGAGGTTGTCTCCTGAGGAACTAGAGCTGGTCACAAGACCCAAAACCTATATTGCAGCTTGTTCCTTTGGCAAGTGCCACCTACTGACATGGAGACCAATTTGCATGACCTTTATAACATTTACCAACTCAATCATACAGGGTGTGGTTGATTCTCACCCTCAAGCACCACCTACTGACTCAGAGATTAAATTGGGCATGTCACCATCTAAACACAGGAAAATCCAAAAGTAAAAAGCAACAGCTGCTCCAGACAAGAAGAAATTGGAGACAGAACTCTGGAAGTATGAATAACCTGAGTGAAAGGACACCCCCAAAGAGGGAACACCAGCTGTCTAGCAAGGGATACCAACCAAAATCAGAATATTGAAATGACAGATAAAGAATTTCAAACATGGATTATAAGGAAACTCTATGAAATACAAGATAAAATGGAAAATAACACAGAGAAACCACAAAAACAATACAAGGACTGAATGAAAAAACCACAAAAGAAGTTGAATTATTAAGGAAAAATCAAACAGAACATCTGGAAATGAAAAATTGACTCAAGGAATTACAAAACAGTGGAGAGCATTTAGAATATGTTATATCAGGTAGCAGAAAGAATCTCAGAGCCTGAAGATAACATCTTTCAATTAAACAAGTCATTCACAGAGATACAGCACAGAAATGAGAAGAGCAAGAAAAGTCTACAAGAAATATGAGATTGTGTAAAGAGACCAAACATAAGAATCATAGACATTCCTGAGGGTGAGGAATACACAGGGTTGGAAAACCTACTTCAGGGAATGAGGAAAATTTCTCTGGCCTTGCTAGAAATCCAGATATCCAGGCTCAAAAGCTCAAAGGACTCCTGTGAGACTCATCACAAAGAGACAAACACCATGACATATAATCATCAGACTGGCCAAAATAAACACAAAACAGGTGCTTCTATGAGCCATAAGGTGAAAGCAGCAGGTAACTCACAAAGAAAAATCCATCAGACTAACTGCAAACTTCTCAACTGAGACTGTATAAGTCAGAAGTGATGGGGCCCCATTCTCAGTCTTCTCAAAATAAAAAAAATAATAATAATGGCCAGCCTAGAATTCTGTATTCTCCAAAATTAAGTTTTATATATGAAGGTGAAATAAAAGACTTTCTCACATAAGCAAACACTGAAGCATTTGTTAAGACCTGCCCTGCAGGAAGTACTCAGAACAGCATTATACATGGATTAGTACAATAGAAACCCATCAGTGTAAAATCGCCCAAAAGCTACAGGTCAAAGGCCAGATACCACAATGGCTCAAGAGATAAAACAAAGCAACAAAGTCTAACTCAACAGGATAAACAGGAATCCACCCAATTTATCAATTCTTTCAATAAACATGAATGGTTTGAACTACCCACTCAAAAGACATAGTCTGGCTAAATGGTTAAAAAATACAAGCCGGCCGGGCACGGTGGCTCACGCCTGTAATCCTAGCCCTCTGGGAGGCTGAGGCGGGTGGATCGCTCGAGGTCAGGAGTTTGATACCAGACTGAGCAAGACCCCATCTCTACTAAAAATAGAAAGAAATTATCTGGACAACTAAAAATGTATATAGAAAAAATTAGCTGGGCATGGTGGCATATGCCTGTAGTCCCAGCTACTCGGGAGGCTGAGGCAGGAGAATCACTTAAGCCCAGGAGTTTGAGGTTGCTGTGAGCTAGGCTGATGCCACGGCACTCACTCTAGGCTGGGCAACAGAGCGAGACTCTGTCTCAAAAAAAAAAAAAAAAATACAAGCCAAGTATCTGCTGTTCCAGGAAACACATCTAACCAAAAAGGACTAAGTCAGACTCAAGGTGAAGAAATGAAAAACAATATTTCATGCAAATGGAAACCAACAGAAAGCTGGTGCACCATTTCTCAAATCAGATAACATACTCTTCAAATCAACAAAAATAATGAAAAAGATGGTCATTATATAATCATAAAGGGAATGATTCAAGAAGAAGACACAACAATTTTAAATATTTATACACCCAACACAAGTGTGCACAGATTCATAATGCAAATCCTACTTGATCTAAGAAAATGATAAACAGCAGCACCATAAAGACTTCAACACCCCTCTGAGAGAAAAGGACAGATCCTCCAAACATATAATAAACACAAAGGCAATGGACCTAAACAGAATGCTAGAACAAACATGCCTAACACACTTTTATAGAATATTCTAGCCCAAAACCACTGAATGTATGTTCTTATCACATCATGGGAGATTCTGTAAGACTGATCACATCCTAGGCCACAAAACATGTCTCAACAAATGGAAAAATATATAAATTATACCATACATCTTAGACCAGAGTAGAATAAAATTAGAAATCAACTCCAGCAGAAACACCCATCTCTACACAAAGTCATGGAAAGTAAACAACCTACTGCTGAATGATAGTCAGGAGAAGGTGGAAATTAAGGTGGAAATCAAATGTTTCTTTTAACTAAATGATAAAGGGGACACAAGTTATCAAAATCTGTGGGATACAGCTAAAGTAGTCCTAAGAGAAAAATTCATAGCCATAAGTGCCTACCTTTAAAAAACAGAAATCACAAACCAACACTCTAATGAATAATCACAAAGAACTAGAAAAGGATGAGCAAACCAACTCCAAACCCAGCAGAGGAAAAGAAATAACCAAGATGAGAGAAGAACTAAATGAAATCAATAACCAAAAAATTATACAGAAAATTAATGAAAAAAAGTTCGTTACTTGAAAACATAAACAAAATTGACAAGCTTCTCACTATGGTAACCAGAAGGAGAAAAGAAAGAACTCTAGTAAGCTCAATCAGGAATGAAAAAGGAGAAATTACAACTGATACCACAGAAATACAAATATTATCTCTGAATACTTTAACAGTCTTTATTCACATAAACTTAAAAATATGGAGAAATTCTTGGAAACACACAGCCACCCCAGGCTCCATTAGGAAGAAGTAGAATTCCTGAACAGCTCAATATCATGTACCAAAACTGAAGCTGCAATAAAAAAATCTTCCAACAAAGAAAAAGCCTGGACCAGATAGATTCACACCCAAATTTTACCAGACATACAAAGAATAACAAGTACCTATTTTGTAGAAATTTTTCCAAAACGTAGAGAAGAAAGTAATCATCCCCGACCTGTTTTACAAAGCCAACATCAGTTCGATACCAAACCCAGGAAAGGAATCAATGAAAAAAGAAGAGTAAGGAAAGAGCAGAGGACATACACAGGTGGATAACCATACCATGCTCATGGGTCGGCAGAATCAACATTGTTACAGTGTCTACACTACCCAAAGTAATCTACAGATTCAGTGAAATCTCTATTCAAATACCAACATCATTGTTTTCAGATCTAGAAAAAAATAATTCTATGCTTTGTATGGAACCAGAAAAGACCCCGTACAGCAAAAGAAATCTTAAGCAAAAACAACAAATTGGAAGACATCAGTTTACCAGACTTCAAGCTATGCTACAAGGCCATAGTATCTGATACAGCATGCTACTGGCACAAGAACAGAGACATAGACCAATAGAACAGAACTGAGAACCCAGATATAAAATCATCTTCATATAACCATCTAATCTTTGACAAAACAGACAAAAACATACTATAGATATTGGCCTAGGCAAAGAATTTATGAGGAAGACCCAAAAGGCAATCACAGCAACAACAAAAACAAACAAATGGGCCCTAATCATATTAAAACGCTTTTGTACAGCCAAGAAAACTATCATGAGAGCAAACAGACAACCTGCAAAATGGGAGAAAATATTCATATGCTACACATCCAATAAAAATCTGATAACTGGAATCCATATAGAACTCAGAAATATCAGTCAAAAAAGAAAAAAAATCAAACAACCCTGTCAGAAAGTGAGCAAAGCACATGAACAGAAACTTTTCAAAAGAACATAGACAAATGGCCAAGAAATATGAAAAAATTCTCAACATTTCTAATCATTAGGGAAATGAAAATCAAAACCACAATTAGATATCACTTATCTCTAGCGAGAATGGCCTTTATCAAAAAGTCTGAAAACAATAAATGTTGGCATGGATGTGGAGAGATAGGAACACTCATACACTGCTGGTGGTACTGCAAACTATTACAACCTCTGTGAAAAGCAATATGGGGATACTTCAAAGAGATACAAGTAGAACTACCATTTTATTCAGCAATCCCATTACTGGGCATCTACCCAAATGAACAAAAGACATTCTATAAAAAAGACATCTCCACTAGAATGTTTATAGCAGCACAATTCACAATTGCAAAGAGGTGGAAACAAGCCAAGTGCCCACCAATACATGAATGGATTAATAAAACGTGGTATATTATACCATGGAGTTGTACTCAGCCACAAAAAACAATGGTGATCTAGCACCTCTTATATTACCCCGGATAGAGCTAGAGCCCATTCTACTAAGTGAATTATCCCAAGAATGTAAAAATAAGCACCACATGTACTCACCATCAAATTGGTATTAACTGATCAACACTTAAGTACATATATAGTAATAACATTCATCAGGTGTCAGGCAGATGGAAGTGGGGAAGAGGAGATTGGTATGTACACACCTAATAGGTGCAGTGCACACAACCTGGGGGATGGACACACTTGAAGCTCTGACTCTGGTGGGCCAAAGGCAATATATATAACTGAAACATTTGTACCCCCATGATATGCAAAAATAAAAAAAATTTTAAGAATGAAATTACTGACCAATATCCCTATGAATACAGAAGTAAAAATTCTCAATAAAATCCAAACCATTTTCAGTTGCTCATCACAAATTATCCATCACAACCAAGTTGGCTTCATCCCAGAGATGCAGTGATGTTTCAACGTACTCAAATCCATAAATGTAATTCACCACATAAATAGAAGTCAAAACAAAGATCATGTAATATTCTCAATAGGTACAGAAAAAGCATTTGACAAAATTCAGCATCCTTTTATGATAAGTATGATTAACAAAATAGGCTTAGATGAGACTTACCACAAAATGATAAAAGCCATATACAACAAACTCACAGCCAACATCATACTGAATGAGAAAAAATTGAAACCATTTCCACTTAAAACTGGAACTAGACCAGGTTGCCTCTCTCACTACTTCCATTTACCATAGTGCTGGAAGCCCTAGCCAGAGAAATCAGACAAGGTAAGGAAATCAAAGATATCCAAATCAGGGCAGAAGAGGTCAAACCACCACTCTTTGTTGATGATATAATCTTATATCTAGAAAACCCTGAAGATTCTGCCAAGAGGTTACTGCAACTGATAAATAAATTCAGCAAAGTCTCAGGTTACAAAATCAATGAACACACATCAGTAGAATTCATAAATGCCAACAACAGTCAAGCTGAGAAGCAAATCAAAGACTCAGTACCTTTCACAATAACAACAAAGAAAATAAAATACCTAGGAATATTTTTAATTAATGAGGTGAAAGATCTTCATAGGGAGAATTAGAAAATACTGAGAAAGGAAATATAAGAGGACTTAAACAGAAGGAAAACTGTACCATGCTCATGGATTGGCAGAATGAACATTGTTAAAATATCTATACTACCCAAAAGTGATCTACAGATTCAATGCAATACCTTTTAAAATACCAACATCATTTTTCACAGATATAGAAAAAAATAATTCTATGCTTCCTATGGAAACAGAGAAGACTTCACACAGCAAAAGCAACCTTAAGCAGAAAAACAAAACAAAACAAAAACAAAAAAACAAATTGGGAGGCATCAATTTACCAGACTTCAAGCTATACTACGAGGCTATAGTAACCAAAACAGCATGGTACTGGCACAAAAACAGAGACATAGAACAATGGAACAGCACTGAGAACCAGATATAAAGCCATCGTCATATTGCCATCTGATTTTTGACAAAACAGACAAAAACATACAGTGGTGAAAATAACTCCTATTCAATAAATGATGCTGGGAAAACTGGATAGTCACATGCAGAAGACTGAAACAGGATGCACACCTCTCACATCTCACAAAAATCAACTCACAATGGATAACAGATTTAACCCTAAGACATTAAATAATAAGAATTCTAGAAGAAGATATTGGAAAAACTCATAGATATTGGCCTAGGCAAAGAATTTATGAAGAAGACTCCAAAAGCAATCACAGCAATAACAAAAATAAGTAAATGGGGCCTGATTAAATTAAAAAGCTTCTGCACAGCCTAGGAAACTGTCATTAGAGTGAATAGACAATCTACAGAATGGGAGAAAATGTTTGCATGCTATATATCTGATAAAGGGCTGATAACTAGAATCTATATGGAACTTAGCAAAATTCTTTCACATTTCTAGTGGTGGTTTTTATTATATAGATAAGATCAGCCTATGTATATGGTAATAGAAGACGTAGCCAAAGTTGGGGGTCTTATGTATGTTTTTCTTTTCCCTGGAAAATGGAAATTAATTGGATTTTTTGATAAAGATTGCCTTCTGTATAAATACAGATTATATAAATTTGCAATAATGATAAAAGCCCACTTAACTGTACTAAGCCTGTTACTTTCAAGACATGTGAGCAGAATACCTTATTTTATAATTTTATTTACCTTGTTGCTCCTGGGACTTGACTTTTTGGGGCACTAGTTAAGTACGTTAAACAAAGAGCTATATGCCAGCAAATGAGGAGGGTGGCAAAAATAAAAAAAAAAGAAAAAGAAAAGAAAAAAGAGAAAAGAGAAAAAGGGGTTATATACTTTCATTATTAAAGAGAAAAGATGATGGTGATGTTTGTAACACAATACAAACCATAATTGTTATAGACCTTAAATAAGTATGGCTTTCATGGAATACACAGTATAGTTTAATGAATTCTTTACATGATCATATTATCTTTTTGTAATTATTTTACTAAGATAAACAAATATATAGTTTTCTTTCATGGGGGAAAGAAACAGCTTTTTGAAGTAATATTGAAAACCTCAAAAATCATGTTAATTCTTAATTTTGCCTTTTGTATAAAACTCTTTATAATATGTATTTTTTAGCAATTAATTTTTTAGGAATGTGTAACCAGAACTATGTTGGTATTGCTTATGAAACTTTAGTTAGGTTCAATATAGGCATGTATCAATCTCTATACAGCCATATAGATTTACATTTTGTCTACTAAAATTTACTTGAATAAGTTATCTCTGTGAGTAATGGAAAACAGAATAGTTCATATTCCACTTATAACATTTCTACAACTGGAAGTAGCCCAATATGAAACTTTTGATTCTAAAATTAAACCGACAGCCTATTAATAGAAGCATACTATTTGACTGAGTCATTGGTTATAAACTTACTAAATGCAGAGAAGACAACCAATTTAGGAAACTTCTGAGTCAGTGGGATATGTTGATTAGTTAATAATGTACTGTATAAATTAAGTGATGCTTTAACTATGATTTTACATTTTAAAGCTAACATGTGGGCTTTATGTCAGCAAACTTAAGGGCATTATGTTAGCAGCTAACACATTTTTATCCAATGCTTTTAATGTATCTCTATACATAATCTGAGAGAGGATTCAAGCTTTTAAGGGGAAATAGTTGAGAAAAAGGGGCTATATATTAAGATGAAGCTTGTCCTTATGGTGATGGTTTAATTAAAGATTAAAATTAGGAAATTTCAGTGTACTAAGCAGATAGCTTTCATATCTACAGTGAAAAAAGTTAACATTGTAACTTGATAAGAGATTATTTATTTTATGTAAACATCATTGTATAGCAAGGTATACAAGCTCAGCTAGATTTATTACTATGTATTAAACACTTATCTCAATTATTTTTTTCTTTTCCAACATAAATTACGCTGAATGTACAAAAAGAGCTTATCACGTAGGATATAGAATTATTTTAGTGACTGGAGAGTGAGACTCTGTGTAGGGGCCACCCCTGGGCAGGAAATTGGCTTTTGTCCAGAGTCAGCGAAGCTGGACGTGCTTCTTGAGGCCAGAAATCAATAGGTCCCCATACGGCCTGTTGAACAAACAAATTGTTCCTTATGACAGATAGCCAAGGGCCTGAGGTCTTGCACGCAAGCCAAGGCGTCTCATTGTCCTGCACGTGGTAATGAGATCAAGAGGTTGAGATGCAAACATTCACCTCCCTTGAGCAATTGCCCAGAACGAATGGAACAGGTTACCTCAAGGCATCAAAGAAAGTCACGTACCAGGAAGTAGCTGTGGGGCAGAAGGTATAAAAATAAAATGACTGGTGCTTTCGGCACTGCAGTCTTGTACCGTCTTTGTGTGTCTGTGTGTTTCTTTCTGTGTTCATCCCCATTCTGTAATCCGCCGCAACACTCTGTCATAAACTTCTTACCTATAAACAAAGATTGACTTGATTTGATTTTAAAGATAAAACTTGAAACTATTATTGAACTAACATGGAAAAATAAAACAGCTATTTTTTAAAAATGATAGAAATATATCATTGACAGGATATGAGTTAAGTTTATTTTTCTACATACTGTAATTGATAAATTGATAAGGACAGGAATAATATTTTCATGTTTCTGAGAAGTAATCTGCATATGGGGAAGGGACTAATAAATATTAATATTTCTAACTCTCCCATAAAAGAAGAAAAAGAAAACAAAGGCTTAATTTACAGGGCACTATTGTGAATCCACTTCAACAGGGAGTTAGGAACAGGGACAAAGTGCATCCCTAACTCTAGGGGAGGGGCAGGAATGTGCTCTGGTCCCAGGACTGTGTCTGCAGGAGGTAAGGGAAGATTTTTGTAGGTCAACACCTCCACACCCTGGTTATCAGTACCGGAAAGTCTGAGGTTTCATCAGAACAGCAGAGATACCCTCACTTCCCCACCCCTCCGCCACTAGGAAGCATGAAGTAAACATAACAGTGGAATACAGCTGGGCCAAGTGCAAAAGACAGACCATTACTGGCAAGCAGCAGAAAGGGAAGGCACAGCAAACCTGGGAGCTCTTAACAAAGTACAATGAAAGGAATCTGAATTCTCTGGTGCTCAGAAGGTTATCACTGCAACAAGAAATTTTAATCTCAGCCTTACTCTTGTCTACATTAGCATAAACTTCCACACTAAGCTTTATCTGACAGGAAAGTGTGCTAAATAACATTTAAAATATATTTACTGCTTTCAACAAAAATTACAAGGCAAGTCATCTCATTCTATTTTCAATGTTAATTTGATTATTTGATTTCCTTTGCATTTACATATGAATTTCATGGTCATTTGGCCAATTTCTGTAAAAAGGTGTTGAGATTTCAACAGGAATTGCATTGAACCTGCAGCTCTCTTTGTGGAATATTGTGATTTTATCAAATTAAGTTGTGTTATCTTTGAATATTACCTGCCTTTTCATTTAGATCTTCTTTGATTTCTTTTAAATTTTTTAAAACTTTACAGTTGACAAGTCTTAAACTTTTGTTAAATTTGTTTTTTTAAGTATTTTTGAGCTCCTGTGAATGGAATTGTTTCTTGATTTCATTTTGACATTGTTGTCAGTTTATAAAAATTCTTTTTTTTATATTGGTCTTGTAACCTGCAACCTTGGTGAACTAGTTCTAGTATTTTTATTATTAGTTTTGGTGTTTTTATTATTTATTACTATCTATTAGTGTTTGTTAGTATTTAGTATTTTTATTATTAGTTCTGGTATTTTTTATGCATGAATTTCTTAGAAATTGATATATACAGGATAATGTCATCTGATAGGTTTCCAATCTGGAGGCCACCTGTTTCTCTTTCTTGTGTGATACACCTGGTAAAACCTCTGGTATAATGTTGACTAGAAGTTGTAAAAACAGGTATTCTTGTTCTCAGCTATAAAGCTCACAGGTTTTCACCATTAAATATGATATTAGCTGTAGGTTTTTCATAGATGACCTTTAGCAGCTCCAGGAAGTATCCTTCTATTCCTGGTTTGCTTGGGGGTTTAATTATAAACAAGTATGGAATTTACTAAAAGCTTATTTCTGTCAATTGAAATTTTTATATTTTATTTTATTATATTGCATTACATTGATGGATTTTGAATGCTACACCATAGATGCATTAGTGAGATAACCCCTCTTGGTAGTAGTGTCCAATCATTTTTATATATTGCTACATTCAGTTTGTTAGCATTTTGAAAATATGTGTTTATATTTAAAACATATAATGGTCTATAGTTTTCTTTTCTTCTGATTCTTTTGCCTGGCTTTGTTATCTCGGTAATACTGGCCTCATACCATGAATTTGTAAGTTTTTCCTTTTCTTCAATTTTAAAATTTATTTTTAATTGACAAAATTGCATATGTTTACATGTGCAATACAACGTTTTGAAATATGTTTACATTGTAGAATGGCTAAATTGAGCTACTAAACACATGAATTACATCACATACTTATTTTTATGTGGTGAGAACACTTAAAATCTATTCTCAATTTCAAGAATGCCATACATTGTTATTAACTATAGACACCATGTTATGCAATGAGATCTCTTTAACTTTTTCCTGGTATCTTAACGAAAGTTTTTATACTCTGATCAACATCCCCCATTCCACTCTTTCTTCTATGGTTTTTTTTTTTTTTTTGGAATGATCATTAAGGACTTGTATTAATTCTTCACTACATATTTTGTAGAATTCACCAGTGAATACACCTGTGTTTGAGCTTTCCTTCATGAGAAGATTCCCAATTAATTTCGTACCTGATTGTAAGTCTCTTCACATATTCTATTTCTTCACATATAAGTCTGTAAATATGTTTCTTAACTTTACTTGTATCATTTGCCCCTATCTCAGAATTTATTTCTAAGTTGTAGCCTTCCATGTTATTAGATTAACAAGAAAAGAAAAAACAAAAACAAAAAAACTCCCGCAGGCCAGGCGGGCTAATGAGGGTTTACTAGGATTACGTGGCCTAATCCTCCAAACCACCCCGCCATTACAGGTCTTCAGAGAGGACAGAAATCTGAGGTTCGGGGAGGGCACCCAGAGCCTGGGTGGGCAGCTGGCAGCCTGGAGCCCCGGAGGTCCAGACAGATCCCCCAACTCCAGCCATAGGCGGCTCCACTCCCGGCTAATTCTCGTGTAAGTCGCTCGGGCAGGCTGGGCCGCCCGCCCTCCCGGAAGACCCATGGCTGGCAGGGCCACGACCTCTCTTCCCGGCTGGCAGGATGGCAATGCGCGCGCCCGTCACCCAGCCTGGGAGATGGCTGTCTCCAGGGAGTGGGCTGCCCGCAGTCACCTGCCTGGTCACCTCTCTCTGCTCAGCCACCGGGAGCCTGGCTGCGTGTGTGCGCGGGGCGGGCAGCACCTGAGCGATCAGTCGGCTTGGCTGGGGGCCACCGGGGCCGCACCTCGGGGCCTGGAGCCTCGAGCCTCGGGCCTGCGCAAAGTGAGCCCAGCGGACCCTCCCCTCCCCTATCTCCGGCTTTTCCTGGAAAACCTTCCACCTTCCCCCAGACCTTGGCCGCCAGCGCCCTGACACCCCTAGGACATTTGTCTGCTCACCTCCGCCTGGAATTGGGCACGTACCCCCAGGGAAGATCCCTTAGACTCCCGGGCAGGAGAGCAGAATGGGGCAATGGTGGCACCAGAGGGTGTCATCTCATCCAGACAGCTACTGGACTTAGGTACCGGGCTTCAGCTGACAAACTCACACCCACCCTCCAACGCCCAGCCTCTGGTTTTGGCCAAAGAACCCAAGAACTGGGACTCAGGGTGCGGTCACTTCCGGTCCGGTTCCCCATGGCAGCCTGCACTTGGGGTGGTGGCCCTGCCGCTCCAGGAGCAACGGAAACCGCTGCGCCCGCTTGGGCCTCCGTCTTCAGGGACCCAGAGCAGGAGATCGCAGGGACTGGACCCGCGGTGCCACTCACAACCCGCGACCCCGCCACGCTCATTCCGGGTTCCTGACGCCTCCGCCTGCATGGCCCGTCCCCTCCGGTGCCCACAGGTCCTCTGTCACCTGCAGCTCTAGGTACAAAACGCGCTGCTCCGTGCCCCGGGGACTCGGAGGCGGCGCCGGCCCCCGCAGCCACGCAGAGCGCGAGGGCGCAGGGACGGGGCCGCAGCGTCCTCAGGCGGTGGGCGCCGTCGCCGGCGGGAGGAGGGCGCTGCTGCCGAGGGAGGACAGCTCCTCACCTGGACCAGAAGGGGCGGGAGCGGCGGTGGCCCGGTCCCTGATCCCGGACTTCTCCGACCTCCATCCGCCTGGCTCGTGCCACCCGGGGATTCCGGGCAGCCTGGCTCCGGCCGCCGCCGTCTCCCTCGGTCCCTCCCCAGCTGCTGCGGAGCCGCCCGCCCCCGGCCCCCGGGCGGCACAGCAAACTCTCCGAAGTGGGAAGCCCGCGCCCCAGCCGGGCCCTCCACGGCCGGGCTCGGATCCGAGCCCACCGGGTGCCCTAGAAATTCTGCGCGCCTTCCTGGCACCCCCACCTGGCTTCTGCCCGCGGCCCAGCGCCCGCCCGGTCGCTGCAGCTGGAGGCCCGCAGGAGTGGCCTTGCTGCCCCGCGGGGCCGGGACGTTCCAGAGCCCGCGCCCCGCCCGCTCCAGACCAGGAGGGACCTGGCTCGCTGGCACAGAGCCCCTGGCACGGGGTGTATGTGTGTGGGAAACAACTGGTCAAAAGTGGCTTTTTCCCCCAAAGGGAAACACTGGCTTTGAATTTTTTTTTTCCTTATTGACTTTACTTAAAACTGCTAGTGCCTAATTATTGTATCACGTATCCATGATTCTGTCGGAAAGTTTGGGCATAGTTTTATTAGCTTTTCTTGAATTTTAAATTCTATCTAAAATCAGTAGGATACCTTCAGAAAGATTTTAATTAGAGGAGGTGAGTATTCTTTTTCAGGAAGTACTGTTATCTCTAAATATTTCTCCTTTTGTTATAGTTTGTTTATAAGTCAATTATTTTATTCAACTTTAATTTCAGTAAAATAAATTTAAAAATTCCCTATGATCATTGGAATGATAAAATAAACTGATACAGGGGTGTTATACCAATCTTAATTCTTAAATATTTTAATATTTCAAATTGAGGCCATACTTGAAAAATTTATGTCATAGCAATTATTTTTAAATGCCATTCTTTACTCCGAAAAGAAGCAATGCATTCACCATAACCCTAGCATCCTGGACAGCTAGCTAATACACCCTTTGGAGATCAAATTTTAATGAAATAGACCAGGAATACAAAAGAATAATACTATACATAAACTTTACAAATCTTATTGGAAGTGTTCAGAAATTAAAAGTTGTTTTCGTTAGAACTTCATCTGTTGGAAGTTTTAAGAAGTAATGTATGCAAAGTAAAATGTACATAACCTATGGCAGTTGACATTTTTGCATGCATCGATAAGTTGTGTGACAGTGTATGAATGTAGTTTGTGGAAATAATTGGATGTCATTTTCAAAATGATAACAATCATGCCTTGGATATTTTTTATCAAATTCTCTTCAGGCAGTAGTCATTTTTTTTAAATGTTATTTTACTAAAGCTGTTGACTAAGGCAGAGAACAACAAAATAGAATGTCATTTGTTTTCTTCTATTATTAACATTGATTGTCTGTATCTGTTAGCCTAGGAAATGACCCATTTTACCTGTGAACAAATATTTCACAGGGTCACTTAGTTAATATATACTTTCTGAAGCCTCATCCTGGCTGAAGTTATTTTGTGCAAATTATACACCACCTCCCTGATCTACCAACATTGCACAGAGAATCACAACCAAGAATGTGGAGAAAGAGCAGTGGAAGTATGTGTGTGTGTGTGTCTGTGTGTGTGTGTGTGTGTGTGTGTGTGTGTGTGTGTGTGTGTAAAAAATTTATATATACTTTTTTATTCTGAGAGCTTAAACCAAATTGTCTTGGTATTTAAAGCTGTTTTACTGCAGAATTCAGTACAGAGAAAAAGAGTAAAGTGAAGCTGAGTCAGTTTTTACATCTGGTAGGTCACAGCATGTATAAAGAAAAGATAGATGAAGTCATTTTCATAAAGTTTCAGTGTTGAAATATTATTTTATGTTTGTTTTTACATTTTGGTATTAAAATGCAATAAAAGCCAAGGTTAAAATTCATACTAAGGCAAGTTATAGCATTGTTATTGAGTTCCATGGTAATCACACATTTTATACCCATCTATACCACATATAATAGTATGATTTGTCAGGGTAGGGAATGTGGGTGATGGTTCTGAATTTCTTTGTATTCTCAGTGTGTCTGGAGCTAAGAAAAATATTTTAAAGCTTATCCAAAACTCAGTATAATTTAGAACATACAGGTCTAGGATTGGAAAAAAATACAGATATAGTAAGAAAAGTGACCCTTATAGAAAGCAATATGAGGTTGTCTGTTGGTTGACTGTAATTAAAGGAGGGATAGGTATAAATTGTAGTGGTACCTGATTGCTGTATGACTGGGGGTGTGATTGTTGGGCTTTGTCTACTGGAATAAAATTTTCTAGAAATTTTCTTAACTGAAAGTTTTCTAAATTAAGTCCCACATCTGGGTCATGTTTACTTTTTGTCTTCAGAAAAAGGGAAAGACACAAATCTGTAATATATGGGTCTTGTGGCCTCTCACCTTGAGGCATTTTAATTTCCTTGAAGGCAGTTTTTTTTTGTTTGTTTGTTTGTTTTTTGCTAAATCTAAAGCAAGTTTTTTATAGATAACATGTAGTTGGATCTTTGTTTTCTATTCATTCAGACACTATCTCTTTGGGTCAGTGAGTTTATGTACATGCAAAGTGATTATTTATAGTTAAGGACTTACCATTGCCACTTTGTTAATGGCTTTCTGTCTGTTTTGCAATATTTTTTTCATCATCTCTCCTGCTTGCTATCTTCCTTTGTGATTTGATGTTTTGTTCCTTTGGATTTTTTATAGTGATACACTTGGATTCATTTCTCTGTATCTTTCTTGTATCTCCTGATGGTTTTTCTTTGTGGTTACTATGAGACTTGTATAAAAGTTGTTGTAGTTAATTACAGTTTTAACCTGATAACTTATCTTTGATCACATACACAAACCTCACTATTTCCTCACACATGGTAATTATGTCAGAATTCTGCAGGGAGTTAGCTACGCTCCCAGCAAAAGTTTGGGTCCCTCAGACAGGGGTCGTTGCAAAGAATGAAAAAATAGTAGGAAATAGAAATAAAAATAATACACAGATGCAAAAATATAGTTTATAAGGTACAGATTTATGAAGATAGCAAGAGAGGGTACTTGGACGGTTACACCCCTTTCCCATTAGAGGTGCAACCCTGACTGAAGTTTCAAAAAGGTATTTATATTGTGCAGTGTTTTGGTTGCTGGGGTAACAGGATTTACATGATAACAGATAGTTCGGTTTAGGTTCAAAGTCTTCCAAAAGGCTTCTACAGATCCCTTAACTAACTCTATCCAGGTGAACAAAGGGTTATAAAATCTTCTTAGGGCAAACTTCTAAGTTTTAAGATAAAGCTATCACTTTAGCAAAAACAGAGACATCATGGCTCTGGTTATTGTGTATTAGAACAGATATTTTAGAAGTCAAGCATGAGCTGTCCCTTATGCTATTTACTTTATCCACATGGTTCCGTCTGGGCCCTGGCTCCGGCAGTATATCTTATTGATCAACTCTCATCTCTGATCAGCTGTCATCTCAGGCGGCCTGTCTTTGTTGATCAGCTCCCCATCCCATGGCTCTATGCAAGACCTGCTTTGTCTTTCAAAGCAGGTGAGAACCACAGGCTTGAGATTGCAGCTTCACCTTGGAAAGCAGCTGCTACTGACCATTGAGACGCCCTCCTGAGGCAAGGCAGCTTTTGATATGCAAACTAACACATTTACATTGAATTTCATGGATCATATGAGGCCATAAATTTATATATTTTTAAAGGGAATTTATAATTTTGTGATATACTTGAATTAGAATTTTGTTTGACTATATTTAATAATTTTAATCAATTTAATTTATTCCATGTACTTAGGTAAAATTTTACATTTTCAAATACAACAAATCTAAGTGAATTCAACATTACTTAGTTATATGTCTTTGTTCTTTTAAGTTTGGAACATTTTAGTATATTTAAAATATTTTATTGCCAAAGTTACGATATAATAAAATGAGATATTTTCAATATTTATATTAATTATATTTCAACAGATGACCATAAAGATTATTTTGTTTTCTTTTATAGTAATTGCTAATAGAGGATTTTTTATTTTCATAAAACTCTCTAGAAATATTCCTTCCTGCCATTCACTAAGTCTTTGTGGAATTAATGGGTAAGTTGCATGTACTCTGAGATGATGGTAGGATAAGTCATGATTTTCTCAATGAAGTGTTTTGGATATTTTCTTCATATACATTCAAATTTATATATCAGTGAGTCACAATTAAATACAACATATTTTTCCAGATGGAAGGATCAATTTTATGCAACATGTGAAAACATAAAAATAGTTTTGTTGAAGGGCATCTATAATTTTGTGATGTTGAATTGGAATTGGAATTGTATGTGATTTTTTAACCAGTTTTTTTCTTGTTTTAACCTTCTCTATGCATATTAGGTGAAATTATATCTTTTAAACACACTATATCTGAACTAATTCAAAGTTCTTCTACTTTAGTCCTATTTTAAGATTTTGCAAATATTGTAGAATTGTTTACAATTATAATACAATATAATTTTAAGACATTTTACAAAAATGACATTTTACAATATGACAATGATCATTATTTTCTTTTATTGTTTTATAGTAATTGATGAGAGATGAATTTGTTTTCTAGCTATCAAATAACTGTTAGGAAATATCACCTTTTAATATTTATCAAATTTTTGCAGAATTAATAACTAACTTTGGTAAATTAGAGCTGGTAATATCCAGCATGAGTTCAGATATAGTCTTAAAATAAAATTAGTTTTTGAATGTAAGTTATCTGAATAAAGTAAAACTTACAACAATATTTTATGTATTAGATGGGGGATAATTGTTTAGTCATGAGATTAACAAAAGTGCCAAAATTTGAAGGAAATTACATACTTTTATTATGAAAATATCCTGTAAAGTTACTACACTTTTATTTCCTCAGAATGTTTCAAGTTGTAATTTGCTCATAAAGACATGATTCATGAACATTCTCAATAAATTACAATTTAATTGCTTTTTCATTACCAGTGCTTAAAGTTTTCTACACTTAGTAGAAATAGTATCTTCTAGTATCTAAGTAACTTTAAGGTGAAAAACAGAGAGTACAGAGTCAGGATTGGTTAAATATGGAAAAGAAAATAAAATGATAATAGTGATTGTCCATTTGTAGTCATGAGGCCATCAAAACCCCATGGGTCAACAGAAAACCTCTGTATCTCAGAACACCAGAGAATTTGAGATTGTCTTAAACGCAGTTCTGTTCAAAGTTCTACACCACATGCATTTAGGAAGGGGACTGTGGAGAGGGCCAACCACCACTGATCCTGACAGGGTGCCTGCAAGACAGAGGGCACATTCTTCAGTGCCCTAGAAAATCGCTACTTCAGACCATTGTTTTGATTCTCAGCTTCACATTACTGTGACACAGAGTGATGTGATGGTAAAAGACTCTGTAAGCCTTTTGAAAGACTTATTTTTGCTCATATTTGATCAGTTCCAGCAGTGAGACAAATTCACTCAAAATATCACTTTTAGAGTTTCTCAAAATCCATAGCACATGATTTTTATTCAAACTACACCTTGCCTTTCTAACTCTGTGCCATTTCTCCTGCTTTTGCTTTTTCTCAGGAGAGTGAGAACAGAAGGTCTTCCGATTGTGAATATCCACATTAGCCAGTATTTTGCTTCCCATACACCCTCCACTAAGTTCAATTGCCAAAGAATAGCAGTTTTCTTTCAGTTATTCAAGGATATATTATGCTCTTCATATGTATTCTTTTGACATTTGTACATTTCATAGATGTGTTTCCCTACAAACTGAACTAGAAGGAAAGGTGTTTTTCTTCCATAAAATTTGCTGCATTTCACAGATTACCAGCTCTTACCACTGAGCCAAACTAACCTTTAATATTTTCACCTGCAAGTCTCATACTAGCTTTATGCTGTTTAAAATCAATCATAGGTTTTAGAAGCCTTTTTCTAGAATATGATAAAATTGATGACAAAAGTTACATTCTTTTTTAGCATAAAAGAAAACATAGGGTATTATTTTGTGATTACATTACATAATAGTTGCCGGGCGCGGTGGCTCACACCTGTAATCCTAGCACTCTGGGAGACCAAGGTGGGTGGATCGCTCGAGGTCAGAAGTTCGAGACCAGCCTGAGCAAGACCCCATCTCTACTAAAAATAGAAATAAATTATCTGGACAACTAAAAATATATATAGAAAAAATTAGCTGGGCATGGTGCCGCATGCCTGTAGTCCCAGCTACTCGGGAGGCTGAGGCAGTAGGATTGCTTAAGCCCAGGAGTTTGAGGTTGCTGTGAGCTAGGCTGATGCCACAGCACTCACTCTAGCCCGGGCAACAAAGTGAGACTCTGTCTCAAAAAAAAAAAAAAAATACATTACATAATAGTAAGCTGAGCATAGTAAAACAGATCTGTTTAGAATATTGTATCTTTTATAAAATAACCTAACTTTAAAAATTAGACATTATAATAAAGGTGAGGAAATACATTTTATCAAACTTCATTTTCCCCAGCATATCATTTTTTTCTCCAAAAATAACACTTGGATTTTTGTAAATGGCTTCTTTTCATTACACTTGTTATCTTCAGGTCACTGACCCACATTCTTTTGTACCTGCTCCATTAAATGGTGCTATTTCACAAGGACTGTCCATGGTTATGTATATACTTTGAGAATTACTATATTTAAAATAGCCTAAGGTAGAATCCAGTATAGTGAGGATGAACTTGACCTGCATTATGTTTTTTCTGAGTGTGCTACGGGCTTCACCCTCAGCCCCAGGACAGCCTGGGTAATACTTTTCACTGTGAGTGCTAAGATTTGCATTCATACTTGTCAGATTTTAATGAGTCAGTTAGAATCCAATTCTCCTTTACATTCTGACCAGCATTTATGGCTTCTATGATTTTTTGTATTTCATTTCTCAGAGTGCTGTACCATATTATTGCAAAGCCTCTGATTATCCCATGATAGGAAAGCCAGTTAAAGCAAATAATAATATGTTTTAATTTTAGATAAACAAAGATAATTTCATTGTATAAGTATTCAATATTTGCATAGTTGTATGCTTATTTCAGTATTTAGGATGTACTTATAATAAATTTATTAATTATATTAATTTTATATTTAGCTTTTCTCCCATATTTTATCTGGCAGTCCTGGTCTATGAGATGATGGGCCTTTCCCATCCAGACTTTGCCCCACCTCTCTCAAGAGTCTCAGAATGGAATCCTTCGCAGGATGCGATAGTCACTTTCAGAGAGAGAACATGCGTCTGAGGAAGTGGGTCGTATGTCCCTTGAGAAGACATAAGAAAATAAAATTCTTATCCATGTACAGTTATCTAACAATTTTTATTATCTCTTTGTTACATGGCTTGTATAATAATTACTATACATTAACAATATGATTCAGACATATAGTTATAAAATAATTATACATACATTAGTGACCACTGCCCAAATATTGTTTTACTGACAGTGGAATGTCATCTTTAAGAAGTGGAGATCACTGTGCCTATAACACAGTATTATCCTGCTGCTTCTCCTGGGTTCAGCATGACTGTAGAAGAGTGTGCTGAGGGTGAGATGTATGTTGGTGAAAACTATTTTTGGTTCTGGCACCTGAGGTAAATGTGTACCTTAGGTATATTAAGCTTTGGTAGAAAGAGTAACACTATCACGGTGTAAATTTTCCATTATAAACACATATATATTCATTTGTTTTAGAGAAGTTTTCTGCCTCAACCATGCATTTCTGAATATTAGCCAAGAACAATAACTGTCAACATTTTATTTTTAACTTGTATTTTGGGGCTACAAAGCAATATACTACTTTTATGCAAAAACATTCATTAACCTCAGAAGAGGAATGTAAAGACAAGTGGGTGCTTTTTATTATTAGATTCATACAGATGAGCTTTTCTAAAACCTGGATTGAAAAAAAATATGTTTATATCTATAGAATATGACTTGAATAAGTAATGGTAAAATTTGCCACATGGAATGAAGCTTCAAGGAAGAGGCACCAGATGAGTATTTTGATCCTACTTCCCAGATGTTGGAAAATGGAGAATTGTGTGGATTATTCTCCATATAATTGAGAGATAGATGTCAGTGATTTCCTCCTGAGTCTAGAAAGCTTCTGTAAGGATTATCTGGAATAGAAAGTAAACTGGGAAGAGCAGGATAATTTTGAGGGAATATTGTTAAAGGGACTTGTGATTGGCAGAAAAATGGCCCACAAAGACATTCACATCCTAATCCCTTCTTCTAGTCCAGAGCTTCTGTGAATATATTAGGCAGTGTGACAGAGAAGAATTAAGGTTGCAGATGAAATGAGGACTGCGAATCAGCTGACTTTAAGAAAGGGAGATTGTCTTGGGTTATCCACATGGGCCCAATGTAATCACCAGGGTTCTGAAATGTGTAATCAGGAGGTGAAAGATTTGGTGTCTGATGCATGTGAAAACAATGTGACCAGCCCCTGCTGGCTTTGCAAGTGGTAGGAAGACAGGAGCCAAGAACTGCAGGCAGCCTCTAGAAACTCGCACAGTACTGCTCCCTCTCACCCATGAGCTACATCATTAGGGGCTTGATTGTCACTCTGTCAGTATCCAGGGATGTCTCCTTTGTAGGAATTATGCTGCTCTCAAGTGCATACATGGTGATTCTCCTGTGCAGAGGCAATACCAGGACATTCACAGCACCAGCCTCTCCCCAAGAGCCTGCCCAGAGAAAAGGGCCACCCAGACCATCTTGCTACTGGTGACTTTCTCTGTGGTCATGTACTGGGTGGACCTTATCATCTCATCCTCCTCCACCCTGTTATGGGCATATGACCCAGTTCTCTTAGGTAGCCAGAGGCTTGTGGTCAACATCTATGTCACAGTGAGTCCTTTGGTGCTACTCAGTTCTGATAAAAGAATAATCAATGTTTTCCAAATTATGTGGCAAAAAGTTCATCATTGTTTAACAGATTGATTATGAAAATAATTATCTAAAATGTACATTCTTTTGCCAACAGTTAAATAATTTAAGTAGCACAGGCTCTGCCACCTGGTTTAATTAAGATGTGTGGAATGACACGTTTAAACTATGTAAACACTGTTGGCACCTGTGCTGCCATATTTGGGTTTCAATTCTGTGGGACGTTATAAGGATCCTTGTCATTTCTTCATTATTTTTTTGCTGTGTGCATTGAAAGGATTTTTAGAATATGTAGTAATTTTAAAGCATAATATGCACAAAGTACAAAGGCAAATTACTTCACAATTTTTTTTGGAATAAAACAGAGTTTTATGATAAATATTGATTTTCTTGATTTGGTTCGTCACCTCACCCTCTTACATTATACCATATGGCATTGATATTTGCAGAGCATGATAATTTTTCTTTCATATTGAAAAGTTTTCTTATGCTTTGCACAGCTTTCTGGAGTTATTTCTTACCTTTAGTGAAAACTATATATACATAATTACTGTTTTTCTATAACAATACTCTTGTAGTTGATAGCATTAATTACCTGAGTTCAGAATCTTTTCCTGGCACCATGGTTTCTTCTTAATATTTTTCTGACACTTAAAAGGTAATATTTGTTTGGGGTTTTCACTTGACTCAGCAGTTTTTAAAAAGAATTTTAGTTGAAGTATGCACATGTTTAAATCTTACTTGCTGGTTACTCTTCAACTGATAGTTTCTACTGTCATTCATGGTACCTAGAAAATATGATTTTGTTTTCAGTAAGTTAATGGTATTCTGAGGCCGAAAACATTTCCATTTCTAAATATTTTCTCTTATATTCGAAAGTAATGTGTATCCTGTGCTCTCTGGTTTAAAATGCTGTCTATTTGCTTATCTGCATAACTAGTAAAACTTACTAATAAAGTTACTCACACCCTTTATACTTACTTGTTGTAGTCAAAACAGTTGACCTTTATGATTGCTTTAATGTCATCTAACATTATCATAAATATTTCTTTTTTAAGGTATCAAGTGCATATATTTATTACATATATTTACATGTTTCTGAAACAAGGAAGCATACAGTAGAATATTTCTTTTTAAAATTTATTTCTGAATATTATGGGAGTACAAATGTTTTGGTTAAATAAATTGCTTTTGTACAATTTGAGTCAAAGTGTGCCCATCACCCACATAGTGTGCCTTGTACCTGTTACGTGTGAATTTACCTGTCCTTTCTCCCCCTCCCACCTGTTTGATTTCTGATGAATGTTATTTCCATATGTGCACATAAGTAACGATAAATTAGTTCCAATTTAATGGTTGGTACATGTAGTGTTTGTTTTTCCATTCTTGTAATACTTCACTTAGAAGAATGTCTCTTCTAAGTGAATATAAATATTTAAATTATAAATATTTCAATTTCTTTTTTGCGTGAATCTTTGTGTTATATATTGTGACTCTTACATTATGCTATATGTGAAATTGGCTTGGAATAATACCTAATATATTGAATTTTCTTGGTAAATATTAACACTTCTGATTAAAAATTTTTATCTATTGATACAATTGTCATCTTAAAATATTATATTGTATATTTTCTTACAAAAATTCTTCTTTCTCTCTACCTACATATCGAGGCAAATTAGGAGGATGGTTCAGTGTGCCACCTTGATAAAATCGAAGTCAAATGGAAGAGTTTCCTAATTTACTTTGAATACTGTACATCATTTGTCTCACAAACTAAATACAAGTGTTAAGAATGGCATATATATTAATTTTGTTCTTACTAAAGTACAGAACTCTAGAACTTAGAGAATTATGAATTGCTTCTAAGCACCATTCCTCTATTTTTTTCTGATTCTTCTAACCACTGCCATGCAAATCTATATTTGGAATATGACAAGTTATAAACAAATTCCCTGATAGGCACTGATAAAATTACCTCAAGAAGGTACAGAATGGAGGAATAGACCTATATATGAGGAAAGAGAATGCATTAATAGACTGATAACAGTGACAGAGATATAATATAAAAACTGATTTTACAGATTACACACATGAAATAAAAACAAGTTTTCAAGGGATATTAAGGAACAGACATTATTTTTATGAAGCCACAAAAATGAAATAAATAATAGCTTCTTATAAAAGACACACTGCTGCAACTCACTGATTGTTAAGAAGCTGTAATGACATCATCATCAAGATAAGAATAACTTTGAGAGTGACATCTTCAAAACAGAAGACAAGTTAGCACCAGGCTTCATTCCACTACATGAACATTCAAACAATTGACTGAGGCCGGGCGCGGTGGCTCACGCCTGTAATCCTAGCTCTGGGAGGCCGAGGCGGGTGGATCGCTCGAGGTCAGGAGTTCGAGACCAGCCTGAGCAAGAGTGAGACCCCGTCTCTACTAAAAATAGAAAGAAATTATCTGGCCAACTAAAAAATATATATACAAAAAAATTAGCCGGGCATGGTGGCTCATGCCTGTAGTCCCAGCTACTAGGGAGGCTGAGGCAGTAGGATCGCTTAAGCCCAGGAGTTTGAGGTTGCTGTGAGCTAGGCTGATGCCACGGCACTCACTCTAGCCCGGGCAACAAAGTGACACTCTGTCTCAAAAAAAAAAAAAACAAAAAAACAAAAAAAACAAACAATTGACTGAATAAACTTTATAGGGAGCTCTGTAACCTAGACAAAAATTTACAACAAACAAGCCAGTGTGCAGTCAAGAAAAAGCCATATGCAACATGGTAGAAAATTTCATGGGGTTTTTACTCACCCTTCCCCACCACCTTCCTTGCACAGCACAGCATGGACTACAGGAAGCTGACCAATTCTTTGTTCCCTGTACCAGGACAGAAGGAGAATAGAATATATTTGAAATATTCAACCTGTCTGTGGGTGGCCCTAAGGGCTGATTTTGTCTTGCCTCACTTGGAGCTAAGATGGGCAATGGTGGCATCATGTGGATCTCAGGCTGGAAGGAGCTGCAGAAGGCAGGGTGGACTTCATAGCACTTGAACACTGCAATGGAGCTGCAGAATTCTGGACTCCTGGGGCCAAGGAATGATGAGTAGAAAACTGCAATAGAATACCAATGGCCATGACAAGAACCTGAGCTGAGGCTCTTTAAGAAATTCAGAAATTCTTATTCATGTAAGCAAAATGCTAAGCTGAGTAATCAAAAGACTAACTGAATCATAAAAACAGAAAACTATGGTCTCTCAGACATTATGCAGGCTTGAGCCAGTTTACAGACTCCAAACCCTTTAAATGATGGGGAAGCCAAGTCTCCTTGAGGTAGGACCCTGTTACACTGCCAAAAATTTATATAGTTAATTCTTTACACAGCTTTCCCTGAAGGGGCCAACATTCTTTTACCAGAGTGACTTGCACTGGGGGAAAGTAAACAAGCAGATCTCTCAGGGCCTACCGGTCACTGGCTGTGAACTGACATTAATTTTGAAAATCCTAAATATCAGTGTGGTCACTTGTGACAGTAAAAATTTAAGAAGAACAGATTATCAAGGAAGTTTTTGCTTAGGACCATCTCACAATGAGGCCAGTGTGTCCCAGAACCCAACCTGTGGTTATTTTCCCAGTTCCAGAATACATCATTGGAATAGACATACACAGCAGCTGATAGAATTTCCATATTTGTGCGCTGAACTGTGGAGTGGGAGCTATTACGGTAGAAATGGCCAAGAAGATACCACTAGAACTACCTCTGCCTAGCAAAAGTAATTCTGCATTTCTGGAGAGATTGAAGAGATTAGTGCCATTATCCAAGGTGTCAAGAACTTAAGAGATGCAGGGTGGATGCACACTGCATCTCCATGAAACTTTTCTCTATGGCCTGTGCAGAAATCAGATGACTGTTGGAGAATAACAGTGGATTATTTTTGGCTAAAACAAATGGTGATGCTCATAGCACATATGGCTGTAATAGATGTAGCTGTAAGAGATGTGGATTAAGTCTTCACCAAATTAGTATGTTGCGGATACCTGGTCTGCAGCTATTGCTCTGGCTTACATGTTTATCTTGATGTCTGTCAATGAGGCCCATCAGAAGCAGTTTGCTTTCAGCTGGGATGGGGAACACTACACCTTCACTGTCCTCCCTCAGGGACATATCAACTCTCCAGCCCTGTGTCATAATGTGGTTCACAGGGACCTCAATCACCTTTTCTTTTCACAGTATATCATGCTGGATCATTTAATTGATGATATTATGCTGAGTGAACCTACTGTTCAAGAAGTAGAAACTACCCTAAACTTGTTCTTAAGATATCTATGTGTCAGAAAGTGGACAATAAATCTGCTTAAAATTCAGAGACCTTCTTCCTCAGTAAAACTGTTAGTGGTCCATTGGTGTGGGGTGTTTTGAGATAGACCTTCTAAGGTGAGTGATAAGTGGTTGTATCTGAAGCCTCCTACAATCAAATAAGAGACACAACACCTAGTGGGCCTTTTTTTTTTTTTTTTGGATTTTGAAGGCAATATATTTTTCAATCGGTGTAACTCCAGCTCACTTACTGAGTGGCTCCAAATGCTGCTAATTTTGAGTGAGCCCAGAATAGAACACCCTGCACCAGGTACAGGCTCCCATGGAAGCTGCTCTGCCACTTAGGTCATATGATCTATCAAATCTAATTGTGTTTGAAGCATCAGTGACACTTAAGAATACTGTTTTCAGCCTTTAGCAGGCCCCTATAGGTGAAGAACAGCTAAGACCCTCAGGATATTAGAACAAATCCCTGCCATCCCCTGCAGATAATTACCCCTCTTTAGAGAAACAGCTCTTGCCCTGCTACTCAGACTTAGTAGGTACTGAACAGTTAACCATGGGCCACCTACTTGCCATATGACTTCAAATGTCCATTATGTGCAGGGTGTAATCTGATCCACTGAGCCATAAAGTTGTACTTGCAGAGCACCACCCCATTATCAAATGAAAGTGGCGTGCACATAATTGAGCCCCAGTGCGCCCTGAAGGCACAAGTAAGTTACTTGAAAAAGTCATCCAAATGTCATGTTCCCCAAACCTGCTACACTGTCTTCTCTCTGCCATCCTCTATGGGCTCATGGAGAGTTCCTGATGATCAGTTAACAGAGGAAGAGGAGACTCAGGTCTGCTTCACAGATGGTTCTGCAATATATACAGATACTACCGCAAAGTGGACTGTTTAGGACTATAGCCGCTCTCTGGGACATCCCTGAAAGACATTTTTGAAGATTATTCCTTCCAGTGAGCAGGACTTTAAGCAATGTCCATGGTGTTCACTTTGCTTGGAAAGATAAGTGGCCAGATGTGCAGTTATATACCAGTTCATGGGCTGTGTCCAAAGTTTTGGCTGGAGGGACAAGCACTTGGAAGCAACATTAGAAAAAGTGATGGCAAATAAATTTGGGGAAGAGGTATGAAAATAGATATCTCCAAATGGGCAAGAAAACTGTGAAGATATATGTTGCCCGTGTTAGTGCCCACCAAAGGTTGAGAGCAGAGAAGGACTAAGGACAAAGTGGATAGGATGACCCATTCTGTGGGTACTATTCAGCCTCTATTCTAGCCACCTCATCATTGCCATAAGAATCTTGAAACATGTGGCCATGGTGGCAGGGATGAAGGTTATATTTGGGTTTGGGAAGGTGCACTTCCACTCACCCAGCCAACCTGGCTCTGACCACCCCTGAATGCACAGTCTGTCAGCAGCAGAGCCCAACACTGAGCCCCAAATATGGCACTATTCCCCTGGGTGATCAGCCAGCTTTGTGGTGGCAGGTTGATTACATCGTACCACTTCAGTCATGGAAGGAATGGCATTTGTCCTTACAGAAATAGGCATTTACTCTGCATATGGATTTGCCTTCCCTGCACACAATGCTTCTGTCAAAACTTCCTTTAATGGACTCACAGAAGGCCTCTTCCATTGTCATGATATCCCATGCAACATTGCTTTGTGCCAAGGAATCACTTCACAGCCAGATAAATGTGGCAGTGAGCACATGCTCATAGAATTCATGGTCTTCCCATGTCTCCACCATCCTGAAGCAGCTAGCTTGATAGAATGGTGGAAAGGCATTTTGAAGACTTGGTTACAAAACAAGCTAGGTGGCAATTCTTGCATGGCTGAGGAAGGTTCTCCAGAAGGCTGTACATGCTCTTAATCAGCAAACAGTACATGGTGTCATTTGTCTTATACTGAAGATGCCTGGGTTCAGGAATCAAGGGGTGGAAATGGGAGTGGCACCACTCAGTATGACCCTGTGACCCACCAGCCAAATATTTGCTTTCTATTTCCATAACTTTAGACTCTACTGGCATAAAAGTACTAGCCATAGAGGGAGGAATGCTCCTACAAGGAGACACTATGATTTTATTGAACTGGAGGTTAAGACTGCACCTGGCCATTTGGGCTCCTTATGCTTCTGAATTGACAGTAAAAGAGGGAATGATGGTGCTGGCTTGGTGATTGGTGCTGACTACCAAGCGGCAACTGGACTGCTGCCCCACACTGGAGGAAAGGAAGAGTATGTCTGTAACACAGGAGATGTCTCAGGGCTTCTGTGAGTATTACCATGGCCTGTGAATATGGTTAATGGAAACCCAGTCCACGCAGGACTACAAATGGCCCAGTCACCTCTGGAATAAAGAACTGGTCCACCCCACCATGTAAAGAACTATGAGCATCTGACGTTCTTGCTGAAGGTAAAAAAACTGCATATGGAGTAGTGAAGAAACTAGTTATAGATGCCAGGTACAGTCATGGTATCAGTTACAGAAAGGAGGACTGTGATTGTCATGAGCATTTTTTTCTTGTTTCATTATGAATACATGAATGAATATATATACATATATTATGCAAATATGTGTCCTCCTTTTGTTCTTATTACCTTTTCATGCAATATATGATGTATTGTCTCATCTCAGTATTTATTTTTTGTGATGGGGTCTTGTTCTGTCACCCAGGCTGGACTGTGCAGTAGCACTACCATAACTCACTATAGACACGAAGTTCTATCCCCAAGCAATCCTCCTGTCTCAGCCTCCTGTGTTTCTGGGTCTACAGGTAAGCACCACCACACTGGGCCTTTTAAAAATTTTTTGTAGAAGAGGGTCTCACTGTGACGACCAGACTGGTCTCAAACTCCTGGACTCAAGTGATCCTCCTGCTAAGACCTCCAGGAAGTCCTGGGGTTACAGGTGTGAACCACTGCACCAAGCCTATATCATTGCTTAAGTATTGTTAATTTTACATCGTAGTATTTAAATTATCGGTTATCAGGAGAAAAGTAAACAGCACTCAACAACTTTACCTCTTCTTCTGGGGAAGTGATAATTGAGTTTTCAGTTGTACACAGGATAGTTGTATCATCGTAGATGGAATCATGACCTTGTTATTGTTTTTACTTATAGATTAAGTATGGCTTAAGGAGATACACATGGATACCAAGGTGACAAGACGTAGACTGTAAGGGTTATTTTATGTGCTCACCGCAGTGCTTTAAGGGATGCTGAGATGGCTGGGAAATCTTATGTCTGGCTGTGTCTGTGAGGGTGTTTACTGATGAGATTAGCATTTGTGTCAGTAGACTAAGCAAAGAAGACCCACCATCTCCATTACGGCAGGCTTCATCCAATCTGTTGAGGGCCCAAATAGAATGAAAATGTAAAGGAAGGTGAATTTTCTCTTCTAGATCTGGGTCATTTACATTTCCTTGAACGTCAGAGCTCCTTGTTCTCAGGCCTTTGGGCTTACACCAGCAGCCCCCCTTGGTTCTCAGGCCTTTGGACTTGGCCTGGCAGTTACACCATTGGCTTCCCTTCTTCTCAGACCTTTGGACAGGGACTGGGCTACACCACCAGCTTTACTGGTTCCTCAGCTTGCAGAGGGCATGTTGTGCTACTACTTGGTATCCATAATCACTTGAACCAATTCCCACAATAATTCTCCCCTTATATATCTGTATATTTTATTGGTTCTGTCACTCTGGAGAACCCTGATACAGTGTGTCAGGGAGAAGGCACCCCTCGTGCAGACAGAAAGAAGTGTGGCCAGAGGAGATTAGAAAGGCAGGTGGTGTGGCTGTGGCAAGCCTGGGAGGAGATGACATGGGAGGGAAGAGGGCAGGGTCAGATGCTGTGGCGTGACAGGCTGACATTATCTGCTGCTCTCTGACAACATTACCTCAAAATGGAGTGGCTTCAAACTCCAACTGTGTATTGTGTCCCTACTTTTGTGGATCAGGAATTTGGTCATGGCTTAACTGGGTGTCTCTACCTCAATGTCTTTTATAAGGCTGGGCTGTGGTCTCAACCGAAGCTCAACTGGGAGTGTTGTTGGTGTATATCAGTTTGGGATGAGGCCTGAATTCCTTTCTGTCTATTGGTCAGGATGACCCTTTCATTCTTTGCCACATGGGTCTAAAATAGGGAAGCTCAAAAGATTGGAGCTTGCTTCCCCAAAGAAATGTATACCACAGAGGGAGGAAAGGGGTAGAGAGAGAGGGTGAGAGGGAGAGAGAGAGAGGGGTATTCAAGAGAGAATAAAATTAAAAGGAAAGTCACCAGTCTTTTAAGTTTTAAGAGTAAGGTTAAGTTTTGGCATAAGAGTCCATCACTTTTGCTGCAGGCAAAATGTAGGCACTTTGCTGGGGAGGAGCTTCTTCCCCACCACATGGACTGCAGGATGCAGATCCCCTTGCAGTATGAGAAGACCTGGCAGAGGTGACTGCCCATGTGCCCCATTGCAAGGTGGGCACCACTCCCTGTGGACTCAAGAAGGAGAACATGGGGGTGGCCTGATGTCTCCTCTCTGGCCCCCAACACCCTACACACACCCTTCAGCCTCCATCATGGCTTTTCTTCCTTCCTCACAGACCCCACGTGCTCACTGGCCTCAGCATTCTGAAGCTGCTCCCTCCTCCAGGCCCCCTCCCAGTGATCCTGTCCATGCCTCAGGTTTAGCTCAACATTTCCTCCTCCAGGAAGCCTGTGTGTGATAAAAGTTGTGGCTCTCAGCTCACCTCAGACTTCACCCTGGACACTGTGTCCTTGGAATAGTCCTTGACAGTATTGGTTTAATGGAATCACGGGGTTATTGTGATGCTTCCCTCTGTAGATAGAGCTGCCCCTGCTGTCAGGGCCCCTTTTCTCTCCACCTGGAGTCTAGGGATAGGGGGAGACCTTGGGTCTGCTCCAAATCCCTCTGATGACAGCAACTGGTATTCTGTGCAGATGCAAATATTTTGACAAAATGTGCCCTCCCTGCCTCCTTGGTCAAACTTTAGGTGACACACGCAGGAGACAGATAGATCTTTGAGATGTGCTGGGCAGCAGAGTGACTACAGCTAATAAGGTAAAGTAGATACAAAAATTGCTGCAAGTAGATTTTAAACATTCACACTGCACACACACAAATAAGTGAGGTGATTGATAAGTAGCTTGGTGTAATCATCCCATATTGCATACATGTATGAAAACATCACATTGTACCCCACAAATATATACAATTATTATTTGTCAATTAAAGCAAAATACATGGCAAAACTAAACTAACCAAACTGCCAAAGAAGCCCAGTCATTTTTCAGAGTCTTAGGCTCTGTGGCCCCGCCAGCTCCTCTGCAACTGTCCAGCCTCTGCTGGGCGCCTGGCCCCGTGGGGAGCAGATCAGGACCCAGCGCTGCACAGCGGTGCAGGCCGGGCTGCTGACCCCATGCTATGCAGCCCTGGCACGGACTCCCATGGATCCCACCAGGGCTGGAAAGCGGGAGCCCCCGCCCCACATGGAGATGAGGGGATGGAGCTTGGAAAGACCCCGAGCCACGCAGCTCTGCCAGCTGCTCCGTGGCTTTTGGGGCAGTTGGGGCGCTTCTTCAGGGCGGTGGCAACCTCAGAAGCAAAGCCTTGGAGAGGGGAAGGAAACCGTGTTCCCAGGGGGCCTCCCGCTGAAGGGCTGGGGTGACTGACCCCAACCCAGGGCCTACCCCACACTGCCTTCTGCCCAGATTCTCCCCGACAGCCTGCCGGCCGCTGGCACTCCGTACTGGCCCCTGAGCCCGTTTCAAAGTTCTGCACAAAATAGGAGTCCAAGTCCGACGGGCGCAAGGCAGAGCCTGTGCAGCACCGCGGTTTAGGACTGTGAGGGCTGCAGTTTCTCAGTTCTGCTTTCAGGCTGAGATCCTCGCCACACCAATTTCCGCATGTTGTGGCTTCCAGCAAGTTCCTTCCCTTCTGTGAGGCTGGATTTCCTCATCAGTCAGGCAGGGCTAGTGTGAATCCAGGAGATCTAGGGAGAGCGCGGGTGGGCAGAGCACAGCTCCTGCTCAGGAAGGCGGACTCCCCACCGCGGTGAGGGCTTCCCTGAGATTCTTAGGGATGCGGTGGGGGCGGAGCTCAGTGGGCAGGGCCAGACCCTGGAGTGAAGATCCAGTCCCCAGCCCTAAGCAGGCTCTTCCCTGGTATCCCCTCCAGAAGCAACTGCTGGATGGCAAAGTCTTCCCCTGGGAGGAGGGAGAGGTGGGGTGGGGAGGGCATCCTTCTTCCAGGGCAGGTGCAGGAGGAGCTGGAACCTGGAACCCACACAGCTGGGGAGCCAGGCTGGGAGGGGGGCTCTTGGTCGCTGGGCTGTGAGCAGAGTGGACTCCTGGAGGACCCACCCTGGTGTATCCAATCATCCTAGCCATCCTAGGCCCTGTCACAGCAGTCCTTCTCTGCTGGGTTCCAGGCTCATTCTGCTGCCTCCTTCCAGCCTCACTTGATAATCAGAAGAATCCCAGGCAGTGAGTGCTCTGGAGGCCCTGCTGACTCAGGGAACTGCAGGGCCACTCCAGAGCAAGGAGTCCCCACCTCACGATGCTCCCCTCTACAGCAGGGGTTGGCAAATATTTCCTGTCAAGGCCCAGGTAATAAATATTTTAGATTCTGAGGGCCCTCAGGTCTCTGTGGCAACTACTCAAAGCATTAAAAGCAGCTCTAGGCAGTGCAGATGTGAATGGCTGTGGCTGTGCTCCAATAAATACTTGTCTATGGACACTTAAATTTGAATATCATATCATTGTCACGTCATTAAATGTTATTTTAATTGTTTCAACCATTTATAAATGTAAAATTTGTGCTTAGACCCAAACAAAAGTAGGCAGAGGGCCAATTTGACACTCAGGCCACAGTTTGCAGACCCATGACCCAGATTATGACATACATATATAATTTTTAAATGATAGGGAGGTGGAGTGTGGATTTAACAACAGTTTTGACTTTCAGCCCACATGCTGTGAGTCAGGGAGTGCCAAAGAAGGAGAGATGACCCAGACAGGGGTCAGTATAGCCCACCTGAGAGCTCAGGCTGGCTTCTAGGGCTGGTCATTCTTTTTATACTCCCAAAACTCCACCTTCTTTCTGTCAGTCACATCAATGCCTGATGGGACAAGTGAAGAGATGGAACTTCAAGGGAAGCCAGATCAAGGATGTGTCCTTGGGTAGAACAGAAACACTACCCCAAAGGGAGGGGCATGAGCCAAGGTGGGGTACAGAAGCTGACCTTGAGGGATGGTGCCCAGGCAGCAACAATGAGTACTTGAGATGTGGGGCCTCCACTGGCCTTTGAATGAGCCCATCAATGGCCAGTGAGTGGGGCCATCCTCCTCACCCTGGGCAGGTCAGCCCTCCAGGCCCTTTCTCTGGGCTCTGCCATTGCAGAAATCCCTACAGGCCCTGGTGAAGTGGACGGTGTGGTAAAGCCCTGACCCCTTCAGCTACTTTCAGGAGGCTGCGTGACTCTGGGAGGCACCAATGTGCTGTCGCTGCAGGAGCTGGAGCCTGAGTGGAAGACACAGCAGCATGGACAGAAACGCAGTGTGAGAGGCAGGTGCAGGCCCCACACTGGGGCATCCTCAAGGGGTTGAGGGCTGGGCCACACCCAGGCAGTCATCATCCCTGAGGGCTCAGCACTGTGGCCCATGTATCCAACCAGGATTCAGATGCGAAAAGAAAAATCAAATGATGAGAACTGTGATCCATATTTCATGCCAGAAACAAAAATTAACTCAAAACACATCCTAGACCCATATGTAAAAGCTTAAGCTGTAAAACTTGTACTGATGAGAAACAGGTTTATCTTGGCCATGAGACTGGATGGGAAGTAGCAGAAGTTTCTTTCCACCCTGGTCTCAGCTGTGTGCTGGGAACAAATCATGTCTGGAAAATCATGTGTGTGAGAGACAGATCAATAGGCTGATGGGGTGGGTATGGGGCATCTGTCTCTGGCAGTCACCCAACCCCACAGAAGATGACACAGTCTGGGGTGTGGGTGGGGACACATCCAGCATCTGATTTTGAGTATGACTGGTAAGAAGGAGGGTGAGGAGCAGGTGCCATGGAAAAATGTGGCAGGGGACTGACCAGGTGGGGTGAGTGTCCCTGAGGAGTCTCCTCTGAGCTGGGTCTTGGGAGTGCAAGGTGTGCAGGAAAGAACATTCCAGATAGGAGATCTCTGAGTCTGGTCCTGAAAGAACAAGTGTGTAGGCAGACTTTCAGCTCATTGTATAGGGGAAGAAAACCCTGGGCCTTTCTGGAAGCCAGAGCGTCATCTCCAATGACAGGGTCTCTGCATGTCATTTATTGTCTACAAGATATGGTGATTCGCTTCTGCTTCCTCTTGTGGTGAGGGCAGCTGCCAGTCTCAAAGGTTCATCTTAATGAGCTCTTGGACCAGATGAGGCAGCAAAGCCACCAGGAAACACTGAAGATTCACCTGGAAAAGGCCAAGGATTTTTTAAGGAACATGAAACCCAGGTAGGCCAACCAGACTCCAGAATTCATATTCAAGGTCACAGTCAGTCTGCTCAGGAGCCGGGGTTGTGCCCAGCAAGGTTAAAGTGAAAGTTTTACCGCTACCTTGGACAGTGTGGTGATTCTTTGAATCTGTGCTCTCAGCCAACACAGAAACTTCCAGGGAAAATATTGAAAAGTTGTGGAGGGAAGTGTCAAGATGTTCCATTAAAAGGTTGTACGTGCAAATGCCAAAGGAGCCAAGAAACCAAAGAATGAGGATAATAAATCCAGTTTGCTTGTAAAGGGTGACTTACGATGGAAATTTGTGGACAGAAGCCTGGTCTAGACACTCTTCAGACTGCAAACTCCCAGACCCAGGTCTTATAGTAATATATTGGGGGAAAAGTACACATGCTCTGAAAGGAATGTGCAGTTGTCTATGGACATCACAGTGTGTAATGTATGCAGGAACATCAGGGCTGTTTTGGAGGAGAAGTAAACCTTACATTGAATAGGTGTTTCTACATAAAGAGAAATATGTCAACTAGACATTCCTGAGGCATTCCTGGACTCAGGGCTGGTCAGAAGCTGCATGGTGGATTAGCATTTAAAATAAAGTCACTTTTGTCCCCACACAAGGCATTGTAGTTTAAACATCAAGACCATAGGTCTTCTTTTTAAAAATTTGAACATACTGGCTAATTGTTAAAGGAGAAAAGCTAATATGTATAATACAAACATAAATGTTTCCTTTATTCCTGAAGAAGTATTTCTAGAGACATGTACGCAGATACACATATATTGTTGTTTAAATACATGTTGGATCATACATACTATGCAACTTTTTCTGTAACTGCAAATATATTTCAGTTTTAAGTGATCATGAAGAATAAATTAATATGGATGATTTATAATGCTTTATTCCTAATTATCTTTTTTCATTTGTTTCAATTTCTAACCATTACAAACAGTTCTCTGTGAATCTTCTTGCATCTTTGCGCCTTTTTAACAACTAATTTTCTAAAGACCAATCACTGAAATGGAATTCCACTGCCAAATAATTGCAGTACTTAGATTCTTGAAACAAAGATTCTTGCTCAGAATGCTAATAACTGCTTTGTATATGAAATTCAAGATTAAGGGATCATTCAATACAGACTAGTTTTTGAAATTAAGAAAATGTGAGAAGAAAACCGTTTTATTCCCATCCTTTTGTCCAGGGTTTTATTAACAAGATAAAATATTAAAAGGAAGATTAAATTAGCTTTACCTACAAAAAGAGAAACTCTAGGTAACTGATGGAAGGCATGAAAAACACAATAAAACTAGAAAATGTCCCAGAATTATTCGTAATCTACAATAGCTCTGTCCCATATCAAAATGCTCTTCTGGCTTAGGCGTTGTGCATCAGAAACAGTGTTTTTCCTGCCCAGATGATTTCTGGTTTCTTATTCTGAGAACGTGTGTCAGTTTGGGGTGTCTTTTCTCTTTCCTTCCTTCCTTCCTTTTTCCATTTCTTTTCTTTTTTTTTTCCTTCTTTATAACCCTAAATTTGTGGATGTAAATATAAAGAAATTGATATATTTTGTTGAGTGTTTTGTTTTGATTGACAAACGTATTACGGGAAATTAGAAAGAGAAAAAAATCAATGAAGAAACTAAATTAACTCACAATCCTACCACTAAGAATTCCTCTCTATTCAGTTCCATACTTCTGAGCCTCTGTGTGTAAGATTAGATCAAATGTGGACATTTCTGTTTGGCTTTGGATGACATTTCCATTCTCCACTCTATTTTGACAATGTCACAGCTGGAAGGAACAACGAATGAGATCACCTGATTAGTTCACCTTTCATATTTACAGATACACATGAGGCCAGAGTTAAAATGGAAGGCCTTTGACATTCCTTCTTGCACCACAGCACCATCTCTGACCTTTACCTCTTACACTTCACCTTGGAAATTTTTTCAACTGAAACCTAATCTTTCTCCTTTCCCTACCATAAGCCATCATCTGTCTACTTCATAGTCTATAGAAAAAAACAGAACATGGAGCACAACAACAGCTAGTATTTATTGTATTTAACACCTCAATACCTATGGGAAGGGAACCATAATTAATCCATTTTATGGATAAAGAAGCTGAAGCTTGGAGACTTAGTAATTAGACCAAGTTCTGTGAGATAAAAATCAATTTTATGCTCCTTTTACACATACATAAATTATCTAAGTCTTAATGTTAGATTATTCTATATAATCTACACACTGATTTAGGGTAATGTCTGATAATATTTTTGCCTTAGTACTTTCTACTGTGAATCCTCATACCTTTAGACTTGATCTTTTATTAATTTTTTTCACATTATGGCATCTGTAAAGTACAAGTTCTCTTTTACAAACTGTGTTTTATGAACAAATGTTTTTTTTTTGTATTGATTACATTTGTAGAGTTTCTCTCAAATCCAAGTTTTCTGAACTTACAGTTTGAGCAGTTGGTATACGGTTTCATTTCAGCATAAATTTTCCCATGCACAAGAAGATCTGTGATAGACGCACAGGTGTTGTGCCACTTTTTATAGCTGTGATATTTTTTTTATCTGTATAAACAGTCTGGTACACTCTAAGACTTTTATTTTATGAAAGGTATTTTGACAGTTGTTACAACTATATTGCCGTTAATGAGAATGACTCTCTGATGGCAGGTAATAGATGGAGAAGCTTTCTCACTTTTCTTACCTTGGTAGGATTTTTCCCAGGTATGATTTCTCTAATGTACAGTAAGGTAAGTGGACCAGGTAAAGGCTTTGTTGCATTCTCAACATGTGTATGTTTTCTCTCTGATATGAATTTTCTTATGTTTATAAATACTGAAGCACTAGTTATTGGTTTTGCCACTCTGTTCACTTTCATAAGGTTTTTCTTCAGTATGTTTTATCTTATGCTTAGAAACATGAACATAACATAAAGGATTTCCCACATTCTGCACAGTTGCAGGGATTCTCTGCTATATGAATTATCTTATGATAAGAAAGGCTGGGGCATATTTAAAGACTTTAATACATTCTTCACATTTGCGGGTTTTCTCTTATATGAACTATCTTATGAGAACTAATGTTTGAGTACCAGGCATCGGCTTTGCCACTTTCTTCACATTTGTAGGGTTTCTCTTCAGTATAAATTCTCTGATGTTTAGTAAGATTTGAGCACCAGGTAAAGGCTTTGCCACATTCTTCACATTTGTAGGGTTTCTCTCCAGTATGAATTCTCTTATGTTTAGTAATGTTTGAGTACCAGGCATAGGCTTTGCCACATTCTTCACATTTGTAAGGTTTCTCTCCAATATGAATACTCTTATGTTTACTAAGGTATGAATAACAGGCAAAGGCTTTGCCACATTCTTCACATCTGTAGGGTTTCTCTCCAGTATGAATTCTCTTATGTCTACTGAGGAGTGAGTACTGTGTAAACTCTTTGCCACATTCTTCACATTTGTGGGGTTTTTCTCCAGTATGAATCCTCTTATGTATATAAAAGTTTGAGTACCAGGCATAGGCTTTGCCACATTCTTCACATTTGTAGGGTTTCTCTCCAGTATGAATTCTCTTATGATTGGTAAGGTGTGAGCACTGAGCAAAGGCTTTGCCACATTCTTCACATTGGTAGGGTTTTTCTCCAGTATGAATTCTCTTATGTCTAGTTAGGAGTGAGTTCTGTGCAAAGTCTTTGCCACATTCTTCACATTGGTAGGGTTTTTCTCCAGTATGAATTCTTTTATGTTTACTAAGGTCTGAAGCACAGGCAAAGGCTTTGCCACATTCTTCACATTTGTAGGGTTTCTCTCCAGTATGAATTCTCTTATGTCTAGTGAGGCGTGAGTACTGTGTAAACTCTTTGCCACATTCTTCACATTTGTAGGGTTTTTCTCCAGTATGAATTCTCTTATGTATAGTAAAGTGTGAGTACCAAGGAAAGTCTTTGCCACATTCTTCACATTGGTAGGGTTTCCTTCCAGTATGAATTCTCTTATGTGCAGTAAGGTGTGAGAACTGGATAAAGGCTTTGTCACATTCTTTACATTGGTAGGGTTTCTCTCCAATATGAATTCTCTTATGTTTAGTAAGGTCTGAGTACCAGGCACAGGCTTTGCCACATTCTTCACATTTGTTGAGTTTCTCTTCAGTATGAATTCTCTTATGTGTAGAAAGGTTTGAACTATGGTTCAAAGCTTTGCCACAATGTTCATATTTATACCATTTCTCACCAGTAAAACTTATCTTATGATTAGAACTGCTTGAGCAAGATTTAAAGATTTTGTCACATTCTTTAAAATTGTAAGGTTTCTCTCCATTATGAATTCTCTTATATTCAGTAATGTGTGAGCCTTGGTTAAATGCTTGCCCATATTTTTTACATGTAACACATTTCTCCACAGTATGTCTTATCTTATGTCTATTTAGATTTGACATTTTACAGACATTCGAACACTTATTACTTTGGAAGATTTTAGCATGGGTAGTTGTTGAATGTTGGTGAAGTCCATTATTATATCCATTCTGCTCCTTACACTTGGTCATGATTTCCCAGTCTTTCATTAAGTATACATTCTTAAGGCCACATTTTTCATACCTTCTTAGTACCACATTTTGAAATGAAACATTTATCCCTTGCTTTGGCAAATGGTCCTGGGTGGAATGAGAGGGAATAGCTGAAAGAAATTTGAAAAATAACAAATTATCCCACTTATTTCGTTTTTTTACAATCTGATGAATATATATTTTAAATTTAATATTTAAAATTATACCAAGCACATTAGCAAAATTGCATTTAATACAATATACATCCTATAATTCTCTTTTGGATAAAAAAAAAAAGTAACAAAACCATACTGACGAAATTGTTTTTTTTGGAATTCTAAAAACTGGGTAAGAGCTTCCAACATACCAGGTGAGCACAACACCAAGAGCTATATGGAAAGGGAAGAAATGTTTGTTATGTTTGCCTACCATGGTTTTTCCTCCGTAATACAGCATGTTGTATATAGAACTAAAATCCCAACCCCCAACTTCTCCTTCAATAGAGAAAGAAAATAGTAATACCTATGTCCATCATTCTGGGTTTCCGGGGTCCTTCCAAAGACCCCTGTTTCTGTGTCCCATAACCCAGAGTGTTGAAAGCAATGGTGCTGTAGTTTGAAAGACAGACTGTGTGAATTGAAACCAAAGGTAAAAAGTCACTAGAGCAGCAGAGAGGCTTCAGTACCACAAAGAGAAAACAGGTGTAGCAAATGATCACAGGCCCATGAGATGAAATGTGGGAAAACTTCTTTAACTAGAAAGTAAACACACAATTATACACAATTACACAAAAGAAAATCCTCAGAATGGGCCGGGTGCGGTGGCTCATGCCTGTAACCCTAGGATTCTGCAAGGCCAAGGCAGGTGGACCGTTTGAGCTCAGGAGTTCAAGACCAGCCTGAGGAAGAGTGAGATCCTGTCTCCACTAAAAATAGAAAGAAATTATATGGACAACTAAAAATATATACAGAAAAAATTAGCTGGGCATGGTGGCGCATGCCTGTAGTCCCAGCTACTGAGGAGGCTGAGGCACCAGGATTGCTGGAGTGCAGGAGTTTGAGGTTGCTGTGAGCTAGGCTGTCACCGCAGCATTCTAGCCCAGGCAACAGAGTGAGACTCTGTCTAAAAAAAAAAAAAAAAGAAAGAAAGAAAGGAAAGAAAGAAAGAAAGAAAGAAAAGGAAGGAAAGAAAGAAAGAAGAGAAAGAAAGGAAGGAAGGAAGGAAGGAAGGAAGGAAGGAAGGAAGGAAGGAAGGAAGGAAGGAAGGAAGGAAGGGAGGAAGGAAGGAAGGAAAGAAAGGGAAAGGAAAGGAAAGGAAAGGAAGGAAGGAAGGAAGGAAGGAAGGAAGGAAGGAAGGGAAGGAAGGAAGGAAGGAAGGAAGGAAGGAAGGAAGGAAGGAAGGGAAGGAAGGAAGGAAGGAAGGAAGGAAGGAAGGAAGGGAAGGAAGGACGGAAGGAAGGGAAGGAAGGACGGAAGGAAGGACGGAAGGAAGGAAGGAAGGAAGGAAGGAAGGAAGGAAGGAAAGAAGGAAGAAAAGAAAGAAAGAAAGAAAGAAAGAAAGAAAGAAAGAAAGAAAGAGGAAGGAAGGAAGGAAGGAAGGAAGGAAGGAAGGAAGGAAGGAAGGAAGGAAGGAAGGAAGGAAGGAAGGAAGGAAGGAAGGAAGGAAGGAAGGAAGGAAGGAAGGAAGGAAGGAAGGAAGGAAGGAAGGAAGGAAGGAAGGAAGGAAGGAAGGAAGGAAGGAAGGAAGGAAGGAAGGAAGGAAGGAAGGAAGGAAGGAAGGAAGGAAGGAAGGAAGGAAGGAAGGAAGGAAGGAAGGAAGGAAGGAAGGAAGGAAGGAAAGAAAACCCTCAGAATGGATTTGAGGTCCCGTAAATCTATAGTAAAGTCAAGTAGTGTCAGAGTCCCCCAGGAAAAAGGAACTTTATAAAGTTTGCGAAAGGTGGCTTTTTTTAATACTCAAATCTCAACTAAAGGTTACAATATACACAGCATTTCAGGGAAATATAGCCCAAATAAAGAAACAAAATGAATGAACAGTAATCAGCCTAAAAGGACTGGAGAGGTAGAAATTACCTGAAAATATTAAAAATAACCATCTGAATGAGGCTGAATGAGCCCAGTGGGAACAATACAAATAGCTAAATAACATCAGGAAAATGACAATATCACAAAAAATAAAATCATAGAAAACATACATTGTGGAGCTGAAGAATACAATAAAAAATGACAGATATTCTCAAATATAAAAAAGAGCCATAAAAAATTAAAATCTTAGCCTACATCAGCTAGGGTAAGCACAAAGTGAGCTCTAAGAAGACAGAGTATAAGCAAAGTTATGAAAATCACATGAAAGAAGTGAATCTTCAAAGCAGCAAGAGAAAAGTGATGTGTCATCTATAAGCATGCTCCTATGAGATTATTAGCGAGTTTTTCAATAGAAACCTTGCATGCCAGAAAGAGTTGGGTGATATAGTCAAAATGCTGAAACAAAAACTCCAAAGAAGAAATACTATATTCAGCAAAACTGCCCTTCTAAGTGAAGAAAAATAGAGACTTATCAAGATAACTAGATGCTGAAAAACTTTATTACCACTAGACCTTTCCTGCAAGAAACGTCAAAGAGACTCCCTTTCATTAAAAATTTAAAAATGCTAGAAACAACACAAAATCATATGAAAATAAATAAAACTCTTGGAAAGACATACAAGCACATCTAGGTAAAATTCTGTAGATTAAAATAATGGTGCAGAAAACACTTTTAATTGTGGTATAAAATTTGAAAACAAAAACCAAAAAATAATACTAAAACTCTGTTAATAGGTATAGAATATAACAAGATATAATCGGTGATATCAATAACAAAGTTGAGGACAGATATAATGCGGACAAATTTTTTTTTTCTTTTTGAGACAGCATCTCACTTTGTTGCCCAGGCTAGAGAGAGTGCCGTGGCGTCAGCCTAGCTCACAGCAACCTCAAACTCCTGGGCTTAAGCGATCCTACTGCCTCAGCCTCCCAAGTAGCTAGGACTCTAGGCATGCACCACCATGCCTGGCTAATTTTTTCTATATATATTTTTAGTTGTCCAGATAATTTTTATTTCTATTTTTAGTAGAGACAGGGTCTCGGCTCAGGCTGGTCTCGAACTCCTGACCTCAAGTGATCCACCTGCCTCGGCCTCCCAGAGGGCTAGGTTTACAGGCATGAGCTACCATGCCCGGTGGGCAAATTTTTAAATGCAACTAAAATTAAGTTATTAGCACTTTAAAATATGTTGTTTTAACTATAAGTTTAATATAATTCCCATGGTAACCACCATGGAAATACCTATTATAGAGATACACTAAAACGATATGAAAGGAATCAAAGTTTATAACTATAAAATCAGTGAAATACAAAGGAAGGCAAGAAGAAAGGGCAAAATAATTACAAGAATCAAAGAAAACATTTAATAAAATGTCAATACTAAGTCCTTTCCTTTCAAAAAATTATGTAAACATTCGTGGACTAAACTTCACAATCAAAAGATGTAAACTGAATAAAGATAGTGATTTAGGAAAATAAAAAAAAGAATAAGATCCAACTATATACTTTTTCCAAGAGACTCAGCTTACATCAAACAACAAAAATGGACTAAAAGTGGCAGTACATAAAAAGATATTGCATGCAAATATTAATCAAATGAGAGCAGAGGAGGTTACAATTGGGCACAATGCATTGAGGGAAAACTTGTCCTATTTTGTAAACTATGCTTTAAGTAAAAACTGTCACAAAAGACACAGAAGTATATTAAATAAGTGTTGTTTCACTGAGAACCTATGATTTATTTATATTATATATGTAATATATATGAAATGTGAAATAAATATATGCACGTTGTGTGTGTGTGTGTGTGTGTGTAAATTCAGACTTGCCAAATATATAGAACAAACACTGACAGAATTCAAGCAAGAAATACACAGCAATATAATAATGCTAGGATATTTCAATAACCTCACTTTCAGTAATAAATAATAATGTAAGGTAGAATATTAATAAGGGAATAATTGCAACACTATACAACAATTATACCTAACAGACATATGGAAAACACTCCACGTAACAACAGAATACACAGTTTTCTTAATAGCTCATAAAAAATTCCCCTGGATAGAACAACTATTGACTGCAAAACAATTCTTTACAAATTTTTAAAAATTAAAATCTTACAAACTATTATTTATAACCAAAATGGAATGAAACTAGAAATCAATAACAAAAGGAAAACCAGAGCATCTACAAATAAATGAAAATTAAATGGGATACTTTTGAACATGGTCTTAATCAAGGGTTGGAAGTCTGAATGTTGTGAAGATGTCCATAATGCCCAAACTCATCTACAAATTCAAAGCGATCTCTTTAAAATTTTCAATGTCATATTATGCAAACAAAGAAGAAGCAATTCAAAAATTATATGGAAGGCAAAGCACCATGAAGAGACAATAACCTTCAATAAAAGAAACAATGTTGGAGGCATAACACTTTCTGATTTCAAGACATGTTACAAAGGTACAGCAATCAAAGCAGTTTGCTACAGGCATAAAGGCAGACAACGTAGACGAATAAAACAAAATGCAGCACAGACATAAAACCCTTGCATGTGTTTTCAAATGAAGACTTATTTGCACATCCATATTTATCACAGCATTATTCACAAAAACCAATAGGTGAAAACAACCCAAACTTGCCTCACAAAATGAACAAATATGTATCATTTAGGATATAAAAATAATGGAGTATTTCTCAGCTTTTAAAAAGGAGGATATCTTCTAGCATCTACTATAAAGATAAATGTTGACATGCTAAATGAAATAAGCCAATACACCCCCCAAAACAGATACTTCTTGAATCCAGTCATATAAAATATCTAAAGTATTTACAGCTTTAGAAACAAAAGAAAAATACAGTAATGTTGGTAAACGACCAGAAAATGCAGAAAAGAGGTAGCTGTTTTATGTATATTGAGTTTTAGCTTTGCAAGATAAAAACATTCTAGAGATATATGTTGCATAACACTGTCAATATACTTAACATGACTACACTCTAATTAAAATATTTAAGATTCTAAATGCTATGTGTTTTTACATGAAAACTACATAATACCAAAAATAGATTTTTGAAGCTATTTAAAAATTATCTTCAAATCACACAAATATTTCACACAAAGATAATATATATTCACCAAAAAATATATTTTGAAATTAAGATAATTTTATGACTATTTACCTAGACAGGATAAAATAACCATTGACAACCAACCAAGAAAAAATATACTATTCATAAAGAAAATAGGAGTAATATTTATACGGGTAAGCAAACACAAAGAAAATCACATTCGCAATAGGTACATAGGTGATTTATCTTTGACTTTTACCAATCATGTCTTAAAGTATACAGAGTCAAATACTATCATACAAAATTATAATGTATAGATAAACCTAAAAACTTAGTTGACTGATGTGAAGTGGCCTACTTTAGAGCAATAATATTTCACAAAACACATTATTGTCATTCATAAAAAGCATTGATAAGAAAATTTTAATCATTAGACATTTAAATGATACTAGAGAAACTTTCTTATTAGTATGTTGGTACTCTTCTTACACAAAAGTGAAAGGCTACAGCAATCCAGCTTTCAGAAACAAAAAAAAGTCTTACATTTCTAAATACAAAAACAACATTATGAAATGTGTTGTGAAACTGATGCACAAAATGAATAATTAGGAATAAATTATATTATCCTGCAGATAAAGGTTGATTTCAGTGGATGGAAATGCTATTTACATGCAGTAAACTGAAACATACAAACCAATCAGTTTAGTAAAATGTGGTGTGCACACTAATTCCCTAATTTAGTTTTTATAATACATATAAATTCAAGCATATTATTTTAGATCCTCAAAAAGTTCTCTATTAATACATGATCAATATAAAATAATATAACTTGTCACATTAATAACAAAGTGAGTGATATAGAGGTATGGTTTTTCAATAAAATTAAAATTAACTTGTTATGAGACTATATTGTTATAACCTTAAGATGTACCTGTACTCTTCATTTCTCAAGGTGCTCGGAAAGAAATTCTCTACAGAAGTCATGGCCAGGTGTGGCACATCACGTCTGTAATCCTAGCACTCTGGGAGGCTGAGGTGAGAAGACTGCTTGAGCTCAGGAGTTTGAGACCAGTCTGAGCAAGAGCAAGACCCCGTCTCTAAAAAATATAGAAAAATTATCCACGTGTTGTGTTTCGACTTTGGAGTCGCAGCTACTAGGGAGTCTGAGGTGGGAGAATCACTTAATATCAGGAGTTTGAGGGTGCAGTGAGCTATGGTGATACCGCTGCATTCTATGCATCCTACTTGGAGGAAGAGAGCAAGACTCTGTCTAAAACACAAAAAAAAGTTATGCTAAAGAAAATGGGAGAGGAGAGAGGAACCAAAGCACATAATTGCAAAATCAGCAAAACAAAAATGAAGGCTACAAGAGAAGAAATGAGGGAAGTCTAGAAGACATGAAAAGTAACTTCATTTCTTTCAGTAATTACTTTAAATATAAATGGATTAAACTCTTAAATCTAAAGAAAATAATATGGCTGAATGGATTAATAATAATTGAGTTTCTACCATATTATGTCCATAAGAGACTTATGTTAGCTCTAAGGAGTCAAGTAGGCTGAAAATAAAGGATAAAAAAAAAACCCCATGAAAATAGTAACCGCAAGTGGGTGCAGTGGTCATACTTATATTAGACAAAATAAACTTTAGGTCAAAACTGTCACAAGAAACAAAAATTGATGTTAAATAATGACAGCATAGGTCCACTTACCAGGAATCTGTAACAGTAATATATATATAATATAAATATAACACATATAATATGTATGCTATATATAAAATATATAAACACATACATGTTATATATGTTATAAAATTTATGTTGTATAATATGTACATTATATGTATATATGACATCAGGGATTCCAAATATATGAAACAAATATTGGCAGAAATGAAGCAAGAAATACACAGCAACATGGTCACTGTTTACTTTAAGCCTCCACTTTCAATAACAAATAGAAACATCAGGTAGAAGATCAATAAGAAAATAGAACACCTGAATATTATACACAAATTAGACCCAACAGACATGTACAGAACTCTCCACTGGAAAGCAGCAAAATGTACAATATTTTCAATTACAGCTGGTGCCTTCTGTTAGGACACATAATAAGTCTAATCAAATTTGAGATGACTGAAATCATACACTGTATCTTTTCTGAACCAAATGAAATAAAACCAGAAATAAAAAGCAGGAAAAAAAAACTGACAAATCCAAAAAGATGTAGGAATTAAACACACTCTTGAACATATTCTAGCCCAAGGGATCAGATGATTTGATATTATTAAGATGTCAATACTACCCACACTGATGGACAAATTCAATGTTATATCTATAGAATTCCCATTGGTACATTTTTTGCGAAGACCCTAAAATTTGTTTAGCAACTATGACTAGCCAAATACCCTTTTCAAAAGAAGAACACAGAGACAATACACATCCTGGTTTCAAAACATATTACAAAGCTACAAAAATAAAAGCAATGTGGTACTGGCACTAAAACAGGTAACTAGATCAAGGAAAAGAAAAGAGAGCCCAGAAATAAATCTTTGTGTATATGATGAAATGATTTTCCACAAGCTGGCCATGACCACACGATGGAGACAGGAGAGTCTCTTCAACAAATGGTGTTGAAAACTGGATTACCTACATAAAAAATAAAGTTGGATCATTCCCTTCTGATATAAAAAAAACTTTAAATAGATTAAATACATAGAAGAAATATAACTAATAAAACTCTTAGAAGAATATATAGGAAAAAAGATCATGACATTAGTATTGGCACAGTTTTCTTGGATATCACATCAAATGCAAAAGCAACAAAGAAAACAAGAGAACAACAGGACTTCAGCAAATTTCAGAATTTCTATACATCAAAGGAAAGATTAGTGGAGAGAGCATACCACACACTAAATGGGTAAGAATATTTCTAAAACATTCACATTACAGGAGTTAATATTCAGAATATATTAATATAAACAATTCTGAAAATTCAACAAGAAAAAGTTAATAACTTGATCAAAAAATGGACAAAGAATTTAACTGATAGTTTTCCAAAGAAGATATACAAATGGCCAAGAAACATTTGCAAGGACACTCAAAATTAATAATTTTTAGAGAAATGCAAAGCAAAATCACATTGAAATATCACCTCACACTCAGAATGGGCAATATAAAAACCTTGTCAAAGATGTATAGAAATTGGAATCCTTTTGAAATATTGGTGTTGAAAATAATACAGATACTTTGAAAAATGTATAAGAGTTCCTTAAATAATTAAAAATTAAAATTAGCATATGATACAGAAATCCCATTTCTGGATATTCTATCCAAAGTATGCAACGTAGAATTTGGAAGTGGTATGTGTACACCCATGTTCATTTCAGCATTATTCACAAAAGCCAAGAGGCATAAGCAACCCAGATGGCCTTCAACTCATGAACACATTAAAAATATATGGTATATAGACAACGCAATATTATTCAGCATCCAAAAAGAAAATCTTAGGCCAGGCTCAGTGGCTTATGCCTGTAAGCCGAGCCCTTTGAGAGGCCAAGGCAGGAGAATTGTTTGAGGCCAGGAATTCAATGCCAGCCTGAGCAACATAGTGAGACCCCGTCTTTACAAAAAAAATAGAAAAATTAGCTAAACATATTCATGTGCACCTACTGTTCCAGATACTCATGAGGCTGAGGAAGGAAAAACCACTTGAGCCCAGGTATTTGAAGCTGCAGTGAGCTATGATGACACACTGGACTCTACCCCAGGCATGAGAATGAGAGTCTGTCTGTCTTAAAAAAAAAATCACAGAAAAAAAAGAAAATCTTGGCACATTCTATGATAAAAGTAAACCTGAGACTATTATGTTAACTGAAATAAGCCAGTAACGATGTTAGCTAGTGTATGATTACACTTAATATGCTGTATCTTAAGTAGTCAAACTCATAGAAATAGAAAGTAGAATGACGTTTATCAAGGGCTGGAGAGAGGGTAAAATGGGCAGTTGTTACTTAATTGGTATTCAGTTTTAGTTTTGCAAGATGTAAATTTCTACAGATCTTGTGCATAGCAATGTAAACATACTTACTACTCCTGAAATGTACATGTAAATAAAATTAAGATGGTAAATTTTATATGTTTTATGAATTAAATATTTTTAAAAGAATAACTAAAATGGTTGTCAAGCTTTTCAGAAATTACATTCAAATGACAAAAGTGCTTCTCTCACACCAAGATAATATAGATTCATCAACACATATTGATACATGGCAAATTTAAGACTATTTCCAGGGGGTGAAAGATGATGGAGTGGTGGTGACCTCCCGGATTCATGCTCCCAGAGACGAAGGCATGGATCTCAGTCTCCCACAATGCTAGAGGATCACTCCCCCACAAGAACAGCAGTGTGAATCCACAGAAAATCAGCGTGGGACACAGAGAGCAAGAAAAGACTGAGGTGAACGGGAAATCAGATCTTGAAAATCTGGAGAGTGTGGGACGGACAATAGAAAGGGGAATGTGGGATGGCTGTACCGGCCTCACCTGCGAGTGAGGGGGGTTCAGCCCCACAGGAAAGTGGCCTGTTTCCCCACTGACCTCCACACCCACTCAATTAGGGATCTGCCTGAAGCCAGTGCAGAATCACCGCGGGAGACGTGGGGGCTCTGTGGAGAGGAGACAATAGCGGGAGGCATTTTGGACCCTGGAGCCGTGTCGGCAGACTGCAACCGGCGGGAGAGGGTTCACGCTAGATTGCAGCAAAAGACACTTGGGGGATGCCCAACTGTCTTCTTTACATGGGCAGCTGGGCTCCCTCAATCCCCAGCTCCCCTGGTCCCTTCCAGACCCTGAAAATTCACCCCCAGCGCCAGCAACTGGCTTGTGGGCAGCCGCCATTTTCAGAGTCCACAGCCTAGCCGCTGCAGAGCAATTGGGAACCACGCAGCTCCATCCCCTAGTCTGTGGCCCCCAATTAGGAGCTCTGCCTTTGCATGAACACTGAGTGCTTCCCAGTCAAGAGGGAGTGGAGCATGGACTTTGTGGACATTGGGGCGGGGAGGAACATCGCCCCCGGGAGCTGCAGTAGGCGGGGCGCTGGGCGAATGTGGGCACCCCCCCATCCCCCTAGCCACTGTCTTTCCCGAAGAGAGAGGCAGAAAGCACTTGGGGAGAGGAAGAGGCAAGGAAAAAGTCACTTTCTGTCTGCAATTAAGTCAGCCCAGTGACGGGACTCTCAAACCGGTTTCAGGCCAAATTAATTCTCTGGGGCTGGACCCAACAGGAGCAGCCCCCAGCTGAGGCAGCAAAATCCTGAACAACATGCGAGGGGCTCCCCCTAGTGACAGAGGAGGCAGCTTACCTGGGCTGCTGCACAGCCCAAGATACACGCACACAGAGTGCCTCTGTCCAGCCTAAAGCTAGCTGAAAGAAGGGACCTAAGGATTGATCCAGATGGGAAGGCCTCAGCGAAAGAACTCTGGGAGTATAAAGAATAAAGCTGAAACCTCGCCTTTGAAGAAGATTACTAATTCTCCACCAGTTGGCACAAATTAAACTCGAAATCGCAATATGTCACAGGAAGAATTTCAATCATGGATCATTAATAAGCAGAATATTTTACAAGAAAAAATGGATAACCAAAACAAAGATAACACAAAAAAGATCCAGGACTTGGAAGAAAAATTCACTAAAGAAATCGAAATATTGAAGAAAAATCAAACTGAACTCCTGGAAATGAAGAATTTATTCAGGGAGCTACAAAACACAGTGGAAAGTCTCAAGAGCAGGGTAGATCAAACAGAAGAAAGAATCTCAGAGATCGAAGATAACACTTTCCAATTAAATAAGTCAGTCACAGAGATGGAGCAAAGAAATAAGAGTAAAGACCAGAGTCTGCAAGAAATGTGGGATTATGTGAAGAAGCCTAACGTGAGAGTTACTGACATTCCTGAGGGTGAAGAAGACAATAAGCAAAGGTTAGATAAGCTATTTGAAGACATAATTGAGGAAAATTTCCCAGGCCTTGCTAAAACTCTAGATATACAGTTCAAGAAGCTCAAAGAACCCCAGGGACATTCATACCAAATAGGAAGATGCCACGTCATGCAGTTATCAGATTGACCAAAATTTCCACTAAAGAGGCCAATCTACAAGCTGTTAGGAGAAAGAAGCAAGTTACATGCAAAGGAAAATCCATCCAAATTACGCCAGATTTCTCAACTGAAACCTTACAAGCAAGAAGAGACTGGGGCCCCATTCTCACTCTTCTGAAACAAAATAATGCCCAGCCTAGAATCTTATACCCAGCTAAGCTCAGCTTTATATATGAAGGCGAAATTAAGACATTCTCAGAGAATTCACCAAGACAAGCCCAGCTCTCCAAGAAGTACTCAAAACAGGGCTACACACAGACCAGCAAAAGAAAGACCTACGAATATAAAACTAATGAAGAGAAGATAAAAACTCAGTTATCACAATGGCTCAAGTGAGAAAACAGAATAATGAAATTGAAGCCAACATGAGGGACAGAAATCAGTCTCACTTATCAATTCTCTCACTGAATGTGAATGGATTGAATTCCCCACTCAAGAGACATAAACTGGCCCAATGGTTAGAAAAATACAAGCCAAGTGTCTACTGTCTTCACAAAACTCATCTAACCTGCAAGGATGCATTTAGACTGAAAATAAAAGGGTGGAAATCGATATTTCAAGCAAATGGAAGCCAAAAGAAAGATGGCGTGGTTTATTTAATCTCCAATAACTTAGTTTTTAAATCAATAAAAGTAATGAAAGACAAAGATGGTTACTATATCCTGGTGAAGGGTACAATTCAACAAGAAGACATAACTATACTTAATATATATGCACCCAACTTAGGTGCACCCAGATTCATAAAGCAAACCCTACTTGATTTCAACAAAATGATAGATAACAGCACATTGATACTCGGAGACATTAACATGCCTCTGACAGTACAGGACAGCTCCTCCAAACAAAAAATAAACAAAGAAATAATGGACTTAAATAGAATGCTAGAACAAATGGGCCTCACTGACATCTACAGGACATTCTACCCAAAATCCACTGAATATACTTTGTTCTCAGTGCATGGGACATTCTCCAAGATCGACCATATCCTAGGACATAAAGCATGTCTTAAAAATTTTTTAAAAATAAAAATTATACCAAGCATCTTCTCAGATCACAGCAGAATAGAAGTAATAATGAACTCTAACACAAACTCTCATTCCTATTCAACGTCATGGAAGCTAAACAACCTTCTCCTGCATGACTATTTTATAAATTAAAAAATCAAGATGGAAATCAAAAGATTCTTTGAATTAAACGACAATGCAGACAAAACTTATCAAAATCTGTGGGACACAGCTAAAGCAGTCCTGAGAGGAAAATTTATTTCCATAAATGCCTATATCAAAAAGACAGAAAATTTACAAATAGACAATCTAATGAATAGACTCAAAGAGCTGGAGAAGGAAGAACAGACTGATCCCAAGCCCAGCAGAAGGAGAGAAATTATCAAGACGAAATCAGAACTGAATGAAAAGGATAACAAACAAACCATAAGGGAGATTAATAATCAAAAAGTTGGTTCTTTGAAAACATAAACAAGATTCACATACCTCTGGCTAGGCTAACCAAGAGCAGAAAAGAAAAAACTCTAATTACCTCCATCAGGAACATGAAAGGAGAAATCACGACCGATGCCACAAAGATACATGACATCATCTATGAATTTTACAAAAATCTTTATGCACACAAACTGGAAAATGAGGAGAAAATTGACAATTTTTAGAAACACACAGCCTTCCCAGGCTCAACCAGGAAGAAATAGAATTTCTGAGGAGACCAATATCTAGATCTGAAATCGAAAGAGCAATAAAAAACCTTCCCAAAAAGAAAAGCCCTGGACCAGATGGGTTCACACCTGAATTTTTCCATACCTACAAAGAAGAACTGGTGCCCATCCTACATAAACTATTCTCCAATATCGAGAAGGATGGAATTCTCCCCAACACATTTTACCAAGCCAACATAATTTTAAAACCAAAACGAGGAAAGGATGCAACAAAAAAAGAAAACTACAGACCAATATCCCTTAGGAATGTAGATGTAAAAATTCTCAATAAAACCTTTGCAAATTGAAACCAAGTGCTTATCAAAAAAATAATCCATCACGACCAAGTGGGCTTCATCCCAGAGATGGTTTAACATATGCAAATTTATAAATGTAATTCACCACATAAATAGAAGCAAAAATAATGATCATATGATCCTCTCAATAGATGCAGAAAAAGCATTTGACAAAATTGAACACCCTTTTATGATAAGAACACTTAACAAAATAGGCATGGACGGGGCCTATCTAAAAGTGATACAAGCCATATATGACAAACCCACAGCCATCATCATACTGAATGGGGAAAAATTGAAAGCATTCCCACTTCAAACTGGAACCAGACAAGGCTGCCCACTGTCCCCCTTACTTTTCAACATAGTATTGGAAGTCTTTGCGAGAGCTATCAGGCAAGAGAGCAGAATCAAGGGAGTCCAAATAGGGAAAGAAGAGATCAAACTCTCACTCTTTGCTGATGATATGATGTTATATCTAGAAAACCCCAAGGATTCAACCGAGAGACTCCTGAAATTGATCAATCAATTCAGTAAAGTCTCGGGATACAAAATCAATACACACAAATCAGAGGCATTCATATATGCCAATAAGTCAAACAGAGAACCAAATCAAGGATTTAATACCCTTCAAAATAGCAACAAAGAAAATAAAATACCTAGGAATATATTTCACTGAGGTAAAGGACCTCTATAGGGAGAACTATGAAACACTGAGGAAGGAAATCGCAGAACATGTAAATAGGTGGAAAACCATTCCATGCTCATGGATCGGAAGAATCAACATTGTTTAAATGACTATACTGCCCAAAGTATCTACAGATTGAATGCAATCCCTATTAAATTACCAACATCATTTTTCACTGATATAGAAAGAATAATTCCACGCTTTGTGTGGAACCAGAGAAGACCCCGTTTAGCAAAAGCAATTTTAAGCAACAAAAACAAAATGGGAGATATTAATTTACCAGACTTCAAACTATACTAAAAAGCTGTGATTATTAAAACTGCTTGTTATTGGCACAAGTGCAGGGACACAGACCACTGGAACAGAACAGAAAATCCAAATATAAAACCATCCTCATATAGCCATCTAATCTTTGACAAAGGAAACAAAAACATACCCTGGGGAAAAGATTCCTTATTTAATAAATGGTGTTGGGAAAACTGGATAGCCACATGTAGAAGACTAAACAGGACCCACAGCTTTCACCTCTCACAAAAATCAAATCAAGGTGGCTAACAGACTTAAATCTTAGGGGGGAAACTATTAGAATTCTAGAAGAAAATGTAGGAAAGACTATTACAGACATTGGTCTAGGCAAAGAATTTATGAAGAAAACCCCTAAGGCAATCACAGCAACAACAAAAATAAATGAATGGGACCTGATGAAATTAAAAAGCTTCTGCACAGCCAAAGAAACAGTCACAAAAATAAACAGACAGCCTATAAAATGGGAAAAAATTTTCGCATACTACACATTAGATAAAGGACTGATAAGAATTTATTTAGAACTCAGGAAAATCAGCAAGATAAAATCAAACAACCCTATCCAAATGTGGGCAAATGACATGAATAGAAATTTTTCAGAAGAAGAAGATATAAGAATGGCTAACAAACATATGAAAAAATGCTCAACATTCCTAATCATCATGGAAATGCAAATCAAAACCACAATGAGATATCACTTAACTTTAGTGAGAATGGCCTTTATCAAAAAGTCCCAAAACAACACATGTTGGCATGGATGCGGAGAGACAGGAACACTCATACACTGCTGGTGGGACTGTAAACTAGTGCAACCCCTGTGGAAAGCATTATGGAGATACCTTAAACAGATTCAAGTAGATCTATCATTCTACCATTCGATCCAGGAATCCCATTATTGGGCATCTACCCAGAAGAACAAAAGTCATTCTATAACAAAGACACCTGCACCCGAATGTTTATAGCAGCACAATTCACAATTGCAAAGATGTGGAAACAACCCAAATGCCCATCAATCCACGAATGGATTAGTAAACTGTGGTATATGTATACCACGGAGTACTACTCAGCTATAAGAAATAACGGTGATACAACATCTCTTTGGTTCTCCTGGAGAGAATTGGAACCCATTATATTAAGTGATGTATCCAAAGAATGGAAAAACAAGCATCACATGTACTCACCGGAATATTGGTTTCCCTGATCATCACCTAAATGCACATCGGGGAAGGGTTCCAATTAGATATCAGACTGAGACGGGGGGTGGGGGGAGGGGATGGGTGTATGCCTACATGATGAGTGCGTTGCGCACTGTCTGGGGAATGGTCATGCTTGAAGGTGCTGACTCGAGGAGGTGGGGGGTGGGGGGAGGGGATGGAGGTATGACTACATGGTGAGTGCCAGGCGCACTGTCTGGAGAATGGACACGCTTGAGGCTCTGACTCAGGGGGATGGGTAGGACATGGACAATTTATATAACCTGAAGTTATGTACCCCCATGATGAGCTGAAAAAAAAAAAAAAAGAAAAGACTATTTTTATGACTACTAACCCAGACAAGACAAAACAACCATTGAAAATCAGCCAGGATAGGTTTATCATGACAGTGAAGAAGCCCAGAGATGTAATACATACAGTTCTATGAAATAGGGGATTTCCCATTTCTTCATTGGATCCACGGACAGGTCAGAATCTAGTAGAGTGGCACCAATTAAATATATCTTCTTTCTTGGACGAAGTGATAGGATTTCTAGATGAACATGGGCAACTGGAGGAACTTTCTAGCAGTCTCCCCCAAAATGTGCCCATTCAGAGAGTCTTATAGATGCAAGTGAAGACAGCCAGCTAGAAGCTTCCATCAGAGGCTCCTTGCAAGAGACACATTTTGATTCAATACAGAAAAAACAGGGTAGCTACTGTGATGAAGAATCTGAATCTGAACTTTTTTATGGCAATGAGGAATTCATATCTGTTTGTGGTTCCAATGAATAAGATAACTAGAAAACATTACCAAGTCCAGAAAGTCTTCCCATAAAGATTAGGGGCACCAAAAAGAGAACCCCTTGCCAGAACTGAGCCTGGAACAGCCACAAACCACCAAGCATCATCAGTTGTGGATTCAGATATACTAGCGATGTCACTTGAAAAGTCAGATGGAATAGAGTGGAAGGGGTAGATGTAAAAACACCAAAAGCACAGCTGATGTTGTGGTATCCAGATCAAAAAAGGGAAGACACCATTCAGTCAGAGCAAGCTAAACTGCTAGCTTTGGTGAAGCATGTCCATTGTAAAGGATATCCGAATGAACATGTTGAACTTCTCACCAACTTCCCTCCAAGGAAACTATCTCGTCTGGACTATGACATTATGTTACAAGAGGCAGACCTTAGCCCTTAAAAGACTGTCTTTGTACAGGAAATAAATTAACACCATGGCCTGAACTCTCTCAGCTTACCCTCCCTTTTTTCACTTTTCCTGTGATACCATATCACCAAGTATGCATTTTGGCTCACTCATACGACCATAAGCCAAAGTTGGGCAAACAAGTTACCTGCCTTCTTTTTTATTTCTTGTTCTCTCCTATGGTCAGTCTCTTTCTACCTCTTTATTTTTTCTTTTCTCTTTTCTTCCCCAACCCCCAGCTTACTTTTTTCTTACCTAATATGGTGACCAAATAGAAGTGTAGAAGTGTAAGGATAAGTTCTCTCATAGAACTATCAGCAGGAAATGTGTGTTCCAGTTAAGTAGTCTCTTGCACAGCACTTCTTGGGGATCAAATGTTACTCTCCAGACTCCTTTGGCACAGGAATGGCTAAATTCAGCATATGAACAAACTCCCTTTTTGTAAGTTCCCATTTTCAGTAGGGAGAAGAAATTCTCTAACATATTTTGTTTTCTCTTGTTCTTCATGTAGGAAATATCATACAACAAAATATCTAGGCTTTGGTTTACATACAAAAAGCATCCTTTATTATTATTAATCACATTTAATTTTTTTTAAGGATTCCCATCTTCCCAGAGGTAAGAATTATTTCCATGGCATCTGTTATTTGCAGAATGAGTGTTAAATGTGGAGTGTGTAGCATGGGGTAGCTTTCAGTGCCCTAGCCCGAGATAGTTTTCTTTATTATTACTCTATTACCTATATTGACCCTGCTGGTCCTACAATGAACATCTAGTGAGCAAACTGTGGTGACCAGAAAAGGAAGGTGCTTGCTGTTCTGCCAGTATGACATATTAGCTCCTTTGACCCCTCCACTGTCTGTGTCCAGTGATCCACAGGAAGGCAGCTGGTCAATAATCATGCACAAGAGTGCCTTATAATTGTAACCACTCTGGTTATTGATTGTCCTATGTTCTTTAAGGCACACTAGATATGCCCCTGGGGAATAAGAAAATGTGCAGCTGAGAGTTGCTAACCAAGTGCCTTTGGATAGAAATAATAATTCACTCTTTCCTCCTGGTTGGAATAGTCTTTAAAAGTCCCTGTTGACTGAAAGAGCATAATTCCTGAAAAATGGTGTTTTTTTTTAAAAGGTATCAAAACTGAAAGCCTCTCTGAGGGCAAGAGCTTTAAACTCAATTCATAAGAAAACATAATTAAGGGGGTTTGTGGAGATTACCAGCAATATTCAGATGTTGTGCGTTTCTTTTGTCACAAAAGCCACATTCAAATTGTAGTTAGTGAAAGGTTTCTTAAGTATTTTTAAAAGAGGCCATGTCAAATCTGTATAATATTATTTATATACGAGTTTCACTATATATATGCCCAGTTCTTATTTTGTGCTTAAAATAGAGTCCTCTGAAGGGGCAGTAATACTTCTGGTAACAAAATCAGAACTTTATAAAATCATTATATGGAATGTACATATTTTGTCAATTGGGGATTTAGATTGAATCTTCTACTTGAGGAACATAAATTGCTACTGCATAGAGACCTTTAAGTTCCAATCTACTTTAAGATTCCTCTCTTGGTAACTAGGGAATTGGGGTGGGGGGAGAATCTACATGTTGCTTGTACACAATTACACAATATGGTTTCTAATGGCTAGATTTTGAGGGATCTTCCCTAAACAATAAGCTGTTAATTTCTTCAAGATCACAGAAAATTCTGTTTATTCTTCAGTGAGTCCTTTTGATTTAATGTTCTTACATTTTTTCCTCAGTCTGTGTAAGTACTTATGTGTAAGTATGTAACTGTATAAATATTTATAAATATTTTTACATAATTAGTTTCATTTATACGTTGACTCAAAGTTCTCTCTTTAGATTGGTGACTGAGTAATAACACTTTGGTGTCTTTTCATAGGCTCTAGAGACTAATTAGCAGTTTCTGATTTACTGAGGAAATATAGATTTCTTGTTAATTCCTCAATTGTATCTCTGAACTTGGATAACATACTTGCTACTTGAGAAATAGAGCTGTATAGTATCAAAGGTGCACTGGAGGGTAAAAAATTTGTTGGCAGTGGACATGGCAGAAATCTAAAAATTAAGAGAGGCACATTGTTAAGAATGTTATGCTCATTTTTGTGCTCTGATGGCATCCATCTCCACTCCCAGCAAAGTCAGAGCTGAAGCCCAATGGAGAAAACATGTGAAGTCAAAATTTTTTCCTATTGTTCTCTATATTTCATTTTCTTGCCTACTAGCTTCTCTTGATAAAAACATATCAAGAAAACCTAACGCAGCATGTTCATTAATGAGAATATAGTTCTTTTTGCTTTCCTCAGCACTTCCATATTCATTTATGAGAAACCAAAGTGACTTTTTCAACTTGGATTACTGTGAAATGATTAAATATATATAAAGTGATTCAAGACACAACATGATACTTTCATCCAACTTAGATACAACTGGGATGTTTAGGGTACAAAGGTAGAGGATTTTGTTTTATTTTGAGGCAAGAGTATAATTATCTTGAGGTTGATATAGAGGCCCATGGGGAGGAGTTTTGGATTGTACATGGGAAGAGTAAATAAGGAGTATTGCCTTGACCGAGAACTTAACCCAATTATGGAGTATACTTCTTCCAGTTTGCCTTATTTATTCTGCAGATTCCTTTGATCTTTGGGCCAGAGATTTTATTGAATAGGTTAAATGAAGTCAGTAAGGTTAGTTAAAAATAATTCCTTATCGGTGCTGTAAACAGCTTGGAAGACAGTTTAAAAGATAGGGAGGAAAAGAACAAGGTACACTTAGAGAGTGATGAGAAAAATACAGGGAGATAGAATGAAAACTAGTGGGGGGAAATGAGAGGCATACTTTTTTGAATTCGATTTAGAAAGGAAGAAGAGAAGAGAAAGAACAGTGTCCAATGAGAAAAGAACAGGAAACTAATTTTAAGTAACTTCCATGTGCTAGGTGCTTTATGTGCATTTTCTCCTTTGATCTTTCTAAAAACCCTACAAAATGTATATTTTCCCCATTTTATAGATAAGGAATAAAACAAGTGTAGAGAACTTGTTGAGGATGTCACAATTATTAAGTGGCAAATCAGAATTGGAACCCAGAGTCCATGCTATTTTTACTTCTATAGTATGCTCGACAATAGAGGAATCAATTTACCCAAAGGATTGTCTTCCTATTGTTTTGGTTTGTAAATTATCATAAGTTTTGTTTTCTTAAATCTAAGGAGTGTAGTTGAGAGAAAGCTTGTGGGATTTGCACTATGACTTAAAATTCTTACTTATGTCATTATTTTGAGAAGCTGCTTACCAATTCCTTTTAAAAATGAAGCACTCATGAAAATGTGAAAGAAAAATAACTGGGTGGCATTATTTGCCAAGAATAAATGGAAAGGATAAAAATGAATTTTATCTTTAACTGTTTTTCAGAAAGGATAAAATGATCTTTTCTGCGTACATCCATACTTGATTACTGAACCCTGTATGTGTATGTTTTACAATCTTTTATAAAAGTCTACTTCCTTGACTTTATATACAAACAATTATTAATTGAGTCCTTAATCAAAGTTGGAAATATTTTTAAATATAAGATCTGATTCTTACTTGTTTTATCCAGTTACAAGACATACTATAGATAAGATAATTGGAGAACATGTAAATGTTCACCTTTCTGAGGTTGAACTATAATTACAATAGAAGTTTAGAAAATAGAATAGAGTAGGTTACAGTTAGGAAAGTCTTCTCAAAGATGTAAGACTGAAAGGTGCCAAACACGGTAGTTTAAATTTTCTTTTGACTCACCTATATTCTCCAACCATACCTTTTGTAACTACTAGATTTAGGGTATAAAGTTTGTCAATAATAGATAACAACTCTCCAAGTAGGAAAGGATTATTGATCCCTAGGACTAAAGATTATTATCTAGCAGAGAACTCACTTATACACTTAGGAAAAATACCAGAGGGAGCCACTAAGAACTGAAAAATTAAGTAAAGTGGATGACAATTCTAATGACTTCCTTTTGCCTATAGTAAACTTAAATTTTCAAGTGAAAATTTTAGTAAATATGGGATGCCTACTAATTATCTAACTTACTTCTTGCATGATGTGAAATCCTAGCATGTTGTTCTGAATATTTGAATCTAAAATTACAAAAACTTTAATATAGAACAAAACAGAAAGTGAAAATACATACAGAATGTGAAATTAGCAAGATGGTGGAATATGAAGTCCCCTGCTTGTTTAATATCCCCACAGCAACAAACATTTTGCAGCCATACATGGAAAAAAGTGCCGTTATGACAGCCCAGCACAGTGGCTCATGCTGGTACTCTTAGCTACTAAGAGGTTGAGGTAAGACCACTCCAGTCTAGCAGTTTAAAACTAGCCTGGGGCCGGGCGCGGTGGCTCACGCCTGTAATCCTAGCACTCTGGGAGGCCAAGGCAGGTGGATTGCTCGAGGTCAGGAGTTCAAGACCAGCCTGAGCAAGAGTGAGACCCCGTCTCTACCAAAAATAGAAAGAAATGATTTGGACAACTAAAAATCTATATAGAAAAAAATTAGCCGGGCATGGTGGCGCATGCCTGTAGTCCCAGCTACTCGGGATGCTGAGGCAGTAGGATCGCTTAAGCCCAGGAGTTTGAGGTTGCTGTGAGCTAGGCTGACGCCACGGCACTCACTCTAGCCCGGGCGACAAAGTGAGACTCCGTCTCAAAAAAAAAATAAAATAAAATAAAAAAATAAAACTAGCCTGGGTGATATAGTGAGACTCTATCTTAAAAAATGTGCTTTTATGAGAGCTTTGGGATCCAGGGAGGAGGATTCCAAAGCTGCTAAAGCCATAGAACAAGGAAGGTAATTTTAAAAAGACAGGCCCTGATTCAGGTGGGAAACTTGAGGACCCCTGTTCTTGGCTACAGACAAGGAAATGGCCCAGTCAACTTGGTCCCACTGAGAATTATGAAATGACCATGTAGGCATCTCCAATCTCTCCCAGCCATGGTCTGGTGGTACTCTTGCCTATCAAGAGAACTGGGGAGAGATGCCCACTTGTGGCCATGGAGACAAGCCTGCACAACTTGGTACTCACTGTGGTCTCTGATGCAGTTCTGTGACCTGGTTGCAGCCCTCTTAGACACAGTTATTGCCCAGTTCTGCCCACCCAAGGACTTTTGCAGTGAAATGGAGAAAATTCTGAGTGGGAGCCACACTCATTCATACACCTGATGTCAGGTCCACCCTAGGCATACCCAACTGCAGGTCCCTGCCCTACAGATCAAAGTCATGAAGGCAATCCAGCCTGCTTATGAATAAGACAGAATTCACAACTAGCCAAGCCCCTGGTAACAGGCCCACACTAGAGGCAGACCTAACTGCATACCCAGGTGCAGACTTGTAACCCAGTTACAACCCCTCTGATCTGCAAACCCAGGAGACCCCATAAGCCTGGTACCCCAAAATGAAGATCTTTACCTGCTGAAACTGGCATATTAAAAACTAGAAGAGGTGTGTGTTCCTTCAAATGTGCAGATAACAATGCAAGTTTATATTATACCCACTTTCAATGGCTCTATTTTAAGACAGTATTGGAAATCCTAGGCAGAAGTATTTAAAATTGTCACTGTTTGCAGATGACATGATCTTATATACAGAAAACTATACATAGTACATAGAAAACTGTTTAAATTAAAATATGCACTCGGATGAAGTACAAGTGAACAAAATATTAAATTAACATATAAATATCAGTGACTCCATACATTAACAACAAATAATAAAAGAAAACAATCCCATGTAAAATAATAGCAAAACATTAATTTTTAGCAATACATTTTATCAGGATGAAAAAGCTTTACACTGAAAGAATATAAGATATTGATGAGAGAAATTGAAAAGGACACCAATAAATGTAAAAATATCCCATATTTAGGGGTTCCAAGAATAAATACTTTTAAAGTGCCATATAATTCAATGTGTTCTATAGATTCAATCAACTCCCTATCAAAATTTTAATGGCATTTTCTATAAATATAAAAAACACAATATTAACATTTTCATGGAACTTCAATAGACTTTGTTTTCTTTTCTTCTTCTTCTTTTTTTTTTTTATCTAGAAACAGTCATGCTCTGTTGCCCAGGCTAGAGTGCCATGGCGTTAGCCCATCTCACAGCATCCTCAAACTCCTGGGCTCAAGCAATCCTCCTGCCTCAATCTCCTGAGTAGCTGGGTCTATAGGCATGCACCACTATGCCTGGCTATTTTTTTTCCATTAATATTTTCAGTCATCCAGATAATCTATTCTATTTTTAGTAGAGATGGGATCTAACTCTTGCTCAGCCTGGTCTGGAAATCCTGACCTCAAGCAATCTCTCAACTCAGCCTCCATCAGTGATAGGATTACAGCCATGAGCCACCATGCCTGGCCAAACTAGAATAGACTTTGAATAGCTGAAGTAATCCTGAGGAAAAACAAAGCTGAAAGCATCATGTTTTCTGATGTTGAACTATATTCCGAAACTATAGCAATAAAAACAGAATGGTATATATATTAAAAATGACACAACATCAGTGGAACAGAATAGAGAGCCCAGAAATCAACCCATGCTTACAAGGTCAACTAACCTTTGACAGACACAACAAGAATATACAATGCAGAAAGTATAGTCTCTCCAATAATGGGTGATAGAAAAACTGGGTATCCACAATCAGAAGAATAAAACTGGACCATTTATCTTACACCATGCCTCCCAAATTAACACAAAATAAAATAAAGACTTGCATAAGATATGAATCCTTGAGAATCTGAAAAGAAAATATATGAAAAACCTTCTTGATATTGATATTGGTAATGGATTTCTTGAAAATGGCACCAAAAGTATAAAAAGAAAAAGAAAGATAAATAAGTTGGACTCCATCAAATTAAAATGCTTTTGCACAGCAAACAATAAAATATTTATAGGATGGGAGAAAACATTTGTAAACCATGTGTCTGATAAGATGTTAATATCCAAATTATATAAGAAACATAAATCAAAGGCAACAATAATAATAATAATGACCGTAATAATTGGTTGAAAAATAGGCCTAAGACTGAACTGATATTTTCCCAATGAAGACATACAAGTGGCCCACATGTATATGAAAAGGTGCTCAACATCACCAGTTGTCAGGGAATTACAAATCAAAATCATGATGAGATATCACTTCACTCATATTTGTTAGGATGGCTAATATAAAAAAGAAAAGTTTTGACAATGCTGTGAAGAAAAAGAAATCACTGTTGGTGAGTTGTAAATTGATACATTCATCTTTAAAGCAACTGTGTAGGATCTTTAAAAAATAAAAAAAAAAAACAATAGAATTACCATACAATTTACCAATCCCTCTTCTGTGTATATAATCAAAGGAAATAAAATCAGCATCTCAAATAAATACATGCATTCCCAAGTTCATTGCAGAATTATTCAAAGATGCCAATAAATGAAAATAACTTAAATGTTTGTGAATGCTGAATGGACAAAAAAATGTGGTATATATATACAATAGATTATTATTTGGTTATAAAAATATTCAACCATTTCAACAACATAGATGGACAGGGAGGGCATTACACTAGCTGAAATAAGTCAGGTACAGAAAGAAAAATATTGCATGATCTCCCCTATATGGGGAATCTAAAAAGGTTATACTGATAGAAGCAAAAGGTGCAAAGGTGGTTGCTAGGGTCTGAGGTGGGAAAAATGAGGAGATGTTGTTCAAAAGGTACATTCATTTATATAATATGATGAATAAGTTTTGTGGACCTAATGTATAGTATTGTGACTATAGCTAATAATAATGGTTTTTATCTTAAAAATCTGCTATGACAGCAGACCTTAAGTGTTCTGACTACCAACAAAAGGTAACTGTGAAGTGTTAAATATGTTCATTAACTTGAATGTACCAATCATTTCACAATGGACACATATCAAGTCATTATATTGTATACAATGATTATATAGTTATACGACATGTTTTTTTTTTTTCTTTTTTGAGACAGAGTCTCACTTTGTTGCCCAGGCTAGAGTGAGTGCCATGGCATCCACCTAGCACACAGCAACCTCAAACTTCTGGGCTTAAGCGATCCTACTGCCTCAGCCTCCCGGGTAGCTGGAACTACAGTCATGTGCCACCATGCCCGGCTAATTTTTTCTATATATATTTTAGTTGGCCAGATAATTTCTATTTTTTAGTAGAGACAGGGTCTCACTCTTGCTCAGGCCGGTCTCGAACTCCTGAGCTCAATCGGCCTGCCTCGGCCTCCCAGAGTGCTAGGATTACAGGCATAAGCCATCGCACCCGGCCATTATACAACTTTTATTTGTAAAGAAAGTATATATACATATATATAAATGTGTATACACATATATGAATGACACAGTCCCAGTAAGCTTCATACTAAACAACAGGAAATTATAAAATGATAGTTATTGAGAAATAAAGAAGATGGTTAAGATTATTTAAAATTGAAAAAAAAGGTAAAATGCAGAAGTTAAATATAGGCTGAACAATAATCTAAGGTGCCCAATGACATAGAATATTTAAGAAATGTAGGGAGTAGATATATTAAACTATATTAAAGTTGAGGAATTTGGGTGTGTCAAGTTTATTATTAATCACAGTCCACACTAAAACAGAATTTAGAAGTAAAGTAACATTAGATTTTATTATATTTAGGGAGATAACTTAGTGTTCTGATAATATTACTGAGTATGAATTTCTGTAGAATTGCATTTAACACTTCCATAGGATAGGAAACAATGAACCAGAAAATACAACATTTGCTTGTGGTGTTCTGGGATTTCTGAACCAAATACCAATACCACCACTACACTAAGACCTTTTAGATATGATGCAAAAACGGAAATTAAAAAATCATTTATCATTCATTGATTTCCTCAGAAATACAGTGATATTCCCATCTCTTGAAAAGCAATGGAAGAGCAGTCACATCCTGTGGTCCCCTGTTAGCCATGAAAAGGACTCTGACTCTCACTGTAAATGTCAAGGAAGATCACGGAAGATCACAGAAGATCACTAAGTCAAGTCCTTAGATAACATAAGAACAAAGGCCAGAGATGCCCATATGTGAGATTAAGAGAAAGAAACAAGGCTTCTCAGAAACCATTTCCATTGGAGCAGAACTGCCCAAACCACAATTTAAAGTCTGGCTTTCTCCTTGACCTCTCTCACCTGTGTCATCTGCTTCATTCACTCCCACCTACCTGGGTGTTCTGCTACAGTTTCACATCTCTTCACATTCCAGAGCCCTTTCCTTTGCTCCAGACAGGTGATCAGGTCTGGCTTAAAGACAGCAAGACCTGTTTTATGAGAGAAAAAAAATGGTATCACCCTTACTCAGATTCTTCAATTACCAACCTAGTATTGTGCTCAGTAGAAAAGAGAGAACATGGCCGGCCGCGGTGGCTCATGCCTGTAATCCTAGCACTCTGGGTGGCCGAGGCGGGTGGATTGCTTGAGGTCAGGAGTTCAAGACCAGGCTGAGCAAGAGCGAGACCCTGTCTCTACTAAAAAATAGAAATTATCTGGCCAACTAAAAATATATATAGAAAAAATTAACCGGGCATGGTGGTGCATGCCTGTAGTCCCAGCTACTTGGGAGGTTGAGGCAGTAGGATCACTTAAGCCCAGGGGTTTGAGGTTGCTGTGAGCTAGGCTGACACCATGGCACTCACTCTAGCCCAGGCAACAGAGCCAGACTCTGTCTCAAAAAAAAAAAAAAAAAGAAAGAAAAGAAAAAAAAAGAAAGAAAAGAAAGAACATTATATAAGATTTTAGAAAATTAATCAAAAAGTACCATTTCCTGATGGAAACTTCAGAATATTTAGGAAATATATGAAATTTGTGTGTCTTGGTCAGGTGTGTTGGCTCACACCTGTAATCTTAGCACTCTGTGAGGCCAACGTAAGACAATCGATTGAGGTCAGGAATTTGAGACCAGCCTGAGCAAGAGCAGGACCCCATCCCTACTAAAATCAAAAAAATTAGCCAGGCATGGTAGCACACACCTACAGTCCCAGCAACAACTAGTGAGGGTTAAGCAAGGGGATCGCTTGATCCCAAGAGTTTGAGGTTGCAGTAAGCTATGTTGACACCACTGCATTCTAGCCAGGGTGACAGAGCAAGACTCTGTCACAAAAGCAAAATAAAACAAAAGTAAAATAAAATAAAAGAAAATGTGTGGGTTGTTATCTCTATTACCCAGCACTAGTGAATCAAAAACTGACTCTGGAAATTTAGTTTTATGGTGTAGATAATATTTTATGCCACTAAATTTCTGAAATTACCATCTAGAATCTAGAATGAAGGATACAGATCAGCTCAAGAATGGGTAAGATTAAAGTCAAGGTAAAACATCTTGAAGATTTTTTCTATAAAACAAATCCCCAAGATTTCCTTGGAAACAAAGATCTAAAATTAATTCATATAAAGCAGAAACTCCCAGAAAACTTCCTACTAAGGAAGGATATGAAATCCTTAGTGTGGAATAGAAATTGTGTATTGAAGTTATCCTCACCGAGGGAGACCAGGTTTCTGTAGTTCTCTAACATCACATCTCTATACAAATTCCGCTGCACAGTGCCCAGGCATGCCCACTCTTCTGGAGAAAATTCTATGGTCACATCCCTGAATGTCAACAGTCCCTGAAAGAAAAACACATATTTTCAAAGTGACTATGGGAAGAGTTCTTAATTTGGCTCCAGGTGAAATGAAAGAGGGAAGATAACATTTTCTTAATTATATGAGTGACTGGAATTGTTCCAAGAGACAATGTTTTTTCCTTTTTAAATATTTATTAGATGTTTGGTGTATTATCTTTTTTTTGTTTTCCATTTCAGCTTATTATGGGGGTACAAAAGTTCAGGTTATATATATTGCCCATGTCCCACCCATCCCTCTCAGTCAGAGCTTCAAGCGTGTCCATTCCCCAGACAGTTCACCTGGCACTCACCATGTAGTCATACCTCCATCCCCTCCCCCCACCTCCCACCTTCCCAAGCCAGCACCTTCAAGCATGACCATTCCCCAGATGGTGTGCAACGCACTCATCATGTAGGCATATACCCATCCCCTCCTCCCATCCCCCCCTGCCTCAGTCTGATATCCAATTGGTATCATTCCCCAATGTGCATTTAGGTGATGACCAGGGAAACCAATTTTCTGGTGAGTATATTTGATGCTTGTTTTTCCATTCTTGGGATACTTCACTTAATATAATGGGTTCTAACTCTCTCCAGGAGAACCAAAGACAATTTTTAACACAAAAATATACTGTAATGTATACCGTAACTCTGAGGAATGAAACTGACAATAATATCAACAAATCCAGTGTAGGTACTATAGTTTTCTGGATAATACAGTATAAAATTCAAGGCACCAAAACAGACATTTACATTTTTAAGTTCTACATTACATCATGCAGGATAAGTTGTATATATATGTCAGATAGAAAAGTCATGCTTAAGTAAAAGATACCTCTCACACTTTAATGTGTACAATAGGCCTGGAAAGGAAATGACTTGTTCAAGTTCATGCAGGTGCCACTCCCCATTATTGGCATCACTACCTGAGTTCTGCCTCCTGTCAAATCATTCACTGTGTCCCATCACCCTCCTCCATGGTCTAAAGTTCTACTCTCTTTGATATTTAACTCCACATTCTCTTCTTTTACATGCATGGATGTGTACATATGTAAGTTATATATTGTGTCTACATGTATGCATACATATATACATGTGTTTTTATATTGTCTACATGGTACCTAATTAACCTAAAAATGAATGAGTGCTCATAATTAAATAAATAAGAACAAATATTTTCCAATTTCACATGACTTGAGTAAATATTTTGGTGAATGTGACTAGTTTAATATGTTTACTTTAATAAAAACAATCATGTCTTCTGATATATCAGCAAAATATTCATTTACTTAACTTTAAGGTTATTGCTTTTATAATATTTGCCTAACAGACTAGTATAAAAATTGTTATAATAAAAAGTTTAACCTGAGATGATGGCTAGATTTTTCTTATGTCTCATGAAATTTTACAAACATAATTGTTAACAATGAATAAAGCAGACATAAATGGAATGGAAGTTAATACATAAACCTATAATAATAATTGTTTCATAATATGTTTATTTAAAAATGGTTTTCAAATATTTTTGGTAACTATACTCTTAAAGTTTTGCAATGGTAAATTAAATGATGAATATTCATTGAATATATAGATCATTTCCAAATAAGATATAATGGTAAGACATTAATTATTAAATATGAGTTTAAGATTATATACATTTGGTTTCTTATTTCACAGATAAAATGTATTTAGATGTTAGGAAATATGTTCTTTTCTACATTGAAAAATTATTCCATTACAAAGGGTATTCTTCTAAACATTATAAAATGCATATTCAGAAATTATTAGTAGGTGAGCCACTGTTAAACTTCCCTACATCTTATGTTTTCACTATGAATTAAAGTTATTAAGACTTAAAATTCTTACTAACACATGGTAACTAAAACTAGAGAAAAGAGAAACAATTCCACATGCAGTGTGTATAAATTAAATAAGATGTATGTTTTTGTGTGTGCAAAAGGTTATTGAAATATACAGAAGGATGTGATTTCTGGTTAAAAAAAGTAACTTTTCCTAGTTTAGAATTTATTTAAAGGTTGAATTCAATTGAAAGAATAAAAGAAAAAAATGAAAGAGATAGAGTGGATACAGAAAGTTAGAGAAAAAAGAGAATCGAGCCGGGCGCGGTGGCTCACGCCTGTAATCCTAGCTCTGGGAGGCCGAGGCGGGTGGATCGCTCGAGGTCAGGAGTTCGAGACCAGCCTGAGCAAGAGTGAGACCCCGTCTCTACTAAAAATAGAAAGAAATTATCTGGCCAACTAAAAATATATATACAAAAAAATTAGCCGGGCATGGTGGCTCATGCCTGTAGTCCCAGCTACTCGGGAGGCTGAGGCAGTAGGATCGCTTAAGCCCAGGAGTCTGAGATTGCTGTGAGCTAGGCTGACGCCACGGCACTCACTCTAGCCCGGGCAACAAAGTGAGACTCTGTCTCAAAAAAAAAAAAAAAAAAAAAGAAAAAAGAGAATCGAAATACAAGAGATTATAAAAGGTATATACAAATCTTATCTTGTGTGGCCAAAACTGATTGAAATTGGATACATTTTTTATAAGGTTTTATTAAAATTAGCTTTCATATTAATAATACAGAAATTCAAGGGTAAAATTTGACTTTCTTGTTTCAACAAGATTTTCATGAAGTATTAATTGGAGATAATAAAAGTATTTGCTTCACTTTTTCAGGAAACTATTAAAAAAAAAAAGAAAAGAAAAAAGAAAGAAAGAAAATGACCAAATTTCTTAATTCAATTTTTGTTTAACTATGACCATCTACTCTTTTCTTATTCCTTCTTGGGGATTTCCTTCTGAGCTTCACAGAGACTGAGAAACTCCTTTCACTGGTCAAATAACTCAGTCTATTTGTAACATGTGATCAATTTCTCAGCATTTCTATTGTGGACACTACCCTCAGTCCTCCAGACCAATGGAATATATAAATGAGGTACTACAACATCAACTAACAAAGTTTACAGAAACTTTTAACCTTCTCGGGACTAATGCTCTCCTATTGGTATATTTAATATATGTTCTAGGCAAGGCATGGTGGCTCATGCCTATAATACTACCACTCTGGGAGGCTGAGGCAGAAGGATTGCTTGAAGTCAGGAGTTTCAGACCCCGTCTCTACCAAAAATAGAAAAAATTACCCAGACGTGGTGAAGCACACCTATAGTCCCAGCTACTAAGGAGGGTGAGGCAGAAGGATTGCTTAAGCCCAGGAGTTTGAGCTTGCTGTGAGCTAGGCTGATGCCAGGGCATTCTAGCCCAGGCAACAGAGTGAGACTCTGTGTCAAAAAAAAAAAAAATGTTCTACCCCCTTTGGAAAACATTAGCTTTCTCCCTTCAAAATAACAACATAAAAGCCCATGCACCTGCATTAAGTAGCACATAAACAAGATCTCCTTAAAGGTGATATTCTTAATTATGACAACTTCAGCCTAGAAATTATATTTATTGAAAACACCATCAAAGTACATTCCTTCTACCCCTGGTGGTAGAAACCATATCAGGTATTGCTGATCAGTCTCTGGGATGATAAATTGAAGGTCAATATCTCTTATAACATTTTCTCACCCCTCCATCTAAAAATGGCTCTGACAAAACCCAACACTTGACTATTTACCTCAAATTTTTCTCTAGGAATGATCACCTATCTATTTTAGATGGAGATTCTATTTTGGGGAAAACTATCAATTGCTTGCCTGTCCATCAAGAAGATAGCTACATGCAATTTAGAGTGCTTTTGCCCTAACAGGGTGCCACTTACCATGAACACATAAATAGACATCTTCCTATAACCTTAGGAAAAATTGCTGGTAGGTCAAAGTGCTACCTCTATCACACATCAACAAAAAGCAACTGATTTGCTGGCAGAGGTTTATTAGACATCACATTGTTTTAGATTATATACTACATGAGCAAGGAGACAAATGTACAGTGACAAATGCCTATCATGTATACATAAATAGTTCTCATGAAATAAAAACTAATCTAGGAGAAATCATAAAAGATGACACTTTTAGAGACAAGTCTCTAAGAAAGAACCTAGATTTAATTTTCTTCCTGATGTTTATAATTGGCTCCCAATGGAATAGGTTTTTGTTGTTCTGGCATACAAATCCTCTTTTGATTATCCTTATGAGCATTAAATTCTACTATTCAAATTATTAATGCTATGTATCTCATGGTTTTACTTCTTCCAACAAAACCAAAATCATGGTATTCCAAAGATTACAGATAATAAAACAAGCAACAGCAGCTATATAAATCAATGACTGGACTGAAGTCTCATTCTTGGCACTCTGTGATGCCATTTCAATTTTGGTTTTGGGTTCTCTTAAAATATCTCACTAGGCTACATCCTCTTCCCCCTTTCCCCGTGTGGGACAGGACTCTCTAAGGATGAGAATACCTGGTGATGAGGGACAACTCAAGACAGAGACTTTGAGCCACAGAGCTTCTGAAGTGAAATATTTTGATTAAAAGGGAGAAATATGAAAGAAAAGAAACTTTTTGTCTAAAAAATGCAAGCCTCCTCTAAATCATCAGGCTCAGAGAAGCACAGAAATGAGGCGGCAGTCATGTTCCACTCCCCACCTTGAGTATTAAGCTAATTAATCATCTCTAGAAACTGCTTGCTCTGTGTGTCCTCTAGAATGACACAAGTACCTATAAATTAACCTAAAGTGCCACATGCTGAACATCATAACTCACTGCATACTTCAACAACTTACAGCCAATCACTGATCAATGTTTGTGTAAATAAATAAGAATTCCTGACAAACAAGTTTGCATTTTCCCACTCCATATCCCCCCTTTTGCCTTTAGAAACCTGCTTACAACAAGTACCAAAAGGATCTCACAGCCAAGGTTACTTTGGTCTGTACTTACTCTGGCTCAGGTAAACTCTTCAAAATTATATTTTGTGCCTCGGTTTCTTCCTTTAGGTTCAAAAATTTACAAAGTGTTAATACCAGGGGGACAAAACCAAAAATGGCCTTGTCTACAACATCAAAAACTGAACTTGAAACAAATTCCCATTAACAGTGGAATGTGTGAGCAAATTGGGTGAGCCACAGCCTCAGACAGCAGTATGTGTGCCACAAACTGAGACACAGAAGCCACAGAAAAACCTTTGAAGCATAATATTAAAAGAATATTAAAGGTAACATTAAATTATGAGACCTCAAAGAGGCAAAACTGAGCCATCCTCTGCTTCATGATAGACATTTAAGCTAAAAAGAATCATAAAAAGAATTCAGGATGGCAGCTGCCTCTGGGTGCAAAAGGGAGGTGAGATCAGGGGGCACACCACAGCTGCCTGAGGCTGTTTCTGTACCTGGATGGTCATAGTTTTATTACTTAAATTCTGCATGAAACTATTTATTTTAAGAATACTCTTTACTTCTTCAGATCCCATCACTCAATCCACTCTGATTTTCTGGCAAGAAAATAAGAATCTTAAACTCAAATCATGGAATAAAATACACAAATACTTGGGAAAACTGGAATTATATGGTAGCAAGATTTTATAAGGGAAACAAAAGGGAAACAGCTCAGCCCGTTTTATCCACAAATCACAAGGAACCCTATGTTCACTAGGTTGAACACATTCTCAAGTTGAGAACCACTCCTACTGTGGAGATACAGCCTAGTGTGGCTCACTATTAGGTAGTGAGTGAGAGAAACCTGAGAAGCTGGGACATTTAATTCTGGGAGCTCCACACATCCTACTGCCCCTCCTCACAGGATGGAAATGCTCCCTCTTCCAGTTTCTCAATTTGCACCAGTGATCACTCACTAGGAGTCAGTTGAAGGTTTTGACTTATGATGTCATTATTCTGACAACGCTTCTAACACCAAAATTTTTGGCATTTGCTGAGCACCAATCAATTCTCTAACACTAATGGGTGAGCCAGCAATTCAATCCTGACACCATCCGGAGATAGCACAGAACCCACAGCTTCAGGGCCTGGTACCACATCAGTGCTCACACTTAAGACACCATTTACAAGCCCTGAGGGCCCATCTATACTTCTGAACAACTGCCTGTAAACCAGGGGTTCTCATAATCCCCTTCTCACATTCAATAATTTGACGTAACTACTCACAGAACTCAGTAAAACACTTTAAATACATTTACAAATTTATTAAAATTGCTACACTTCCGAATGGAAAACTGGAAAAGTGTAGGGCAAGGGAAAGGGGTGGGGTAAGACGGGGCTGGAAAGTATACCTGGCACATAGCTGTCATTAAAGAAACCCCCAACTTTTTGTTCATCGAGAGCACCTCACTGCAAAAAAAACAAACCAAAACAAAACAAAACAAAAAAACCCCAAAAAACACCTTTCGCATTATGACTTAAATGATGCTCCCTCTTTTACCTACCATAAAGCCAGACACAGACTCTACAAATTTCCATTTTTGTCTCATAAACAATTAGATAAACAATTCTGCTTTCACTGGTTTGAACAGAATACTTGATAAGGCAATACGGCTTAAGTTACTCTCTTTCTGCCAGGTCCCTGAAATTGGTGCCCCCTCAGCCTTAGCCAGCAGACAACCCCTCTCTGTGCCCCGTCTAAGAAGAGCATGAATACTAAATAAACCAGTTTCTGATTTTGCCACCACACATTCTGCCTTCCCCCTCCCACCTGTCTTCCAAACTTATTTACTCCTAACTGTGACAGAAGCTTATAGATCTTATATTTGGTGCTTTTCTCATATTGCAATACTACTTTACAATAAAGTCACTTCCCACCTAAATCTGAATTTGTTTCATTTGTCAATGTATAATAATAGCCCCAAGACAATGACAGTTGCTATCATAGACGAGGCATCACACTCTCCTTCCATTCCAAACCCAACCAAACTTTCTTCTGGATCCCCAGATTTCCAGGGCTCTATAGCTTCTCAGGATAAAGGGCTCCTTCCATGATGTTCTGAGCAGGCTGGGACACCTCCCAGAGTGGCTCACCAGAAGAAATATTTTGGCCCTCAATGACTTCCTGTTGCAAACTGAAGACTGGCCTTGGCTTCGAATCACTGGGCTTATCTCTCTGCTTCTCAGTTAGGGTTATTCATTTAATTGTAAATAAGAAAATACCCAGTGTTTCAAGAATCCAGCAAAATCCCTTCAACTCAGATTTTATGTTTATAAAAGGGAAGGAAATTCTGAAGGCAAAAAATCTGAAACCACAAGTGTTTTTTCTCTTCTCTCACACCACATCAATCAGGAAAGGAGAGTTCTCTGACAAAAAAAAAAAAAAAAACGTACAATTTCACACTACCACTAAAGAAGCAATCAATTTTTCAGGAGACACCAGCTAAATATCTCCAAATACAGTTAAATTGTGACACTATCTACCTGGACATAGCATCAAATCACACAGAATGAGGACTCAGTCCTACAAAACTGTCCCCACTTCAGATGCCAGTTGCAAATCCAGGCCTGCAAACCCTCTGACTAATCAGCTTCAAATTACAGTTCTGAGGACTGAACTCTGATCTGTTCTTTTGCTGAAAATTTTTCCCGAAGGTGGCCTGATGAGTCATGCTCACAAATGGTAAAATCCCACTAGGCAGGTTTTGTTAACCAAATATAGTGTGGTTTACTTCCCAACCTGACTCTGGTATAGCATTAGCATCACCTAAAAGGTAGAAAGCCCCCCATCTTAACTCAGGCATCCTAGCAGATCCTTATCTTAACTTGAAAGATTCTCCTGTGTGGACCTCCCAGAGTCTTCACACCTTTATCATAAATTAAGCATCTCCTTTTTGGTCTTTTAGATAAAGCCTAACTACCTCAGCCAAAGAATCTTTAAACCCACCTATAACCTGTAAGCACCCCCACTGCCTCAAGATGTCCCACCTTTTGGGCCAAACAAATGTATGCCTCCCATGTACTGACTTATGACTTTACCTTTAACCCCTGCCTCTCTGAAATGTATAAAACCAAACTATAACCCAACCACCACGAGTCCACTTGCTCAAGGCTTCTTGGGAGTGACTCTGGGCCATGTCCTCAAATTTTGCTCAGAATAAACCTCTTTCAAATATTTCAGAGTTTGAATTTTTCCATGCACAGTTCCATGCCTCCCTTTGTAGATTTGATTTATTTGCTAGACCACCGTAAACAACTCTGGGAAACACTTATATTTACCAGTTTATTATGAAAGATATATTAAAAGATATACACACACAGCCAGATGAAGATATAAATAGAGTAAGGTATGGGGAAAGGGGTGCAGAGCTTTTGAGTCCTTGCTAGGCTCACCACCTTCCAGAAACTACCAGGTGTTCAGCTGTCTGGAAGCTCCCCAAACCCTGTCCTTTTTTTTAAAATTGAAGTTTCATTTAATGGGCATAACTAATTTAACAATAGGCCATTTTCAGTCAACTTAACCTTCAGCCCAAAGGTTGGGGGTGAGACTGAAAATTCCATCCCTCTAAGCATATGGCTGCTTCCCCTGTCAACAAGCCTCCCATCTAGTGGTTTCTAGGGGCTTTGCAAAACAAACCACACAGGAACATAAGCTAAGGTGTGTTTGAAAGGCTTATTGTAAATAACAAAAGACTGCCTTTCACCTTTACCATTCAGGAGCTCCTTCAAGAACCAAGAACAAAAGACCAAATATTTAAAGAAAAGAAATTCTTATTGCTCTAGTCATTTAGCGAATACCAAGGCTTACAGCAGCCAAGAGCCAGGAAACATGGACAAAAACAAAGAGTGTATCTATTACAATATCACAGACATTATAAGACATTTAAATTTTATACCTCAAAAGGAAAATCAAAAGTATCTAGCCATTTCAGAAAATAAACGGGTCATTTAATTGTTCTTTTCATGGTAAAAATTATTTTGTAAACAATGGTGTGACTACTTCTAGGAATTGCCAAATCCTATCTCATAGGATTTATCATTAAACTCCAACATTCAGCTAACAGGATACAGAACAGAATTACCCACTGTCACTAATTCTCCACCAAGCACAAGAGGGAAACTGATGCTTGGGTAAATCTTTGTAATTCACCAATTTTTCTACTGTGCTTTCTTGTGGAAATATATTAATTTTTCTGCAACAAAAATGCAAGAGATTTTTTTCTATTTCCTTCCCTGAGTGGCATTCCCAAAACAAAGTCCTGAAATTCCATTGAAAATTACCTCCAAATAAGACACATTTCTAAATAAGAGCCACCACAATGAGGTCAGAGTGAGTGGTGGCTCGCACCTGTAATTCTACCATTTTGGGAGCCCAAAGTGGGAGCATTGCTTTAGGCCAGGAGTTTGAGACCAGCATGGGCAACATAGTGAGACCTGTCTCTACAAAAAATGTTTAAAAATTATCCAGCATGATGCCATATACCAATAGTTGTACTTATTAAGGAGGCTGAGGCAGGAGGATTGTTTGAGCCTAGTCACTTAGGGCTGCAATGAGCTATAATCATGCCACTGCCCTCTCTGGCATGTGCAAAAGATTGAAACTGCTAAAACAAACAAACAACCACAACAAACAACAACAACAAAAACAAACCAAAACTAGACCTGAGAAACTTACTACACTCACTCTAGGGAAGAAAATAGGTAAATAATAATTTTTAACAAATGAAATATATGTGTAGTTTTTATTTTCTGAAACCCCCACTTTCATGCCTCTTTTGAATTATTTTTTATCTTTCAAGGTAGACTGCCAAAATTGATTTTACTGTTAATGAAAAACCGAAGTGGCAATGAGTGAACAAATCCTTTGAAGGTGACACACCCAGAGAAGAGCAGTGATGACAGAAACACAGTCATGTCTGACTCAAGTGTCAAATCATGCCATCTTATCACTTGGGACACACTCCCACACCCAGCCTGCTCACCATAGTGGTCAAAGACCACCCTCCCAGGAGCCACTGCATCATTCCTGCACCACACTGAGTGCCTGAAGTGCCAATGGCTTTGCAGGTTCTTGTATCAGCTCACTGGGGAGGGTTTTTCTTGTCCTTGGGGATAGTATTATCCCTCACAAGTGTGATAAAATCCAAAGAACAGGAATCATTTTTGTCCCTTCCCCTTAAAACCAGCAACTGATTGGTTGGCCACCAATGTGTCTCCAAGAAATGAAAACTGGGGTTGGGAAAAGAAAATATTAATGTCTCAAGGGGTTAGCTTTTCAGGTGAAAGGTACACCAGAAGACTCTCTCAGCCCCAGGGCATCCAGCAAGCTGGTCCCCATAGGCTCCAGCCCCACACCTCAGACTGTTCTGTGCAAGGAGGTGACCCAGGGCTGATGATATTCACTAGACACTCCAGGACACATGGCTTCTGTGGGTGTCCTGGCTCATCCTCAGATAGCTATGGAATCCATGACCAGAAAAAACAGGAGAGTGGCTGAGGACACATCACCCTGTAAAATACTACGGAAGAAACTCAACCTAAAGACATCCTTGTAAGATGTCTATGCCTAGGAAAGATAAAAGAAGGAGAGGCACAAATTGGTTTTACAAAGGGGTATCAAGCAAATATTCTCTGATTTCCTCTGATCTGACATTTTCAGCAAAACAAATGTTCTTAAAAGACAATTACTGTTTTGTGAAATAATAATAAACATTAAAATACTCTTTCTTCTTGGACAACACAATAAAAACAAATAATTCATAATTTTTTGACTTCTGAGGGGAAGCTGGCATTTGGGAATGTGGGGAAAGAACTGGAAATTTAGGATTTTACTGTAACCCTAGAAGAGTTAACACTGGGGGCGTAGTGTTGGATTTGAGACCCTGCATGCCATACATCTGGAAAACACAGGAAAACACCAGTTCCTCTGTGGAGTTTTAAAATAACTAAATAGGAGGCAATTAGACTGAAGTGACTCTAGTGCCCTGGGTTCCTACCTAATACAGAAATACAACTCAAATGTATTTTTTATAAATTACTACCTTGATGAGAAGCAAAAGTCAGGCTTAACCAACTATGAAGCAGCAATTACATGTAACAGCACCTCTGATTACATAACCAGGAAATAGCCATTGTCATACATAGTCCAAAAAAGGTGACTACACCACTGTAACCAATTATTGAATTAGGTTTCCTTCTTCATGCACCATATAAAACCCTTCCCTTCAAGGCCCCCGGTACACCCCAAAGCACAAACCATTGCTGGCTGCTTCTGGATTCATAAATTGCCGTTTGCCCTTATGAACTCTTTAATGTTTTAACAGTGTATTAGTTTAATTTTTAATGAGACGACTGGGGACCCCAATGACCGTAGCTCCCCCCACGCACGAGCCCCCGCACACCGAGCGACGATCCTCCCGAGCCGACCCTCCTGCGTCCTCACCGCACCCTGAGGAAGGCGCGGGGCCGCGGGCGCAGACCTGCCCGCACGAGGCTCCCGCGGGGCCAAACACGCCCCAGCGGACGGACGGGACGCCCGGGCTCCGGCTGCCGGCCCAGGCCCAGCGCCACCCTTTGGCTGCAGGGGACCGAGGACCGAGCTGTACCAGCGGGGACTCAGAGCCGCAGACTACGCGGCTGGCTGTGGGGAGCCTAGGGCCGCCACGGCCACTTCCAGTGGGTTCCAACCAGCCCTCGCCCCCTCAGGACACCCGGCCCGCACACTCACCAGTTCCTGGGTTCTGGGGTGTCCCGCCATCCTCCACGGAGACCTTCCAGGAACCCCCGGAGGAGAGGCTGCAGCAGAGCCACCCCGACCTCCCAGGGCAATGGCGAAGGAGCAGCGCACACAGAGGACGCTTGGCGGCCTGATGCAAGAGAAACAGGCCCCGCCAAGATGGTGGAAGGCCCCGCCCCTTCCGCTGCCCGCCTGATCGGACGGTTCCCGCAGCGGGGCCCGCACTGAATAAGGCCCCAAGCCCGCCCTTTTGGGCCCTGAGTGACAGGCGATGGGATCCCACACATTCATGGCTGTGCTTCCTCTCTCTGCTGGGACCTGCCCCTTCCTTGAAGATGTTTGCATTTTACCTTGTATGTATGCTTATATCCATTTATGTGTAACATATATGATACTCAAAATTGGAAACAATATAATAAAATTATTTTTATTTTTTATTTTTGATGAATTTTTTATTGATACATAATTGTACATATTCATGGAGTACATGTTATATTTTGATACAAGCATATAACATACAATGATCAAATCACGGTAATTGGGACATGATTCCCCTGAAACATTTATCATTGCTTTATGTGGGGAGTATTTGAAAGCTTCTAGCTATTCTGCAATATAATAAATTATTGTTAACTACAGCTGCCCATTGCACCATTGAACACCAGAACTTTTTCCTTCTATTCAACAGAATTACCCCATCACCAACGCCTCTTCATTACCCCTTCCCACCACCTTTACCAATCTCTAGTAGCCACCATTCCACTCACTACCTCCTTGAGATCAATTTTTTTTTTTTTTTTTTAGATCCCATATACGAGTGTGAAAATGCAACACTTGTCTTTCTGTGCCTGGTTTAATTCACCCAAAACAATGTCCTCCAGATCCATCCATGTTTCTGCAAATGACAAAATTTCCTTTCTTCTCATGGCTAAACAATATTGCATTGTGTACATACACCACATCTTCCTTATCCATTCATCCCTTGATAAACACTTAAGCTGATTCCACATTTTAGCCATTGTGAATAATCCTGCAATGAACACTAAAGTGCAAATATCTTCTGGTTACATTTTATGTCTTTGCCTCACCCAAGCGAGATTTAGAGGAATGCCCTTCCCCTCTACAATGCTCACCGTGTCTGTGACCATTAGTTGTGAGTTTGCCCCCCAAAACCCCCTAATCCCTGGAGAATATGACTACTGTGTGAGCACCATAGTGTTGATCAGTTAGTACCAATTTGACAGCGAGTATATGTGTAGACTCAGCCCTTGAAGGCAGGGAGAACGGTGAAAAGTCGCTTTCCCTGTGTGACCAAATTATTTTTAAGTTTCATATTTTCTAACCTTCTTGGCCTCTGGTCTTTTGAAGAGGCAGCCTAAATTTTAAAGAGGGAGGTGATCCTCTCAGGCTGCAATTCCCAGTAGAAAGAAAATATGGGCCACCTGTGTCATTTTAAACTTTCTAGTAGCAACATAAAAGAAAAGGCAAAGAAACACGTGCATTTGATTGTAATAATTTATTTAAACCAATATATCTAAAATATTGTTTCTGTATGTAATCAATATAATATAATTAATGAAGTATTTTTTTTTTAATTTTGGTATGAAATCTCTCAAGGTCTCTTTGTATTTTAAGCTTCCAGCCCAGCTGGATTCAGAAAGCACATTTGGGTACACAGCTGGTTTTTCCACATTTATTTATGTTAAATTTGATCAATGGGTCCAAGTAATGTCTGCCTGTTTCTTTAATATAATTGTTTAGCATTTTTGATTAGTATTTTTGTAACTTCATTTATTTTACTGAGGGTTGCCAAATAGCACTTTACTAATTCTATTATATCTTTGAATATATTAGTTCTCACTCTTCTATTAAGAATTGCATTTTCTCATGAGCTCATCATTATATTAAAAAGTAGCCTATTAGGGCCAGGCATGGTGGCTAACACCTGTCATGGTAACATTTTGGGAGGCTGAGGCAGAATTGCTTGAGGCCAGGAGTTCAGGACCTAACTGAGCAATATAGCAAGATGCTGTTTCTACAAAAAAAGGTGTGCTGGTGTGAACTTATAGTCCCAGCTACTCAGGAGGCTGAGGCAGGAAAATCTGCCATAGCACTCTAGCCCTAGCAACAGAGAAAAAAAACTAGCCTATCAGGAAATGAAAGATAAAAGTTTGATTCTTTCTTTTATCAGTTGTCACAGTAATGATGGTGTGGCCCCAGGAAACAAACAAAACATATAAGTGGATATTTTCCTAACATTATTTTTTGTGTTTTTGATGAAATTTTATATACTGCCACCAAGTTTCTTTTTGAGCTCAAATTATCCCATCTTAGGTCAGTGAGGGATCATTCACATTGCCTCCTTTTTCCTTATACCATGAAACCATGTTTTGAGAGCTTTCTTATTTTCTAGAACAAACAGATGTGTGCTTCCTTTTGTCTGTTATATAAGTTGCAAAAGATCTCCCCTTTGGCGTTTTCCTTTTCACTTGACTTACCGTGCTTCATGCTATACACACTACTCTGGCTTTCTATTATATGCTTTATCAATCTTTTATTAACATTTTCTGGTTTGAGTCATATACCAGATTCATGACAACTTATAAAAATATTTATCAATATTTTCTTCTACTATTTGTATGCTTTGATTTTTGCCATTTAGATTAACTTAAATAAAGGGGCATCTTGGAAATTCAAGAATTAACAAACTGTTAAACTTTGGGTAAGCGATCTTCTGAGGGAAGCACATAGTACGATGTATGACACATGCTTCACTGTCAGTCCCTCCCATATCAGACCTCAGCATTTTCTGCTCTCTTCCACATAAGACCCCGTCTGCCACCAAGGATCATGGAAAAGGAAGAGTCTCTGCCAAACACTTTAATGTTCTTGTTGAAGATGCTGATTAGGAACTGGCAATTATTTGGGGGATTCCTGACAAAGATAGAGTTTTTCACAAACAGTCTCAGTTCCACTAATGTGCACTGTCATTTTCACTAAAGATAAAATGACAATTGCAGTTCTCTGGGGAGGAGAGGTTACAGAATTACAAGAGTCTAGCTCAGAGTTTTGCTGCTTCCCTTACACACACACACTGGATCCTTAACTGTCATTCTGAGACCGCCATCCTGAAAGCAGGAAGGAGTCAGGTGGAGATACAAAATAAATAAGACCTGGCCTCTACCTAAAAGGGGCTCACAGTTTGCAAAACTTAGAAAACAAGACATAGATCCAAGGCAATCTTTTAAATTTATCACAAAAAAAATCAGGGAAAACTAAAATAATTGTCATAAGCATCTTTGCAGTGTGAGACATAATACTACATAATATGAAAGCATACCAATGAAAACATTATAAGTACATATGATACTAGATTATGGCCCTTTAATTATTGAATGAACAGATGATCCATATTTTTAGTATAGAAGACATAAATCCCACAAGAATAACGTAGACATCATTCTCACCACTGCTTTTTGTTTAACTTAGACACCAGTGTCTCTACTTTTCTCGATTTTTCTTCCTTTCTTTGCTTCTCTGTTGAACTTCTAATCTCCAGCATACATGTGCTCAAAAGAATAGCAGGTATATGCCAAGGCATATCTCTGTGAACTAATGAAGGAAACAGAAAAAGTTCTTATCACTTCTTGAGACTTGATCAGGCATACACAACAAAACTATATTGTTCTGTAAAACAAAGTTTCTGGTATGCCTTAGCATTTTGATGTCATTACATTCCTGTTTCACTGCTAAGGATATAAAACAAATGTTTTCTTAGGGCAACTAAAACTGCTCAATCAAAAAAATCACTAAATAGTCTTTAATACTTCGTATATTTTTAGGGTACTTTCAATATTAATGTATTTATATAATAGTTGTCCTAAAATTCCTTGGATGTATGCATTTCTCATTAAGAGAGAAAAAGTAATCTGTTTAGCTTAGTAATTATTTAACCAAGAAAAAAAAAAAGTTTTTAAAGACATGGGAAATAACGTTAATCAGGTGTCGGGCAGATGGAGGGGAGGGGATGGGTGTATACATACATAATGAGTGCGGCGCGCACCGTCTGGGGGATGGACACGCTTGAAGCTCTGATGGGGAGGTAGGGGGAGAAAGGGCAATATATGTAACCTAAACTTTTGTACCCCCATAATATGCTGAAATAAAAAAAAATTAAGGAAAAAAATAAAGACATGAGACAGTTATACTGCCATCTTGTGGTTAAAAGTTTATTTACAGCAGCAAGTACTTGTATTTCCCATTGACAAACTAAATCCCCAACACAGTATGTATTATCCTGAAAATATTCCTGTTTAGAACTTACGTTTAAGAAAAATAATATTATTCATAATGCTCCCCAATATCTTATGTTAAAGGCCACTAGATTAAAACAATATATGGCATTGTCAGTAGCTGCTTCACATACATAAATTAAAACAACTATGCATGTAGCACTATAGCTCATGCACACAGAAGTGTATAATTTACTATTACTGTAATATACACTCTAGCCCTAAGTACTTTGAGAAAAAGTTTTGTTTGATCCAGGACTCTACTTCAAATTCCAAAGTAAGAACCACCGTAGAGGCCGGGAGCGGTGGCTCACGCCTGTAATCCTAGCCCTCTGGGAGGCCAAGGAGGGTGGATCACTCGAGGTCAGGAGTTCGAGACCAGCCTGAGCGAGACCCCGTCTCTACTAAGAATAGAGATAAAAATTATCTGGACAACTAAAAATATATGTAGAAAAAATTAGCCAGCCATGGTGGCGCATGCCTGTAGTCCCAGCTACTCGGGAGGCTGAAGCAGTAGGATTGCTTAAGCCCAGGAGTCTGAGGTTGCTGTGAGCTAGGCTGACGCCACGGCACTCACTCTAGCCCAGGCAACAAAGTGAGACTCTGTCTCAAAAAAAAAAAAAAAAAAAAAAAAAAAAGAACCACCGTAGAGAAAATAAATATTATAACAAATAGAAATAGTTTCTTGCATCTCTCTTTCTTACTTATATATGAACCTATTTTCCATACACAGCTAGAATCATAATTAAATGGAAAAATTAACTCCAAAAGTACAGTCCTTTGTATTTCCCAAGTGTAGAATCCTCTATGATCTGTGTAAGGCACCTGTCGCAAATGCTTTGCAATGGTGGAATCTAATCTGAAGTTAATCCATTTCTAGATCTAACTTTATCTGCAGAAGAAAGATTTTCCTTTTTTAAAAAAAATCAAATCACCAAAATTATAGGAAGACAACACACCTATAGGTTTGCGCAAGTACACAACGTTGATCTCAAATCTGAATCTATGTGAATTCATATCTCAACATTCATATGAATGTCCACTGTGATACACTAGCCAATCAAATGTACTGCCCTAGAAAGATGCTCCCAAATAACCCTGCTCATTCTCAAATCTCTGGAGATCTTGCAATTTATCCCAAAGTGTTTTAACCTATTTCTACAATCATTCCCCCAAATAATACTACTAAAAATAGCAGCCTCAGCAACAAAAACTAAAACTAGTGTTTCTCACATTGTATTACTCTGATTTGGTACACTTGCTAGTCCATAAATATTGGTAACTCTTCAAGAAATATTAGCACATTGGTATGTCCTCTCTGCCTCCTTTCTTCTTGCTCTCTCTTTCTCTCTCTCCCTCTCCCTCTCCCTCTACTTCTCTCACTCTCCCACTTTTTCTCCCCCCACACATTCTGAAATTTTCATTTTGGCCACAGTTTCATTTTGGGTTCATCCAATTCCATTGAAACATACATTTCATTCTTCTTTCTCCAAATATAAGGAAGTTATGTCTTCTCCCTACAGCAGTCCATTCTACTATTTACAGACATTAAACTAAATTCAGCCTTGCACTTAACCTAAAGCAACCAGACTCATACAAATGAAAAGGCTCAAGACAAACTTATTTCATGCAACTTAAGAGCCCTCCCTTTTCACAAATGGGCTCTTCCTGTCCATTCTGGGATTGCTCTCATTTCAGTGAGATACTCCAGAAACTTACCTGGTTGTATAAGCGTTCTGTTAATATTAATAATACATGAGGGTTGAGGTTTGGCCCATTCCTAATCAATTGCCTGGAAGGGCTGGCAGAAAGAGATGCCCTCATTGATGCTGACGGGGCCCCCTGCTGGGTAATATGGATAATTTTGTATATGAACTATGACATTTAAAACTACTACAAAAAGAAGAAATGGCCTGTTGCACCGACTACAGAATCTGTTCATCAATACTCAAGTTCCCAAGGCAGCTATGATATTTAACCCAAAGCCTTATGGGGGCAACACACATATGGGGCTGCTTACCTCATTTCTCATTCTGCACTCTAAGAGGCAGGGTGCAATAGTGGATGAGAGCGCAAGCTTGGAAAACAAAGAGAACAAAGTTTGAATCTGTGCTCTGTCACTGGCCTTGAGCAAGTCACTTAATTTCCCTGAGCTTCACTTTTCTCATCTTCAAGAAGTTACAAATTAATATAGATGATTTAAGCAAAGTAATGTGCTTTACACATAGTAAGCAAACAGTCAATAAATGTTAGTGCTCAAAAAGATAAGACATTTGTCTTGTATCTTATCCTATTTATTTACTGCTACAATTAGGGAGGACCCACTCAACCAAAACAAACAGCCAACAAAGTTTATTTGTGACTTAAGATGACAATAAATAAATAAATAAATAAATAAATAAATAAATGAACTCAAAAATAATCAACAGAGCAAATGGACAACCTACAGAAGGGGAGAAAATATTTGTAAATTATACATCTGATAAAGAACTAATATCCATAATTTACTCAAGCAAATCAGCAAAAAACCAACAAAAAAAACATTAAAAAGTGGGCAAAAGACAGGGACAGAAGCTTTTCAAAAGAAGATGGACAAATAGCCAACAAACATATGAAAAATGTTCAACGTCACTAATCATCTGGGAAATGCAAATTAAAACCACAATGAGGCCTGGTGTGGAGGCTCACACCTGTAATCCCAGCATTCTGGGAGGCAGAGGCAGGTGGATCGTTTGAGCTCAGGAGTTTGAGACCAGCCTGAGCAAGAGCGAGACCCCATCTCTACTAAAAATAGAAAGAAATTATCTGGACAACTAAAAAGATATAGAAAACATTAGCCAGGCATGGTGGCACATGTCTGTAGTCCCAGCTATTCAGGAGGCTGAGGCAGAAGGATTGCTTGAGCTCAGGAGTTTGAGGTTTCTGTGAGCTAGGCTGATACCACGGCACTCTAGCCTGGGTAGCAGAGTGAGACTCTGTCTAACCTAACCCCATTTAGAATGGCTTTTCTTAAACAATCCAAAAACAATAGATGCTGGCATGGATGCAGAGAGAAAGGAACACTTATACACTCTTGGTGGGACTGCAAATTAGTACAACCTCTATGAAAAACTGTATGGAGATTCTAGAAGAACTAAAAGCAGACTTACCATTCAATGCAGCAATCCCACTGTTGAGTATATTCCCAAAGGAAAAGAAGTCATTTTATGAAAAAGATACCTGCATAATGTTTATTGCAGCACAATTCACAATTACAAAGATGTGTAATCAATCGAAGTGCCCATCAGTTTATGAGTGGATTAACAAATTGTAGAATACGTTTACCAGGGAGTACTACTCAGCCATAAAAAGGATGAATTAATGTCTTTTACAACAATTTGGATGGAACTAGAGAACATTATCCTAAGTGAAGTATCTCCAGAATGGAAAAACAAATACCACATGTATTTGTTATTAAATTGGAACTAACGGATGGGCACACATGTGCACAGAGGGAAGTAAAAATCATTGGAAATCAAGCAGGGGGGAGAGGTAGGAGGGGACGGACAAAAACCTACCTAAAGGGTACAATGAACACTATTTGGGTGTTAGGAATACTTATAGCCATGACTCAAGCATTACAAAAGCAATCCATGTAACAAAAACATTTGCACTCCCTTAATATTTTGAAATAAAAAAATTTTAAACTGAACTCAAAATAGGGATGAACAGAACTATACAACAATCAGAAAATGGTATTTGAAGGTCTGATATTAGTTTCAAAGTATATCTCTAAAACATGTTTGAAAATCAACAGAGTCAACTTGACCCTCCATTCCATGTTATTTCTACGTGTATACCTTAGAAATGTTAGTCTGCAGGGCACAAAGAAGTTGGAGATACAGATCTGGGAGCCACTTGCAAATAGGTACTACTGAGCCCACAGAGTAGGTGGGCTTGTCCAGGGACATAACAGAATGTGTGGAGCAGAAAATTTAGAACTATGTAGAATATCAATTTTTGAGGAAAGGAGAAGAGGAGCCAGCAAAGGAGACAGTAAAAGAGAGATCAGATTAAAAGCAGGGGGTGAAAATCAACCACAGAGACCCTTTAAAGAGAAAAAATGGTGAGACATGTGAAATTCCACAAAGACTAGATAGAATCAGAAATGAAAAGCAGCAGTTAACAGGTTCAGCAGAAAGGTAAAGATGGATATGCCAATCATACTAAGCTGAAGACTTAGTGAAGAATTTGTCAGAAGCATTGACTGTGAAAGGAAACAGGAGTACAGGGCCATAGCAGTGGAAAGCACATTAGAATGTCTGTTGTGGGTTGAACTGTGTCCCTGAAAAAAATGTGTTAAAGTTCTAACCCCAGTACCTGTGAATGTGACTTTATTTGAAAATAGGGTCTTTGCAGATGGCATGAAGATGAGGTCATATTGGATTATGGTGGGCCCTAATCCAATGACTGATGTCGTTATGTGAAAGGGGACACAAATAGATAGACAGGGAAAGAATATCATGTGACAATGGAGGCAGAGGTTGGAGTGCTCTGTCCACAAGCCAAGGAATACCAAGGACTGCTGGCAACTGCCAGAAGCCAGTAGAGAGGCAAGGAACAGATTCCCCTCACTGCCTCCAGAAGGAGCCAGCCCTGATAACACCTTGACTTTGGACTTCCAGCCTCCAGAACTATGAAAGAATAAATTTCTGTTTTTGAAGCCATCCAGTTTGCAGTACATTGTTCTGGCAACCCTACCAACTAATACAAGGTCTGTGGAAATAAATTAAAAAGTACAGATCTAATAGAATATTTACAATGTGTATAAACCATGATCATACTAAAGTGTGAAATAATTGACAAAAACATTTAAATATTTTAACTACTTGGAAAATAACTGTCTGCCAATTTGGATATAATAATAATGTCAGAATGAAAGAAAAAGGAAAAAGAAATTGGTAACAAAAACCAGTTAAAATCTAGTACAATTGTAAAAACGCTATTGAAGCCCATTGACATGGCTTCTTTCATTCATTATCATTTTAAAGATATCACCTACTTAAATCATAAAAATGTCTGAAAAGGATTTGTCCAACTCTCTTCAGTTTGTGGTACTGGAATGAGAAATGAAACATAAATAGAAAGATTATCATAAGCCTCCCACTCATAAGGTGACAGAGATTTTAGACCTAAAGGTATTATTTTTCACATCATTTACTGAATGATTTCAACAAAAGAAAGGATTGTTGAAAGAAAGTATAATATTATTGCAAATGTTGTCTAATGACTAGAACTCCTGAATACTTTTCTTTCTTCAGAGTAGGAGCCTAAGAATAATATTCTACGGCTTGGGCTTCTGACATTAATTTGTTAATATCATCAACAAATATTTCTGAGCACCTACTGTGCTATACTCTGAAACACCTGATTCTCAATGCTCTGAGATGTTGTACATCAAGTCTGGGAGCAAGGAAGAGGTGAGGAAGGATTGGTTTAACAATATGTTCCTAGAACATTGTGTAAAAGTTGTTTTATGTTTTATGTCAGTTGAATCAGGTACCCACATATTAAGGGTACTTACACTTTTAAAACATCTTGAAGGGAAGGAGAGTAAAATAAGATATCCTTTGAAATGTGGTTATGCAACTCATATTTTCTTTGTTCTTAAATTCCTATTTTAGAGAACTAGACTTTCTTAAAGAGACACAAACTGCATTTTAATTGAAACAAATCTCTTAAAGGTATTTTATAATTAATTTGAGCAATAGAGTTGCTTCCTCCTATGTGGTTAAAATAAGGGGGATATTTTTCTTCCCTAATCACCCAGATAATGGGTTCCAGCCTCCCTTTGATGTGTCATAAAGGCTCACCGGTTTCACTAGAATCTGCTATTTATTATCAAACACTTAAATTTTCCCAAATCCTTAATTTTCCAAAGGTGCTATTCACCAAATCACACGTCTGTCCCCTCTGCACCCATTCTAAAAAAGAATTCTCCTTGATCAAAAATTTAGCCTTCATTACCCCCTGGTGTATCAGCCCTTTTATTACCCAGTCCAAATTGAAATCCAGAAGACTTCTAATATACATACCGACTATTTAGGCATTTCTTTTAATTGCATTTTAACTGTTACGTTAAGGTAAGAAAAGGTAGAAATCTTGTGAAAATGAAGCATAAGATATAGAAGATCAGTTTTAAAAAATGAAGATTTTAAATTATCTTTTATGTTTTTATTATGTTTTATTAACCTTTTTAGGTTAAAAGCCTTGGACTCTCTCCCTATCAGAATAGGGCACAATTTGCAGATACTTTCAGACAATTACTCTCCCAGAAGTCTATGCATGAATCCCAGGTTTCCCTCCCCAAAAAAGTTCTTTCATTTCACTCTCATTTGACTCTTTGAAAGTGATTAATGAGATTACACTGCACAAAGTACTTGAATTGTGCTTAGTGTAAAATTGGAAAACATGTTTCCAGAATACTTTGGATAAAACAATTCATTGCAATGAAAACAATGGATTCCAGAGAGATGCACAAAGTAAAAACACAATAACTGATGAAGATGTGGTGGAATGCAAGTCCCTACAAGATACCAGGGACTAAGCTGAGGTTGGTGAGGAGGGACCAGCAGCCTAGAGATTTTGGAAAATATATCAGTGTCTTGCCAGCACAGTGCTCATGTACATGGTATATAGAAGGGAATAATGCTATAGGAATTGTTCTCAGTTGGCCTTGCTGATTTTGAGTGATATAAGATTCTGGAGGAGGGTCCTAGAGTTGCCACTGTAGAAGGGAATTCGGTGTGGACAGGACCTAGGCATGATCTCAGGAGGAAGCCTGACAGGCCCTGGCAAGAGCAGGGCCTCTCAGGGGCCCAACGGGACTTTGTCACAGACACTGGGAGGTTCTGAGTTTGGGTGTGAGAACCCGGTGAGAGGTTGTAGAGAATGACCATGTGTGTGGGCCTCACAGGCTCCTATATGACATGGAAAATAAGAACAACCCCATCAGCTTTGGAAATACATGAAAGGGCCCAAACTGTTCATCAGGGAGAATGGGAGGGTCTGAGGTGGACCTATGCTCTTGAAAGCTAATTTTTTTCCTATACAGATGAAATTATTTGGAGTGAGCAAGAAATTATTCAGTGAAAAAACTGTAAGGATTGTATTTGTAGATAAAAATTTTCTTTTAAGGAATGTAAACTAATAAGAGCTACAGAGATAATGATAGCTAGTAGACACAACTTGAGCTTTCCAGCTTCTAAAACAGCCTGGCAGTGGGAACAGCATTCTCACAGTCCCTCTCCTACCCCTCATTTCCTGTAAAAATGGCTGCAGGCTTGTTCAACCATGGCATGTTAACTATCCCCTCTGTGCATCAGTGTCTTTCCCTGTAACTGGGAATTATAATCCTGCCTACCTTGTGGAGTTGTGGTGAGGATTAAAAAATGTTAATACATGCAAAGCTTAGAATTGGGTCTGGCTTTAGTATTTACCCAATAAATGTTAGCTAGCTTTATAGTTTGCATCATTCTTGTGTTAATGATAATGTCAAAGCTGGATGGAGCTCTAGAGGACATCTGGGAAACATTTATACAGAAACTCATTTTCAAGCTGGGCCTTGGAAAATGGATAGGATTTCACTTGGTAGAGAATATAAGGGGGAAGACATTCCAGGCACTGAGAATAAAGATGGAAAGTTCTAGGCAACATCCAAGAATGGTAAGCGGGCCTATTTAGCAGAAACTGGATGGAATGTGTAGGCAAGGGATGGAAAATAAGCCTGAAAGCTAAATTGAGGGCACATAATAAGGAATACAGAATTCGTTCTTCTTTCTCTGGTCAGCAATGAAAACCAAGACAGATTTCACTTGCAACCCTCTGCAGTTTGGCTTTGGTCTTCTCAATCTAGGGAATATTTTTTCTTAAAGGTCTTCTAACTCAGTGCTTCTAACACTTTATATAGTACAAACCAGTGACTTGGGGCCTTCCTAAAATGCAGATTCTGATATGGTCAGTGTGGACTGAGGCCTGAGATCCTACATTTTCAATAAGCTTTCAGGTGCTACCATACTCTTTCTGGCTGCTCATCAAGGAAACAACAATTTGAGTACCAAAGGTCCAATCCAATGGGCTCTTCTCATTCTCATCTTTACCCCCTTTGCAGTGCTAGGGCTTGTTGATCTTCCTATAGCTCTCATCACTGGCTTCTGTGACTCTCTCATTTGAATCTTATGCTATTACTTGAAGCTGAGAACACAGACTAGAAGCCTGCTCTGTAAAAGTCCAGTACATACTGACCTGTCTTGAGCACAGCCTTCATCACATAAGACAAAGTTGCCATTGGTAACAAGATCTATATATAATAGCTGTAGCTACAATCTCAAGACCAGTCTTTAGATGTGTATTGTCCAAGCAACTGTCAATGCATCAATCTCTTTGGTCTTTTAAATGTAAATATTAAAAACCATCTTGATTGTTGCAGAGGTGGTCCCTTGCCAAAGCTGTGTTATTTTGAGTCTTTACCCCAGGATTTTGGGCTAGAACTGAAAGAAAAGCAAGTCAGTTTATTGCTCTCTGCAAGGAACAGAAGCCAAGAGCATGTATACTTAGAATCTTCTAGGGACCACATTCTGCTACATGGACTGGAAGAGCAGAAAACAGCAGTCAACTGTAAGAAAGAAGACTGATGTGGACACCAGAAGAACACAGGGAAATAGCTACACAGCATGACATATATCTCCACATGGGCTGGGTAGGCAAAGCTTGACCACAGTCTGGCCTGAGTCTACAGAATGCCCTGTAATTTCTCCAAGTGAAAGGGAAGGTAAGCAGCTTGTGAGGAGCTACTAAGAGGCATTTTCTCCTCCCTCTCTTGTGGAAGATGGCCACAAGGACATTTGCCCATCCATCTCTCTAGTTTCAGTAGAGCACAAGACTTTGCACCTTACCCCATGTACATTACACCTGCAGACTTCAGCATAAGTCTATAAACCTGCCTGGCTGTGGTTTAGAGGTGGGTCCTCAAAAGAGGAGTGACCCACCACTCATAACACCTACCCTCTGGCCTTCAGTTCTGCATTGCCTGTGGTACTAGGGCACAGGAACTGGTACTATGATGACCTGCTTTTGCTGTTTGTGTAAGTAATAAACTGTCTGAATCTATTTTGGCATGTTTACTCCTTACCAGGCAAATTCGCAAAACTATGGCAAGCCATCCTAACAGCTGTAGTAGTAATACTTGTGGCCCTATTATTCCCACCTCCTTGCTGCCTTGGCAATGCTTGACCACTTGAGAAAGAGAAGAGATGGTAAAAACAAAACAACAACAACAAAACCAAAGTCAGTCAACATATTTACTCTACTTCCAAACAAAAAAATTTGAAATATTTTAGTTCAAAAAAAAAAAAGTGAGAGATGGGGGCCAGGCGCGGTGGGTCTCACCTGTAATCCTAGCACTCTGGGAGGCCAAGGCAGGAGGATCGCTCAAGGTCAGGAGATCGAAAGCAGCCTGAGCAAGAGCAAGACCCTGTCTCTACTGAAAATAGAAAGAAATGATCTGGACAGCTAAAAATATAAAGAAAATATTAGCCAGGCATGGTGGCACATGCCTGTGGTCCCAGCTACTCAGGAGACTGAGGCAGAAGGATTGCTTGAGCCCAGGAGTTAGAGGTTGCTGTGAGCTAGGCTGATGCCATGGCACTCTAGCCCAGGCAACAGAGTGAGGCTCTGTCCAAAAAATAAAAAAAAAAAAAAAAAAGAAGAGAGATGGCAGTTCACTTCCTAACTTCCCCTCAGTGCTTAAGCCCCTGATTCCCGTTTGTTCCAGGAATGCATCCCTGACCTTCAATTCCATGAGGTACCCTGGTATCTCTCCAATAAACCTCCCAGTTTCTTTTTCATTTTCCCTAAGAAAGGCAGAATATATTTTTGACCTTTATAACCAAAAGGTCATATAACACACACACACACACACACACATACACACACACACACACACACACACACAGAGGTTATATTCAATGGCAGTATCAGTAATTAGAATTGAGTGCCAGAGAACCAAATGCATTTTCTGTTTTTATTAAAATTCTACCTCTCTTGTATATTGATTGCTTTCTGGCCCTTGACCTAGTTTATGTAATAGTGTTAGTCTACATTTATTACAATACAATAAACATAAAGTTTATGAGAATGCTTTTGGTCAAGTAAAAGAAAGCATGACTATTTTACTATTATGAAAGTACAAAACATACAAATTAACTAGGCAACTACTTTTGTCTTATAAATTTCCTAATTTTCATTCACATCAGTTACAATTGTCAGAATTATGATGGAATCACCCATTATGTTTGTGATAAATACTCATCCAACAAAACTGTGTAAGTGGGATTAGAGTCTGATCCACTTTTAACATTCTTTGAGTTTAGCAGTGCCTAATATGTAGCATGATCATCTAAATCAACATACAGATGCCTTATGAGTCATTAGTCATAGCTGAGGATACTGATCAATTAGCCTCACTTTTCCTTTGGGACATTTGAGTTTTCTTTGATCACAAGGCAGGTGATCAGCTGGCAGAGCCTTGAACATTGTGAAATTTAACCTAAAATAGCAAATAAATTGGTGCACATTCATCATCACTACTGCGAAACAGCTAAAAAAGTAAGCAGTGGGGCCACTGTCATCATAATAATGAATGGATATTACACAATTACCTATAAGAAAAGAATGCCTCCATTGTTATATTAATAGAAGGACATTTTTAGGAAAGTGTGCAGATTGTAAGAGACACATCTGGTGGCTTTGGTATCCCTGAGATGCAAGCAGTTCATGACATAATGATAACTAAACATAATTTTCAGTAGTCCCTTATAAAAAGTCCAAATTTGCGTGAAAATAAAGTTAATTGTACCTAGTCAAAGTTAAACATTAGACATCTTCTAGTCCGTGTCTTAATATGAGTTATTAGAGTTACCATAATATAATTTATTAAAAGAATAGCTGCATTTATAAAATGGTGATGAGCCAGTTAGATAATGATAATTACTTTACATATTTATAATAACAGTGCACCACAGTATGTAAGATTAAGTTTTCAACCAACTCATAATTTATAGTTTAAATATCTTTAAATTACATGCACATGATGTACCTTATGGTTAGTAACTTTCTCCAGCCACATTTAGAGGTAATTATTTCCAAGATTAGTTATAATAGATTTTTTTCTAAAGGTTTTTTTCCCCACAGCATAACTCTCCATAAATTGAGCCCATTATATCAAAGGTGTTTATATGTCTTAACATATGCATTTGACTTTAATGTGCCTATTTAAGGCACAAATGTACCCAAGCAAGCAGAGTATGCAATAAGAAGCCCTGAGGAGTCCTGACGTGAGTACTTTGAGGAGGGAGGCAGGATTTATATAAGATCTGAGCTAGCTTGTAAGAGTCTACAATTGACAGCATAACTAAGACGAAACTAGACCCTTTTGAAGTAAAATAGCCAGCAAGGCAAAAAGGACTCCTTAAAGTTGCGGGCGTTGGAACTGACACCCTTGCTTTCTAGGCTAGGAACAAAGAAGGCCGGACGGAACCCGAGGGCCGCGGGCGCGGGCGCCCCGGCTACTTTACCCGAGGCACCGGCCTCCGCCGCCTGCTCCCGCCTCCTTTGATCTCGCGCTTCACCGGCTCAAGGGTTGGGCGGGAAGCGCGGAATTTTGAGAAAGAGGGTAGAACTGCGGTTGGGACACTTGTCCGCGAAATGTTGTCGGGACACGCGGTAGGGAAAACGACTAGCCTCGGGCGGGGCGGGGCGACCTTACCAGCAGAACCAGCGGCCGCGATCTGCCGAGAAGCCTCGCGCTAAGCCGACACCGGGCTTGGCCGACATCTTGGCGAGCTAAGTGGGCGAGCTCGCACCCTGAACGCCGATCCTCTCCTGAAACTGAGAGCCGGGGCTGAGGTTGATCCTCGGCCCAGTGGCCCCTTGTGGGGCGGCAACAACAACTGCTGGAAGGCGGAGGTTCCCGGCGCAAATTTGCCGCGTCATCTCCAGCGGGTCGGAACCTGGGGGCTGCGCTCCTTCTGGGGCGCCCTTTGCTCGGAGAAGGTCACTGGAGAGAAAACTCGCTGATGCGGTTGGGTTTGCCCGCTGCCCGGGTCAGGCTTGGTCTCCTAGATTGACCCCCAAAAGCTTCCCTATCAGGAGCCTCCTGCAGAGTTTGTCAAGCTGGACGCGCTGTCTCTGATAATGCCAGTGAGGTGACCCGGGCTTGGAGTTCCAAGTGCAAGGCTGGGACGACCCTTGTTTCTTTTGGCAAGCCAGAGCACAGTGCAGTTGGAAAGAAGGGACTGGTAAATGAATTCCTCGGAGTTAGTTGTCCTGAAATTGTGGACTGTAGCAACTAAGTCAAGTCAAAGCAAATCCAGTTTACAATTATCTTACAATTGAGCTAATATACTACTTTACCAAAAATGGTTTTGATTTAAGGGAATATATCTCATACCTCATCAACTTTCGTTTTATCTACTGAAAGACCAAAAAAAGAAAAAAGAAAAGAAAAGAAAGAGAGAAAGGAAAAGTCTGGTTACAAATAAGTCTTTCCTACACCTAGGTCAGTGGTTCTCAAAGTTTGGTTTTAGTAGCCAGCATCATTAGCATAATTTGTGAATTTGTTAATCTCTAGGATAGGGTCCAGAAACTTGTGTTTTAACAATTTTAACAAGTTCTCTGGTGATTGTGATGAACGTTAAAATGGTGAAGCACTGACCTAAATCATTAAGGAACTTACAGTATATTCTCTCTCTAAAATGTTTAATTACTCATACTTGCCCCCTACCATAGTTAGCAAAACAAAATACAAATTTATACTGTTTTTAAACAAGTTGCAAATGCTGTGTAGAAGAAATACAAGATTGTGAAGTTAGAAAAATCCTTGCCATACCCCTAACAGGCAGGAGATGAAAAGAGTGAAAGGGAAAACTGAAAGGCTTTGGAACCCCTCTTGTCATATTTCTTAAACCTGTTAATGCTAAATATATTTAGTTTGAGCCACTTAAAATTGCCATTTTTGAAAGTCAAAACCATGAATAGCAGCAATTTAGTATAGTTCAACTTAATACATATGATTTCCAATCAAATGTACAGGATACAATAAATTAATCATTATTTTTATTTCTTAGGCCAAGCCTTTAAAAGTCAGTGATATCTTTTTTTTTTTTTTTTTTTGAGACAGAGTCTCACTCTGTTGCCCAGGCTATAGTGCCATGGTGTCAGCCTATCTCACTGCAACCTCAAACTCCTGGGCTCAAGTAATCCTCCTGTCTCAGCCTCCCAAGTAGCTGGGACTACAGGCATGCACCACCATGCCCGGCTAATTTTTCTATATATATTTTTTAGCTGTCCATGAAATTTCTTTCAATTTTTAGTATAGATGGGGGGTCTCGCTCTTGCTCAGGCTGATCTTGAACTCCTGAGCTCAAACAATCCACCTGCCTTGGCCTCCCAGAGTGCTAGGATTACAGGGGTGAACCACCATACCTGGCCTAAAAGTCAGTGATATCTGACTGGCAAAATTATTTAAAGTGTTTGAGGAATTGGGAAACTTACTGTTTATGTGATCTGATATACAAAAATAAAGTTTCTCATTTGATTAAATATTTTATGAAAATTGTTAAGTTTGAAAATGTTTACCAAGAATAGTTTTCAGAAATTTTTCTAACTAGATAGAATAAAAGCTTTTGAGCAATATCTTTCAGTCTTTTACTAATGTAGGGTCTAGAGTACATTGGAAAATCACTTATCCAACAAATATTGAGAACCTCTTGTATACTAGGCATAGAAACAGAATTTCAGAGCTCATAGGAAATGTTTCCCTCATTTTCCAAAGTGGAAACTGAGTTTTCCAAAATCACACCAAGAGTAATTTAGGCTTCCTTCTTCTGATAGTGGATTGTAGATTCAAGTATTAACCTCAGGCTTAACAAACTACATTCTGTCACACAGAAACCTATAATAGTTAAATGCCCCCCAAATTTGTTTCATTTATTTGTATGGAAGTAGAAAATTTTTTAAGTTAAAAAAATATTGGTCACAACTATTAAACCCCAAGGCACACACTGAACCAAATTCTACATTCATTGAGAACTTACTAAGTATCAGCACTTTCCTAGATGCTGACAATAGAACTAAAAATCTGCCCCCCACTTGTCACATGTATAATCTAATGGAGGAGATCCTACTATCTTGCAATGTAAGTAAATTTTTGCCTTCCCTAGATTATTCAGGAAATGCAATAATACATTTAGTTCAAGCTTTTTTTTAGACAGGGTCTCACTATGTTGTCTGGTTTCTCAGGCTGGCCTCAAGCAATCCTCCCGCCTCAGTCTTCCAAGTAGCTGGGATTGTAATTACAAGCCACCACACCTGGCTAGGGCAAAATTTAAAGACAGCCTTTTGACATCATTTCCATGAGTATCTTCACCTCTGAAGAACTCATCTGGAGTAGGAGGGTGCAGGTTCGTGGTCTCACTAAGACCCCAGCCTCTCAAGAGCCCTATGGATTCAGTCAGAAAACTTTCTCAGATAGGCTTTCAAGTACCCTGTTAAAAAATTGCTACCTCTTTTTTACCTGTCTAGACTAGAACAGATATCTTTAAGTGAAAAAAAGCAAGGCTTGGTATCACATGTAATCCAGCCCGACACCTCTAGAATAGTTGCAAAGATGCTGCCTTTGCAACAGAACATTCTGGAGTTTGGGAGTCAGCAAGAGCCAATTCAGAGTCAACAAGTACCCGCTGCTCTAAGAGCTCTGATTATGGACTAGATCTTGTATCTGCATTAAATTTGCTCATGGCCAATATTGGAATGCTGAACAATGGTAGTATTTACTTGACCTACTAGATTCCCTAGACCCAATTCATCACACTGTTCTTTCTGTTATTATTTTGAATAATGATGTAATTGTAAGGTTTTTTGGATTGGCCGATGCCAGAGAATGAAAGTCGAGCAGAGTTGAAAGGGATAAGTAAAGAGACTTTATTGGGACGCTCCAGGGCAAGGTTCACAGGCTCTGAGAGAGAGACCCAGGAATTCGCATTGCCCAGAAGTCTGAGTGGGTTTATATATGTTTTTAGGGCTGGGGGGAGGGGTTTCTTTGGCAGGAAGATTTATAGTGGGGAGAACAAGGAATTGTCCCTTGCAATTTTAGGGTGGGTATTGAGAAATAGGAGGGACTGGTGGTATGTGTGGACTCCAGGAACTGAGACTCTTATCAGGGTAACCATCCAGGTGTGGTCATCCTTTAACTTAGCTGGGCCTTGCAGGCATTGCCCTTGGCAGGTCTCATGGGCTGCTTCTTTTTCCATTAGGGAGCGGAGGGGTGTCCATCACCAGCCTTACATTCTGGTCTTTTAGTGATAATAGGGCACCGCAGTCTTTCTGGCTACTTCCTGCTTTTGAGGGATGTAGTGGGGGCTATAGCCCAGAGTTGGCTGGTGGAGGGGTGACTGGAAGGGGAGAGTAGGGATGAAGAAGCATTTGATTTACTGTCACTCTGGATAATTCCTGCAGGCGGCGTTGGAGATATTGTAAAAGACAGGCGGCAAAGAGAAAGATTAGGCAAATAATGACAATGGATCCTATTAAGGGTAACAGCCAGGTGGCTAGTGGGGACTGTATCCATCCGAGGGGGGATGTATTCTGCCAGTGGCTGTCATGCAGTTCTTTGTTCAGGGTGTCAAGTTTGTCTATGTTTTGCTCTATAAGGCCCTACTCGTTGACATAGTAGCAGCATTCCTCATGGAGGAAAATGTATGTTCCTACTTTTTCAGCCGTTAATAGGTCCAGGGCCCTCCGGTTTTGGAGAGCTACCTGAGCCAGAGAAGTTAGTTGTCTCTGCAGGGAAGCTAGTGACATAGATGTGGTTTCCAAAGATAGCTGTAGGTGATCTGCAAAGTCTCGGGCAGAAATGACACTATGGCCCAGGGCACCTCCCACAAGCCCTGAGACTGCGATGGAGGAGACCGAGCTGTGACCCACCATGACTGGCAAGAAGATGGCTCATTTTGAGCGGGGTCCCAGGAGAAGCCACCCGAATTCAGACTCACCATATAGAGTTACTTGAGGGACCACCATGACAGGGAAACAAGGACCCGGGGTGGAAGTATTGATGCAGCGGGTAAGTGTTCCATTACACCAGAATAACTGTCCTGGAGCAGAAAAGGTGGTCGTGGTCACAGTATGGTTAGTAAGACAGCATCCATGAAGTTGTAGGTTGGGATCAGTGAGGGAGGTAAGATAGCACACTCCATCTGTGTAAGGTTGCCCTGGGGGCTCAGGTTCCCATAGGGGAACTCAAGTGAGTGTAGTGGAGCATGAGGGAGCCAATGAGGGAGTTGTCTGGGGGTTAGAAAAGTTTAGGGGGACAGCAGCCAGTAGGGCTCACTGAAGGGAGGTACAGAGGAAACAGTTGGAGACATTAGAGGTTATTTCAGAGGAGTTTAGGAAGGTGAGGGTATGTTAAATAATATTTAGCCATGGGGGGTTTGAGGCTCCCTTGAGCGAGAAGGCTCTTGTGCTCCTCTGGAGTGTAGCAAGGTTGGAGGGAAGGAATGGGAAGGAATGGAAAGGAAAAGAAGAGGAGCCAGACTAGGGTGTTTGGGGGATGTTAGGCTGCAGGCGATAGTATCAGATAGTTGTTTCCCTTAGTGACAGGGGACCAGTTCGACTGGTGTCCCTTGCAGTGTATGATAGCTAATTGGGTGGGTAACTGAAGGGCCTCGAGGAGACGGGAGATAAGAGTGGCGTTAATAACAGGGGAGCCCTTGATGGAGAGAAAGCCCCGTTCTCTCCATATGGCAGCATGGCAGTGAGTTATTATAAACACATATTTGGAGTCTGTGTAAATATTTACAATCTTGCCTTTGGCTAGATGTGAGGCTTGGGTGAGAGCAATGAATTCTGCCTTTTGGGAGGTGGTGCCCTGTGGAAGATGGGAGGCTTCTATTACCTGAGAGACAGAGACAATGGCATAGGCCACCCAGCATTTGTCGTCCTCACCTGTGACTGAGCTACCTTCAATAAAGAAAGTTAAGTTAGCTGTAGGGAGTAGCTTGTCTGACAGATCGGGTCTATGGGTAGTGGAGATTTCAACCATTTCTGAGCAGCAGTGTGAGGACAGGGATAGGCAGGGAATGGGGAGCAGAGTGGCAGGGTTTAGAGTGGGGGACTGAGATAAAGTAATGGTGGGATTTTCTATAAATAAGAAATGTAATTCCTGTAGTCTACTTGGAGTGAGGAGGGCTAAAGAGCGGTGAGTTAGAAGGTCCTGTAAGTGGTGGGTGGAGAAGACATGTAAGTTCTGTCCCAGGGAGAGTTTGAGGGCCTCCCTGGTGAGAGTAGCAGCTTCTGCTAAGGCGCGGAGACAGGGCGGCCAGCTACGGACACTGACGTCTAGCTGTTTGGATAAGTAGGCCACTGGGGTGGAAATGGGAGTAGGTCCCAGAGGTTGGGGGAGGACACTGAGGGCCAGGCCCTGGCACTCATCCATGTAGAGGTTAAAGGGTTTTTCAGGATGAGGGAGTCTTAGAGGGGGTGTTTGAAAGAGAGAGTCTGGAAGTTTTAGGAATGCACGGCAGACAGCCTGAGGGTTTAACAGAGGCCCAGCGGAGGCATCACGTGCTGCCTCATAGAGGGGTTTGGCAAGGAGAGAAAAGTTGGGGATCCAATGTCGGAAGAAACTAATGAACCCGAGGAAGGATAGAATTTGTTTAGCAGTGGTGGGAGGCTGGAGGTCATGAAGGATCTGCTGACGATTAACAGTGAGATGATGGGACTAAGTCTAAGGTATGTGACAGTAGGCTTAGAAAGCTGAACTTTGAAGGGGGACTCCTGGTAGCCCTTAGAGGCAAGGAAGTTCAGTAGAGAGGCCATGTGTGTGTGTGTTTGGCTGTTGGAGTATGAGGGGCTGCAGAGTAATAAATCGTCCACATATTGGAGGACAGTGCTTGGTTATAAGGGGCATTGAAGAAGATCTTGGGCGAGAGCCTGACCAAAGAGGTGGCGGCTGACCCTGAACCCCTGGGGCAGGACAGTCCAACTGAGTTGTCGAGACATGTTTGTGTCAGGAACTTCCCACATAAAGGCAAAGAGATTGTAGCTGGCTGGGTCTAAAGGAATGATAAAGAAAGCGTCCTTGAGGTCCAGGACAGAAAGTGGGTGGTGGAGGGTGGAATATGAGAGAGTAAAGTGTAGGGATTAGGCACCACAGGGTGTATGGGGACAACTGCCTCATTAATGAGTCTGAGGTCCTGGACTAGCCTGTAGGAGCCCTTTGGCTTTCTTACCAGGAGAATGGGTGTGTTATAGGGAGAGTCGGTCAGAATTAAAAGTTTTTTGCACAGAAGACGTTCTATGATGGGTTTTAGACCTCTGTGGTGGGTTGGCTGGGAAGGGAAGAATGAGGGGTCTTTGAGTCGAATGAGGACAGGGGTGTGGTGTGTGGCCACCACTTGGGTGGAGGTGTCCCAAACCTGGGGGTCTATGAGTTCTGGTGGGAGGGGGTATGTAGGACTCAGTAAAGCAGGAGAGGCTGTGGGCAGAGCTGAGGAATCTGGAGAGAGAGAGAGAGAGAGAAGAAGGAGGGCGGAAGTTCTGGAGGAAAAGTGGAGGGTGGTGCCCAGCTTGGTTAATAAGTCCCTTACCAATAGTGGAGTGGGACAGGAAGGCATGATAAGGAAGGAATAGGTGATGAGATGGTCATCTATTAGACAAGTTAGGGGACCAGTGTTGGGGGCCGAGAGGGATTGCCATCAATACCCATAACCAATACCTGGGAAGGATAAGTAGGGCCTGAAAAGGAAGGCAGGACAGAGTAGGTAGTCCCTGTATCAACCAGAAAGGACACTGCCTTACCCCCTACCTTGATTTTACCCTGGGCTCGGTGAGGGTTATCGGGGTCACCGAGTTGGGGCCTCTTCAGTCTTCAGCAGCCAGACCCAAAACTGCCATCAGCAGGTCTAGGGATGGAAGGACTGACCCTCCAGACTTCTGTCCCAAGGGGCAGTCACTTTTCCAGTGTCCCTGTTGACGACATGCCGGGCAAGGCTTCGTGGGTGGAAGTGGCTGCGGGCACCACTTGGCCCAGTGGCCTTCATTACCGCACTTGAAGCAGGTGCCTGGTGGAGCGTGGCTGGTCACCTTAGACCACGTTGATGGCTTTACGGGTCCCACTGGCCTCAGGGCTGCAAACAAGTCTTGGGCCTGCAGGTGTGCCTTTTGGCCAACACGGGCCTCCTCTTGGGCCTCTGCCTGTTCATCTGGGGAATTAAAGACTTTAAATGCCATATTCACCAAATCTCGGATAAGGGTCTGAGGGGTCTCCTCTGCCATTTTGAGTTTCTTTCTGATGTCAGAGGAGGACTGAGTAACAAAGTGAGTTGCAAGGACAGTAGTCCCCGCAGGGGAGGCAGGATCTAGGCGGGTATATTGGATAAGGGCATCTGTAAGGCAGCTGAGAAAGGCCACGGGGTTTTTGTCTGCCCTTTGAGTGATTTTCCTGAGTTTGTCATAATTTACAGCACAGTGGGCAGCAGCCTGGATGCCGGCAAGGATGTACTGCAACAGGTGTTTCCTCTGCTGTCCAGACGCACTCCTTTTCATCAGTAGTAAGGGTAGAGGATAGTATAACAAAAATATGATGCCAGGTAAGTTCATATGCCTGTGTCAACTAATGGAACTCTTTGGTGTAGGCTGTAGGGTCATTAGAAAATGAACCTAGGCGCTTTTCAATCTGAGAAAGGTCAGAAAGGAAGAAGGGAGCATGTACATGTACAAGCCCTTTGGTGCTTGCCACCTCCCGTAACAGACAGAGGAGGGGCTGGTCTGAGGGGTTTCGTGGGAGCGAGTGTGCTGGCTGACTGGAGACATCGGCAAGTAGCTGGGTGGTGTGGGAGGATGGGCGGGCGCCTGTGGGTATGGTGGAGGTCGGGTGGGGGGAGGGCTGAGGGAGTCAGGCGGATCGGAGAAAGCAGAAGTGGTGTCTGAAGAGATGACCAGTGGAGAATTAGAGGGAGAAGAGGTGGAGGGGGGTGGGGGACCCAGCACAAGGAGGACCTATGTGGGGTGGCAGGTCAGACAGAGAGAAGGACAAGAGCGCAAACAGAAAAATTGTTAGACATATGGGATCTCCAACCATTTGCCATTCCTGCAACAAAAGTTATCAAGGTCTTGTAGAATATTGAAACTGAAAGTCCCATTTTAGGCCATTGGGGGCCATTGTCCAATTTATACACTGGCCAGGCAGTATTGCAGGAAAGAATGAGGCCTTTGGGCCAGATGTCTAAATTCAGGGCCTTCATATTTGCCAGCAGACACACCAGGGGCATCTCACGGGGAATTTTGGAACTTTGGCTACCCATGATGTCTCAACCCGGATGGGGAAATAGCCAGGAACAGGCTGGCTACGGAGGCAGCAAAAGTCTGGGGGGACATCTCCACCCAAGACTAGAGTGCCAGAGGGATGGCGAGTATAAACGGAGGGACGTCTCCACTCAGATTACACTGCCACGGACACGGAAAGGGGTGAGAGGAATTCAGGCGTACCGGAATAGCCTCAGCCCCTGGAAAGGGGGAGCCTCGGACATGGGTCCACAGTTTAACGGACAAGGAGCAGCTTCCTGGAGGGAATGGAGGCTCTCAGTGGGGGACCCGGGTTGGGATAACACGGGGTGACTCACCCAGGCTGAGGTAGTCAATCAAGGACTCTAAGCAGTCAGCGGAGGTCCCGGTCCGGAAAGTGAGAGTTCACCGAAGAGGATGGCACAGCCAAATGCCCCTCCCAGGTTTCGGCACCAAATGTAAGGTTGTTTGGAGTGGCTGGTGCCAGAGAAAGAAAGATGAGCAGAGTTGAAAGAGATAAGTAAAGAGGCTTTATTGGGGCGTTCCCAGGTGGGGGTAATGGGTCCCAAGAGAGGGGCCCGGGCGAGCCTCATGGTCCCACGAGTGGAACCAGAGAAGCCACCCTGCCCAGAAGTCTGAGTGGGTTTATATACGTTTTTAGGGATGGGGGATGGGAAATTCTCTGGCCAGGAGATGTCAGCGCATGAGGAGTAAGGAATTTCTTTGTTTCAGCTTTAGGGCGGGTATTCAGGAATAGGAGGGGCTTCTTGTTTTTCATTAGGGAAGGGAGGGGTGCCTGGCACCAGCCTTACAGTTATCACAAGCTGAGGCATGGAGAAGGCAGAGATGGAGGGAAGATGATTATGGAAAAATACAAAGTTTCAATTAGACTGGAGGAGTAAGTGATCTATTGCACTGCATGGTGACCACAGGTAATGGTAATGTATTGTATGTTTCCAAATTGCAAAAATAGAATTTTCGTTTTCTCAAGATAAATTGGTGAGGTGATGTACATGATAATTAGCTTGATTGAAATTTTCCATAATGTATACATACATCAAAACATCACATTGTACCCCATAAACATACAAAATTTTTATTTGTCAATTAAAAAAAAGACAAAGTGAAAGGAATTGCAGCCAGTTTCAGTCCTGGTGATACTAATCTTTGGCCACCACCTGGTGGTGACCACCTTCAAATGGAGAAGGAAGCACAGGGGTGAGAAGTGACCACTTTTTCTGTGGAGCCAAAATCAGGACTCAGCTCTTGGCTGTGGATAGGGATGTGTTCTTTTGAAGAATTCTCCCCAGTTAGTGCCTGGCCCCCAACAAAGGCCTTGACATCCTCCAAGGATCCCCCGACCCACTCCAATGGCTCTGCTGGCCCACAACTCTCAAAAAAGCCAAGGTTGATACCTGAGGTTGGAGAAGGAACTACCAGCTGGGAGGATTCTGCGGCTCCATAGGGAATTGCTTTTATTTAGACTCATAGCATTTTCTTTAGTTCAAGCAGGCAGCTTTTCTGCACACACACACACACACACACACACACACACACACACACACACACAAGGAGCAACACTTTACTGTATGTGAGTGTATTTTGTTCCAGCAGTGATCAGTTTCATCTCCAGTATAATCTGGGTAGCTTTTTTTTCTTCTCATGTAACATGTGGAAACTGAGTTTCTCACATGTCTGTGAAAAGAGTACAGGCAATGTTGTTTTTTCTTAATTTTCTGGAGCAATTGGAATAATTTCCTGGTAGCAGTTTTCATCCAGTCGTTGCTCGAAAGCATCTATGTGGCATCCACACCCTGATTAGGACTTTGTTATGGATTCTTTTTCTTTTTTAATGGAAATAGAGGGCCTTCGGGTTTCTTTCTTTTTCTTCTTCTTTTTTTCTTCACTATTCAACAAAAAAATGTCCTCTGTTTCTATGAAGTGGAGCCACCATCTTACTTCACAGGTTCCATTTATAGTCCCCCTGCTACCCTCTCTAGCTTGTTAAGTAGCACAGCCCATTTCTGACCTCCTGCACTTCTCAAGTGACCCTGACAATAGTCAAGAACAGGTGAGCTTCACCCCTCTAGTCTGTTCTCCTTTCCTTCAAAGCATCAAGGAGGATGGCCCAGGCTCTCCCTCTGTCAGCTTATACAGCTTTGCTGAACTTTGCAGTTGCACTAGATGGTTAGCCTCTGTCCAGGATGCCTTGTCATTTGGTATCACCAATGGATTGACATCCAAGAGCAATTTATCCATATAATTTTTCTGAAAGGGCTCAACCCTGGAAGCCAAATGAAACCCTGAGAATATTCTCCCAGAGGGTCCTGGGTCAGGGATATTGGTCTGGGTTTGAGACAGACAGCCTCTCCCCATCCTTGCACCTCCTGGGCCAGGAATTGGAAATCTTATGAGGGCACTTACTGGGGAAGAAGGTGGAGGAGGGGGAGAGCCCTAGGAAGGTGCTGGTTGTTCCTGTGTTCCCAGTAGAGGTTAGAACTCTGCAGACAGACATCCTCCTTCCTCATTTTTGGTTCACCAATACACATGGAGGCAAGAGAAACTTCACTTCATGTTTTCATTTTTATATTTATTTTATTTACTTTATTATTTTATAAAAGATGTATATTTAAATAACCAGATGCTTGATTTGAAAGTGAAAGTATCTATGATTCATTCTTTTTTCAAGTATCATTTATCTCTTTGTAAACACAGATATCCTCTATGTGTAACAAAAAAAAGTTATTAAATTGTCTTTGGTTTTATGATGACATATAAAAAACATTAAACTTCTCCAATTGAAATATGTATGCAATGATTATTGTGGTTTTTGGTGTCATTAAATTAAGTCCTGGAATACAAAGATAAGAGCTGAGGGAGCAGCCACTGGTGGAGAAAGGGAGTCTCTTCAGAGAACCAATATTTCTCCCCATCTCCACTGGACACCCATCAACAGAGACCACTGTCATTCAGTAATATGCTTGTGCACATACACCAGATACTTTATGTATTATAAAGGAATGGGGAAGGGGAGGAGGGAATAGTAGAGAAAAGGATACTATACCACCAGAACCTGGTGGAACCATATTGGGGTTTTCCACATGAGAATATCTGCTTTGTCTGTGAGAGAAGTGTTTGGGAAAAATAGCACGTCGGTTTTTACTACACACTCCTCTGCTGCTGGAACATGTCAATTATACAGTGGTGCCAACAACAAATATCTTTGCAGAATCCTGCTGTGAGCTATGCAATGGGATTGGACATGTGAACAAAAGACAAAACACTGCAGGATACTGAAGAAATTATTATTGATTCTAATCATATTATGATTTTTAAAATAATACATGAATAATAGTTAAAGACAATGTAATTATCATTAAGTTGTACTTCAATATGAGATAAATTCATAAAGGTGCATATAGAAGGCATTAAAATAAGTACATTGAAAAATTATTGGAGAGATTCATAGTGAGATGAGAGATGACATTGCAAAATTTTTTAAACAGAAAGTTTTGAAGGCTTTGAGGCTCTTTTTCTACTATATGAAACCCCAGATCACAATGTAACTTGTTCCTTAAATGTGCCTTCCATTATTTTAACACAGAAAATAATCTCATCATAATAACAACACAGCTTTTCTGTAATAACAGGTAGTTAAGCACATCATACACCAACCATTAGAGAAAATATACATTTAACTCACTGGCACATAGAGACATGGTTTTTGTACAGTGGTTAATTTTGCACTATAGTTCCACTTAATTATAATCACAAACATGGAGATTTTGTACCAATAATTTTATTTTCCAGAAAATAGTGTCTGTATTTAAGTAGAAGTTAATTTCAAAATGACAATCATAGAGAATTTAAGTATCAGCTTAAATTTACTAAGATAAAACATCAATTTCCATTACTATAGATTAAATGGTATTAGGAGAAGATAAAGATCAGTGTAGGGTCTAGGACCTCTAGTCTATTTCCAAGAGGTCAGCCCTTGGCTCAGGAATTATTTTTCTATCCTGAGTGTATTTGGCACTGGGCTCATTGGAAATCTAGAAGAATCTCTTTTCCACAAGCATTTTCCTAGAATCCTGATAAGCCCGGTTCCTCTACAGACTCTATCTCCCTAAAATACTAACCTCAACAGAGATGTGGTAACAAAACTAGCATGGTACTGGCATAAAAACAGAATACAGATCAATGACACAGAATAGAGAACCCAGAAATAAATTCACATATCTATAGTGAACCTATGTTTGACAAAGATTCCAAGAACATACAATGAGGAAAGGAAAGTCTCTTTAATAAATCGTGCTTAGAAAACTGGATGTCTATATGTAGAAGAATAAAACTAGACCCATATCTCTTGCCACATACAAAAATCAAATCAAAATGGATTAATGACTTAAATCTAAATCTGAAACTATGAAACTACTAAAAGAAAACACTGGGGAAACACTTCAGGACATTAGTTTGTACCACAGAAACATATAAAATAAATGTACTCACTATCAAATTGATTTTAACTGATCAACACCTAAGTGCGCATACAGGAATAACATTCATCAGGCGCAGGGTGGATGAGAGCGGGGAGGAGGGGATGAGTATATACATACATAAGGAGTGTGATGAACACCGTCTGGGGGATGGACACACTTGAAACTCTCAGGGGGGGAGGGGAAAGGGCAATATACATAACCTAAACATTTGTACCCCCATAATATGCTGAAATAAAAAAAAATACAATAAAAAGTAACATATTTACTTTTTATTGATAATTTTAAAAAAGTATTTGAAACAATACAATAAAACTAAAATTAAAAGAAAATGCTGCTCTGAGAAAAAGTATTTGTAACATATAACAGAAACGGTGACAATCCTTATTATAAAAGAAGGCAAATATTTTCAGTCTGTAAAGAACTCTTATAAGTCAACAAGAAAGAAACATACAACAGAAAAATGGGACAATAAACAAATAGGTCACAAAAAAATACTAGCAAAGAAATCTTCACTGAATATTAAAAACAATACATAATGAAAAATGCAGCTTATGTCTGATACTTAAGAGTAATTCATTAGTAGGAAATCCACTGATAATATTCATCATTTTCATGGAGATAAATAGAACAGTCACATGATTGTGCTTATAGATGCAAAAATGTTCACTAGTAGAATTTAACATACAACACTCTTCATTTAAAACCATCAAGCTGGGCGCGGTGGCTCACACCTGTAATCCTAGCACTCTGGGAGGCCGAGGCGGGTGCATCACTCGAGGTCAAGAGTTTGAGACCAGCCTGAGCAAGAGCAAGACCCCATCTCTACTAAAAATAGAAAGTAATTAGCGGGCCAACTAAAAATATATAGAAAAAAAGTTAGCTGGGCATGGTGGCTCATGCCTGTAGTTCTAGCTACTCGGGAGGCTGGGGCAGTACGATTGCTTGAGCCCAGGAGTCTGAGGTTGCTGTGAGTGAGGCTGACACCACGGCACTCTAGCCCAGGTAACAGAGTGACACTCTGTCTCACAAAAACTAAAAAATAAATAAATAAAATAAAACCATCAAAATGAGAAATTAGATCTTTTCAAATTGACAAAACAGTCATTTTCATTCTCATGAAAAACATGAGATTGGTACTATTTTCAGAAACAATACTAAAAAGCACAATATTCTATAACAAATCTATAGTATTTATTAAATTTGCAGTGAGCTTTATCAAAGGCAGTTGAAGGAAAATGAAGAAATGAGAATAAATATGTAAGACTCAATTTGCACGTGATATGATTATATATATGGAAACACAAAGCAATTGGTAGGAAAAAAACTAATACAAAAATAGTTCATCAGACTAATGCAATATAACATTGATGCACAATACTGTAGCCTTTCTAAGTATAATTGACAATTATTCATGAATATATTGTGTGAAGAATACAATAAAAAGCATGACATACACTTTAAAAAGTAAAAGATAATTACCTAGGGAAAAAAATCTAATTAAAAATGTGCAGAGTCTATATGAGCTAAAAAAAAATAAAGAATTCTAGAAATGTATGAATGAAGACTTAAACAAATGAAAAGTTGTATTTTATTTTTTGATAGAAAAACTCAGTAAGATAAAGAAGGCATTTATCCTTAAACTCACTTCAGCTTTGTATTTGATCTCATAATAGCTCATGTCAGTTTTTTTTTAAGCTAGCAATGATTTCTCAAAGTGCACATGGAAGAGCAAACACATAAGAATAGCCAAAATCCCTGAGAAAGAAACACAGTGAGGGAGTCTGGTCCCATGACAAATTAAAACACATTATTAAATAAAATATTATATAATAAAGCAGTATGATATTGATGCAAAAATAGGCAAACAGACCAGGGCAATAGAAAATTCAGAAATCCATAATGTGCATAAGAGAAAATATGTAATAAAAACTACAGAGGAGGAACCTTTATTAATACTTGGTGTTTGGGAGCTGCATATTCCTGAAAAAAAGGTGAATATGGATACATTCTTTACATGCTATAGTAAGATAAATGGCAAAGGAGAAATCTAAATGGCAAAAAATTGAAACATACACATAGTAGAAAACATTGATAAATATTTTTATAAGCTGTGATAAATCTGGCTTATGACTCAAACCAAGAAATGTTAATAAAAGAAAAGATTGATAAAGTGTACCATAGAAAACCAATACTGTGTATGCCAGGAAGCGCCACAGGTCAAGTGAAAAGGAAAATGCCCAAGGGGACATCTTTTGCAACTTATATAACAGGCAAAAGGAAGCACACATCTGTTTGTTTAGCAAACAAGAATGTTCTCAAAACACGCAGTTTCATGGCACAAAGACAAAGGAAGCAATGTGAAGGGTCCCTCACTCATCTAAGATGGGATAATTTGAGCTCAAAAATAAACTTAGATGGCAGTGTATGAAATTGCATCAAAAACACACAAAAAATATTAAGAAAATATTACTTATATGTTTTTTTGTTTGCTGGGGCCACACCATCATTATGATAATAGATAAAAGAAAGAATCAAGCTTTTAGCTTTCCTTTCCTGATAGGCTAGTTTTTTTATTTCTGTTTTTTGAGGCAGTGTCTTACTCTGTTGCTGGGGCTAGAGTACAGTGGCAGATCCTCCTGCCTAAGCTTACTGAGTAGCTGGGAGTATAGGTGCACACCACCACATCTTTTTTTGTAGAAACAAGATCTTGTCATGTTGCTCAGTTTGGTCTTGAACTCCTGGCCTCAAGCAATTCTTCTGCCTCAGCCCCCCAAAATGTTATTATGACAGGTGTTAGCCACCATGCCGGGCCCTAATAGGCTAATTTTTAATGAAATGAAGAGCTCATGAGAAAATACAATTCTTAATAAAAGAGTGAAAACTAATACATTCAAAGGATATATTAATAATAATTAGAAAACTATTAGGCAACCCTCAGTAAAATAAGTGAAATTAGAAAAATATTAATCAAAAAATGCTAAATAATTATATGAAACAGGCAGACATTATTTGGACCCATTTATCAACTTTAACACAAATAAAAGTGAAAAAAACCTGAGATGCGTATCCAAAAGTGCTTTCTGAATCCAGATGTGCTGGAAGCTTAAAATATAAAGTGACTTTGAAAGACTTAACATCAAAATCAAAAAATACTTTGTAAATAGTATTATATTGATTACTTATAAAAACAATATTTGGGATATATTGGGTTAAAAAATTATTACAATCAAATGCATGTGCTTCTTTGTCTTTTCTTTTATGTTGCTACTAGAAAGTTCAAAATGACACATGTGGCTCCTATTTTATTTTTATTAGGCATTGAGGTCAGAGAGGATCACCTCCCTTTTTAAAACTCAGCCTGCCTCTTCAAAAGACCAGACGCCAGGAAGGTTAGAAAATCTGAAATTTAAAAATAATTGTATTATATTGTTTCCAATTTTGAATATCACATATTTTATATATAAGCGGATATAACCTTATACACAAGGTTAAATACAAATGTCTTCAAGGAAGGGCCAGGTCCCAGCGCAGAGAAGCAGCCCTGGTCGTAGCCATAAATATATGGGATCCATCACCTGTCACTCAGGGCCCAAAAGGGAGGGGTTTGGGGCCTTATCCAATCAGAGGCACAGCTGTGGGAACTGTCCAATCAGGCGCTCAGCGGAAGGAGGGGCTCTTCCACCATCTTGGGGGGCCCTTTGTTTCTTGCGTCAGCGCCCATAGCTGTGTTTGTGTTCACTGCTGCTTTGCCGTTGCTGGGGCAGGTCTGGGTGGCTCTGCTGCAGCTTATGTCCTCTTGTGACTTGCAGTTACTGGAAGATCTGTGTGGAGCGTGGCAGGACACTCAAGAATCCAGGCACTGGTGAGCATGCTGGCCAGGTGTCCCGAGGGAGGCGAGGGCTACTTGGAACCAACCAAAAGTGGCTGTGGCGGCCCCAGGCCTCCCAACAGCCAGCTGCGTCTGCGGATCTGAGCCACCCATGATACAGCTCCGTCTTCGGTCCCCTTCAGCTCCAGGGTAAGGCTGGGCCAGCAGGCAGAACCCCGAGCATCCTGTCCCATCCGCTGAGGCGTATTTGGCCCAGCAGGACCTCTGGGCAGTTCGTGCCCACAGCTCCACGTCGTCCCCAGATTGTGCTGTGACGATGGGGTGGTCGTCACAGGAAGATGCTCATTGGGTGTGTGGGGGCCAGTGCGTGGGAGCAGCTGTGGGCAGTGGGGTCCCCAGTCCTGCTCTCTCTTGTTAAAAATTAAACTAAGGGACTGTTAAAACATTAAAGAGTTTATAAGAGCAAACAGCAATTGTGAGTCTGGAAGCACCCAGCAATGGTGTGTGGTTTCAGGTCCACCAGGGGGCTTTAAGGAAAGGCTTTTATAAGGTGAATGAAGAAGGAAACCTAATTCAATAATTGATCGGTTATAGTTTTGTAGTTTTTTTTTGGACAATGACTGACTATTTGCTGGTTATGTAATCAGAGGTGCTGTTACATGTAATTGGTGCTTCGTGGTTGGTTAAGCCTGAATTTTGCTTCGCACTAAGGTAGTAACTTATAAAAAATAAATTTGAGTTATATTTCTGTATTAGGTAGGAACCCAGGGCACTAGAGTCACTTCAGTCTAATGGCCTCCTATTTAGTTAAAACTCCACAGAGGGACTATTTTTTTCTGATGTTTTCCAGATGTATGATATGCAGGGTCTCAAATCCAACACTTTGCCCCCAGTGTTGACTCTTCTAGGGCTTACAGTAAAATCCTAAATTTCCAGTTCTTTCCCCACATTCCCAAATGCCAGCTTCCCCTCACAATTCAAAAAATTATCAATTATTTGATTTTTATTGTGTTGTCCAAGGGAAAAGAGTATTTTAATTCTTTATTATTATTTCACAAAATAGTAGTTCTCTTTTAAGAATATTTGTTTTCTCTTGGTGAAAATTTCCGATCAGAGGAAATCAGAGAATATTCACTTGACACCCCTTTGTAAAACCTCTTTGTGCCTCTCCTTATTTTATCTTTCCTAGGCACAGACATCTTACAAGGATGTCTTTAGGTTGAGTTTCTTCCCTGGAGACTTTACAGGGTGACGTGCCCTCAGCCACCCTCCTGTTTTTTTCTGTCATGGGTTCCACAGCTATCTGAGGATGAGTGAAGACACCCACAGAAGCCATGTGTCCTGGAGTGTCTAGTGAATATCATCAGTCCTGGGTCACCTCCTTGCACAGGACAGCCTGAGGTATGGGGCTGGAGCCTATGGGGACCAGCTTGCTGGATGTCCTGGGACTGAGAGAGTCTTCTGGTGTACCTTTCACCTGAAAAGCTAACCCCTTGAGACTTTGATATTTTCTTCTCCCAACCCCAGTTTTCATTTCTTGGAGACACATTGGTGGCCAAGCAATAAGTTGCTGGTTTTAAGGGGAAGGGACAAAAATGATTCCTGTTCTTTGGATTTTATCACACTTGTGAGGGATAATACTATCCCCAAGAACAAGAAAAACCCTCCCCAGTGAGCTGGTACAAGAACCTGCAAAGCCATTGGCACTTCAGGCACTCAGTGTGGTGCAGGAATGATGCAGTGGCTCCTGGGAGGGTGGTCTTTGACCACTATGGTGAGCAGGCTGGGTGTGGGAGTGCGTCCCAAGTGATAGGACGGCCTGATTTGACACTTGAGTCAGACATGACTGTGTTTCTGTCATCACTGCTCTTCCTTGGGCATGTCACCTTGAAAGGATTTGTTTACTCATTGCAACTTTGGGTTTTCATCCACAGTAAAATGAATTTTCGCAGTCCACCTTGAAAGATAAAAAATAATTCAAAAGAGGCATGAAAGTGGGGGTTTCAGAAAATAAAAACTACACATATATTTCATTTGTTAAAAATTATTATTTACCTATTTTCTTCCCTAGAGTGAGTGTAGTAAGTTTCTCAGGTCTGGTTTTGGTTTGTTTTTGTTGTTGTTGTTTGTTGTGGTTGTTTGTTTGTTTTAGCAGTTTCAATCTTTTGCACATGCCAGAGAGGGCAGTGGCATGATTATAGCTCATTGCAGCCCTAAGTGACTAGGCTGAAACAATCCTCCTGACTCAGCCTCCTTAATAGTAGAACTATAGGTATGTGGCATCATGCTGGATAATTTTTAAACATTTTTTGTAGAGACAGGTCTCACTATGTTGCCCAGACTGGTCTCAAACTCTTGGCCTGAAGCAATGCTCCCACCTTGGGCTCCCAAAATGCTAGAATTACAGGTGCAACCCATCACTGACTCTGGCCTCACTGTGGTGGCTCTTATTTAGAGATATGTCTTATTTGGAGGTAATTTTCAATAGAATTTCAGCAATTTGTTTTGGGAATGCTACTCAGGGAAGGAAATAGGAAAAATCTCTTCTGTTTTGTTGCAGAAAAATTAATATATTTCCACAAGAAAGCACAGTAGAAAAATTGGTGAATTACAAAGATTTACCCAAGCATCAGTTTCTCTCTTGTGCTTGGTGGAGAATTAGTGACAGTGGGTAATTCTGTTCTGTATCCTGTTAGCTGGATGTTGGAGTTTAATGATAAATCCTATGAGATAGGATTGGCAATTCCTAGAAGTGTTCACACATGATTGTTTACAAAATAATTTGTTACCATGAAAAGAACAATTAAATGACCTGTTTATTTTCTGAAATGGCTAGATACTTTTGATTTTCCTGTTGAGGTATAAAATTTAAGTGCCTTACAATTTCTGTGATACTATGATAGATATATTCTTTTTTTTTTTTTTTTTTTTTTGTCCATGATTCCTGGCTCTTCGCTCCTGTAACCGTTGGTATTTGCTAAATGACTAGAGCAATAAGAATTTCTTTTCTTTAAATATTTGATCTTTCATTCTTGATTCCTGAAGGAGCTTCTGAATGGTAAGGTGAAAGGCAGTCTTTTGTTATTTAAAATAAGCCTTTCAAACCCACCTTAGCTTATGTTCCTGTGTGGTTTGTTTTGCAAAGCCCCTAGAAACCACTGGATGGGAGGCTTGTTGACAGAGGAAGCAGCCATGCACTTGGAGGGATGGAATTTTCAGTCTCACCCCCCAACCTTTGGGCTGAAGGTTAAGATGATTGAAAATGGCCTATTCTTAGATTAGCTGTGCCCATGAAATGAAACTTCAATTAAAAAATAAAAAGGACAGGGTTTGGAGAGCTTCCAGACAGCTGAACACATGGTAGTTTCTAGAAGGTGGTGAGCCTATCAAGGACTCAAAAGCTCTGCACCTCTTCCGCCATGCCTTGCTGCATGTATCTCTTCATCTGGCTGTTTGTGTATATCTTTTAATATATCCTTCATAATATTCCAGTAAACATAAGTGTTTCCCTGAGTTCTTTCAAGTGATCTAGCAGATTAATCAAATCTTCAAAGGGAGTCATGGAACTGTAGATGGAAAAATCCAAACTCTGAAATATTTGAAAGAGGTTTATTCTGAGCCTAATTTGAGGACATGGCCTGGAGTCACTCCCAAGAAGACTTGAGCACGTGGACTCGTGGCGGTTGGGTTACTGTTTGGTTTTATACATTTCAGAGAGGCAGGGGTTATAGGTGAAGTCATAAATCAACACATGGGAGGCATGCATTGGTTTGGCCCAAAAAGGTGGGACATCTAGGGGAGGAGGCTTTCAGGTTATAGGTGGGTTTAAAGATCTTTGGCTGACAATTGGAGAGAGAGAGGCTTTTTTTAAAAGACAAGAAATGAAATGCTTAATTTAAGATAAAGTTGTGAGCACTCTGAGAGGTCCAGACAGGAGAATCTTTCAAGTTAAGATAAGTATCTGCTAGGATGCTTGAGTTAAGTTTGGGGGCTTTCTACCTTTCAGGTGATGCTAATGCTATACAAGAGTCAGTTGGAAAGTAAACCACACTATATTTGGTTAACAAAACCTGCCTAGTGGGATTTTACCATTTGTGAGCTTGACTCATCTGGCCAACCTAGGAAGAAATTTTGAGCAAAAGAACAGATCAGAGTTCAGTCCTCAGAATTGTTATTTGAAGCTGTTTGGTCAGAGGTTTTGGAGGCCTGGATTTGCAACTGGTGTCTGAAGTGGGGACAGTTTTGTAGGACTGAGTCCTCATTCTGTGTGATTTGATGCTATGTCCAGGTAGATAGAGTCAGAATTTAGCTGTATTTGGAGATATTTAACTGGTGTCTCTTGCCAAATTGATTGCTTCTGTGGTGGTAGGGTGAAATTGTACATTTTTTGTCAGAGAAGTCTTCTGTGTTGGTTGATGTGGTGTGAGAGAAGAGAAAAAGACACTTGTGGTTTGAAATTTTTTCCTTCAGAATTTCCTTCCCTTTTACAAACATAAAATCTGACTTTTAGTGATTTTGCTGGATTCTTGAAACACTGTGTATTTTCTCATTTACAATTAAATGAATAGCCCTGACTGAGAAGCAGAGACATAAGACCAGTGACTCGAAGCCAAGGCCAGTCTTCAATTTGCAAGAGGAAGTCATTGAAGGCCCAATTATTTCTTCTGGGGAGCCACCCTGGCAGGTGTCCCAGCCTGCTCAGAACATCATGGAAGGAGCCCTTTATCCTGAGAAGCTATAGAGCCCTGGAAATCTGGGGATCCAGAGGCAAGTTTGGTTGGGTTTGGGATGGAAGGAGAGTGTGATGCCTCATCTATGATAGCAACTGTCATTGTCTTGGGGCTATTATTATACATTGACAAATGAAACAAATTCAGATTTAGGTGGGAAGTGACTTTATTCTAGTACTGAAATATGAGAAAAGCACCAAATGTAAGATCTACAAGCTTCTCAGGCTGGGCGCAGTGGCTGACGCCTGTAATCCTAGCACTCCGAGGTCAGGAGTTCGAGACCAGCCTGAGCAAGAGCAAGACCCAGTCTCTACTGAAAAATAGAAAGAAATTATCTGGCCAACTAAAAATATATATAGAAAAAATAAGCTGGACATGGTGGCACATGGCTGTAGTCCCAGCCACTCGGGAGGCTGAGGCAGAAGGATTGCTTCAGCCCAGGAGTTTGAGGTTGCTGTGAACTATTTTCATGCCAGGGCACTCACTCTAGCCTGGGGCAACAAAGGGAGACTGTGTCTCAAAAAAAAAACAAAAAGATCTACAAGCCTCTCAATGGTTAGGCGGAAATGGGCTTTCTTTCATAGGCAGGAGTAAATAAGTTTAGAAGATGGATAAGAGGGGGAAGGCAGAATGTAGGGTAGCAAAATCAAAAACTAATTTACCTAGTATTCATGCTGTTCTTAGAAGGGGCACAGAGAAGGGTTGTCTGTTGACTAAGGCTGAGGGGGCACCAACTTCGGGGACCTGGCAGAAAGAGAGTAACTTAAGCTGTATTTCCTCAAGAAGTACTCTGTTCAGACCAGTGAAAGCAGAATTGTTCATCTAATTGTTTATGAAGCAAAAATGGAAATTTGTAGAGTCTGTGTCTAGCTTTATGATAGGTAAAAGAGGAAGCACCATCTAAGTCATAATAGGAGAGGTTTTTTTGTTTGTTTTTTTGTTTGTTTTCCAATGAGGTGCTCTTGATGAACAAAAAGGATGGGGGTTTCTTTCATCACAGCTCTTTGCCAGGTATACTTTCCAGTCCCATCTTACCCCACCACTTTCCCTTGCCCTACATTTCTCTTCCATTTTTCCATTCCTAACTGTAGCAATTTTAATAAATTTATAAATGTATTTAAACTGTTTTACTGAGTTCTATGAATAGTTACATCAAATTATTGAACATGAGAAGGGGCTTATGAGAACCCCTGGTTTATAGGTAGTTGTTCAGAAGTATAGATGGGCCCTCAGGGCTTGCAAATGGTGTCTAAAGTGTGAGCACTGATGTGGGACCAGGCCCTGAAGCTGTGGGTTCTGTGGTATCTCCCGATGGTATCAGGATTGAATTGCTGGCCCACAAATTAGTGTTGGGGAATTGATTGGTGCTCAGCAAATGCCAAACATTTTGGTGTTAGAAGCATTGTCAGAATAATGACATCATAAGTCAAAACCTTCAACTGACTCCTGGTGAGTGATCACTGGTGCAAATCGAGAAACTGAAAGAGGGACCATTTCCATCCTGTGAGGAGGGGCAGTAGGATGTGTGGAGCTCCCAGAATTAAATGTCCCAGCTTCTCAGGTTTCTCTCACTCACTACCTAATAGTGAGCCACACTAGGCTGTATCTCCTCACTAGGAGTGGCCCCAAGCTTGAGAATGTGTTCAACCTACTGAATATAGGGTTCCTCGTGAACTGGGGATGAAACAGGCTGCCTGTCTGAGCTGTTTCCGTTTGTTGCCTTTATAAAATTTTGCTACCATATAATTCCAGTTTTCCCAAGTATTTGTGAATTTTATTCCATGATTTGAGTGTAAGATTCTTATTTTCTTGCTGGAAAATCAGAGTGGATTGAGTGATATGATCTGAAGAAGTAAAGAGTATTCTTAAAATAAATAGTTTCATGCAGAATTTAAGTAATAGGAATATGAACATCCAGGTAAATAAACAGCCTCAGGCAGCTGTGGTGTGCCCCCTGATCTCACCTCCCTTCTGCACCCAGAGGCCGCTGCCATGCTGATTCTTTTTGTCACTCTTTGTAGCTTAAATATCTATCATGAAGTGGAGGATGGCTCCTTTTTGCCTTTTGAGTTCTCATAATTTAATGTTACATTTAATATTCTGTTAATATTATGCTCTAAAGGTTTTTCTGTGGCTTCTGTGTCTTAGTTTGTGGCACAGGTACTGCTGTCTGAGGCTGTGGCTCACCCAATTTGCTCACAGATTCCACTGTTAATGGGACATTGTTTCAAGTTCACTTTATTTATTTATTTATTTATTTATTTATTTTTTTAGACAGAGTCTCACTCTGTTGCCCAGTCTAGAGTGCTGAGGTGTCAGCCTAGTTCACAGCAATCTCAAACTCCTGGGATCAAGCAATCCTCCTTCCTTAGCCTCCCAAGTAGCAAGGACTACAGGCATGCATCACCATGCCCAGCTAATTTTTCTATATATATTTTTAGCTGTCTATATAATTTCTTTCTATTTTTAGTAGAGATGGGGTCTCGCTCTTGCTCAGGCTGGTCTCAAACTCCTGAGCTCAAACAATCTCCGCCCCGCCCCCCCCCCTCCCCCCCCCCCCCCCCCCCCCCCCCCCCCGCCTCGGCCTCCCAGAGTGCTAGGATTACAGGCATAAGCCAGCAAGCCTGGCCTCAAGTTCAGTTTTTGATGTTGTAGACAAGGCCATTTTTGGTGTTGTCCTCTAAGTATTAACACTTTGGAAATTTTTGCACCTAAAGGAAGAAACTGAAACACAAAATATGATTTTGAAGAGTTTACTTGAGCCAGAGTAAGTACAGACCAAAGTAACCTTGGCTATGAGATCCTTTTGGTATTTGTTATAAGCAGGTTTTTAAAGGCAAGGGGGGGATATGGAGTAAGCCAAAGCAAACTTGTTTGTCAGGAATTCTTATTGATTTACACAAACATTGATTAGTGATGGGCTGTAAGTTGTTGAAGTATGCAGTGAGTTATGCTGTTCAGCATGTGGCATTTGAGGTTGATTTACAGCTACTTTTGTCAATCTGTCTAGAGGACACACAGAGCAATCAGTTTCTAGAGATGATTAATTAGCTTAATACTCAAGGTGGGGAGTGGAACATGACTGCCGCCTGATTTCTGTGTTTCTCTGAGCCTGATGATTTAGAGGAGGCTTGCATTTTTCAGACAAAAAGTTTTTTTTCTTTCATATTTCTCCTCTTTAATCAAAATATTTCACTTCAGAAGCTCTGTGGCTCAAAGTCTCAGTGTCTAGGTGTCCGTCATCACCAGGTATTCTCATCCTTAGACATTCCTGCCCCACACTAGGAAAGGGGGAAGAGGATGTAGCTTAGTGAGATATTTTAAGAGCATCCAAAAGCAAAATTGAAATGGCATCACAGAGTGCCAAGAATGAGACTTCAGTCCAGTCATTGATTTATATAGCTGCTGTTGCTTGTTTTATTATCTGTAATCTTTGGAATACCATGATTTTGGTTTTCTTGGAAGAAGTAAAACCATGAGATACATAGCATTAATAATTTGAATAGTAGAAACATAATGCTCATAAGGATAATCAAAAGAGGATTTGTATGCCAGAACAACAAAAAAAACCTATTCCATTAGCCAATTATAAACATCAGGAAGAAAATTAAATCTAGGTTCTTTCTTAGAGACTTGTCTCTAAAAGTGTCATCTTTTATGATTTTTCCTAGAGTTTCATGGGAAGTGGCACCCTGTTAAGGCAAAAGCACTCTGAATTGCATGTAGCTATCTTCTTGATGGCCAGGAGGGCAATTGGTAGTTTTCCCCAAAATAGAATCTCCATCTAAAATGATAGGTGGTCATTCCTGGAGAATAATTTGAGGTACATAGTCCAGTGTTGGGATTTGTCAGGGCCATTTTTACATAGAGCGGTGATCAAATGTTATATCTCTATATTGACCTTCAATTTAGCATCACAGAGATTGATCAGCAATACCTCATATGGTTTCTACCACGAGGGTTAGAGGGAATGTATTTTGATGGTATTTTCAATAAACATAATTTCTAGGTTGAAGTCATGATAATGAAGAATATCACCTTTAAGGAGATGTTGGTTATGTGATGCTTGGGTTATGGTTATGTTATGCAGATCCATGGTTTTTTATGTTGTTATTTTGAAGGGAGAAAACTAATGTTTTCCAAAGGGGGTAGAACTTATATGTTTTTTCTTTTTTTATGAGGCAATCTCGCTCTGTCACCCAGGCTAGAGTGCCATGGCATCAGCCTAGCTCACAGCAACCTCAAACTCCTAGGCTCAAGCAATCCTCCTGCCTCAGACCCCTGAGTAGCTGGGACTATAGTTGTGCACCACCATGCCTGGCTAATTTTTTCTATTTTTGGTAGAGATGGGGTCTCTCTCTTGGCTCAGGCTGGTCTCAAACTCCTGACCTCAAGTTGTCGCGCCCGCCTCGCCAGCAAGGAAGACGCGGCAACAGGAGTTCTTCTACAGTGCTTTATTGGGGATCCCTCTAAGCTTCAAGATGCGGAAGACCCTGAGCACAAGCTCTCACACAGTAATATACTCTCAGGGAAACAGGAAGTAACAGTGATAGGCCACAATCAATCACAAGCGGTCACCAATAGGCCAAGCCAGAAAACCTCATATGCATACTTATGCAACAACCCTACAGATGTACTACGCATGTGCCGCACTTGTTTACCTCAGCCAAGCCACCGGAAATCGGCGCCATCTTGTAATGGCGTCCGCGCTCCCCACATCAAGTGATCCTCCTGCCTCAGCCTCCCAGAGTGGTAGGATTATAGGTGTGAGCCACCATGCCTGGCCTAGAACATATATTAAACATGCCAATAGGAGAGCATTAGTCCAGAGAAGGTTAAAAATTTCTGTAAACTTTGTCGGTTAATGTTGTAGTACCTCATTTATATATTCTATTGGTCTGGAGGACTGAGGGTAGTGTTCACAATAGAAATGCTGAGAAATTTGTCACATGCTGCAAATAGACTGAATTATTTGACCAGTGAAAGGAGTTTCTCAGTCTCTGTGAAGCTCAGAAGGAAATCCCCAGGAAGGAATAGGAAAAGAGTAGAGGGTCATAGTTAAACAAAAATTCAAGTAAGAAATTTGGTCATTTTCTTTCTTTTTTTTTTTTATAGTTTACTGAAAAGGTGAAGCAAACACATTTATTATCTCCAATTAATACTTCATGAAAATCTTGTTTAAGTGAGAAAGCCAAATTTTACTCTTCAATTACTTATTATTAATATTAAAGCTAATTTTAATAAAACCTTATACATAAATCTGTCCAATCTAAATCAGTTTGGCTACACAAGATAAGATTTCTATATACCTTTTATAATCTCTTATATTTCTGTTTTCTTTTTTCTCTAACTTTCTATACCCACTCAGTTTATCTCTTTCATTTTTTTCTTCTTTTATTCTTTCAGTTGAATTCAACCTTTAAATAACTTCTAAACCAGGCAAAGTTACTTTTTCTAACCAGAAATCACATCCTTATGTATATTTCAATAACCTTTTGCACAAAACCATACATCTTATTTTATTTATACACACTGCATATAGAATTGTTTCTCTTCTTTTCTCTAGTTTTAGTTACCATATATTAGTAAGAATTTTAAGTCTTGGTAACTTTAATTCATAGTGAAAACATAAAAGGTAGGAAAGTTTAACTGTGACTTACCTACTAATAAGTTAAAAATATGCATCTTATAATGTTTAGAAGAATAGCCTTTGTAATGAAATAATTTTTCAATGTAGAAAAGAACATATTTACTAACACATCTAAATACATTTTATCTGTAAAATAAGAAATGAAATGTATATAAGCTTAAACTCATATTTAGTAATTAATGTCTTAGCATTATATCTTATTTGGAAATGATCTATATATTCAATGAATATTCATCATTTAATTTACCATTGCAAAACTCTAAGAGCATAGTTACCAAAAATATTTTAAAAACATTTTTAAATAAATATATTATGAAACATAGATATTATTATAAGTTCATTTATAAACTTCCATTCCATTTACGTCTGCTTCATTCATTGTTAACAATTATGTTTATAAAATCTCATGAGACATAAGAGAAATCTAACCATCATCTCAGGTTAAACTTTTTATTATAACCATGTTTATATTACTCCATTAGGCAAGTATTATAAAAGCAATAACCTTAAAGTTCAGTAAATGAGTATTTTGCTGATTCATCAGAAGACATGATTGTTTTTATTAAATTAAACATATTAAACTAGTCATATTGACCAAAATATTTACTCAAGTCTTGTGAAATTAGGAAATATTTGGTCTTATTTATTTAATTCTGAGCACTCATTGATTTTTAGGTTAATGAGGTACCATGTAGACAATATACAAATACATGTATAAATGTATGCATACATGTAGACACAATATATAACTTACATATGTACACATGCATGCATGTAAAAGAAGAGAATGTGGAGTTAAATGTAAAAGAGAGTAGAACTTTGGACCATGGAGGAGGGGTGATGGGAGACAGTGAGTGATTTGACAGGAGGCAGAACTCAGGTCGTGATGCCAATGATGGGGAGCGGCACCTGCATGAACTTGAGCAAGTCATTTTCTTTCCAGTCCTGTTTCCTTTTTCACTAAGAACCTTTCCACTCCCCTGTCCTTCTAGCAGTAATGAATTTCAAACCCTCTGATTTGATGTCCACTCCCTTTAACTGTTTTTACTGAGCTTTCCTATATTCTCCCTTCTGCCAAGGGGGAAATGGAAGTGTGAGATGTATTTTCTTTTACAGGAGAAATTTATATGTAGTGTAATTATGCCTCGCGTGTGTTTGGTCTGTAAACTGGTTTATAGAGTTACCTGTGCTTGTATTTTCAACTGCAGATTAGGAAAATCCATAGAAGCTTTCAAAATAAATAATACTTTTGTTTACATAAAAGTAGGAATATCTTTAGTATCATAGTAGGCTTATTGTGGGCTTAGTGTGCTCTTATCTGAGAGGCTTCATGAGTATTCACAAATAATTGCAAAATACACCAAACAAATGAGAATGATTACCATGAAATCAGGTTTCTGACTTATTTTTTTGTGATTAGTGGGAAAGCATCATGTCTATTCATATTATGGAGACTGGGGAAATTCTTTTTAAAGTGTAAACCAGATTATACATTTTCAAGAATTAGTAAGTAGAGCTTGTTGAAAAGATATTGTGAAAAATAAGTATAATTAGGACTGAAAAAATTGGACCAGGTCTGTCTACATATCTGGGGCCCAAAAAGGCCACAGTGTGGAGAGTACCAGATTTTGTTAGAAAAGAATGATTCTTATGTTTGTTTTTCTCCAAGTCATAAAGGAGAGATTTTTTTGTTTGTTTTAACTTCCTACTTCACAGAAGGAGCAAGTTTTTTAACAAGAGGCTATGTGTATTGGGGCACATAGGTAGTGTTAAAATAGATGAAGTGTGACATGCATTGGAGCAGGTTAGTGAGGGATGGTGAGTCTTGGCATCAAGAAGGCTTGCACAGGGGCCTTTGGAATCTCAACTCCTTTGTCTTGTGGAAATTCTGCCATTTCTGGGAAACAACTCAAAAAGGCTACGTAGTTATGAGTTACAGGGTCTCTTCTTCAGGCCCCACTGGACTGAGAATCTATTATAAAATGAGAGGAAGAGGATTATAAAAACATATGGAGATCATTGAAATTTGTTCATAGATCCACTTATTATACAATAGCACAGAGATATCTATTTTTGAGATCATCTAATTTATTAGCCTTTTGAATGATACTTTTGTATCTAGCTTAAAATGGGCTTCTATTCTCCATAGAAATGAACATTATCTGCCATATTATCAGGTCATAATCATAACTACAGCTTTTTTTGCATATTCTCTTAAATCATCTGAAAGATTTGAGGAAATAATCTCATTTTATATTTTCTGAATTGATATAAAAATCTCGGGACACCATGTAATAATATAACTTTTATCATACATTTCAAATGCATCTTTTATCAGACACTCCCATTTATTTTGAGCACATTCTTTCTCCTACATCTTATGGATGGATGAATAGAAAATAAATATACAGATCATATGTAGATATAAATAGATATCTGCTTAGACAATGTTGTTTTCACAATCATGAACAATGATCACTATTTTCATATCCTAAACTAACTTAATATAACAACACTGTACATCTTCAAGTATGTTTGCGTTTCAATATGATACACATATATATTATATGTTTTTAATGAAATTTAATCTTATTAAATATTGAGTACCTATTTTGACGTTTGTGATTAACTTCAAGTTGTCTTGTGCTGACTTTATTCAGGTTTTTTGTAAGGTATACTACAATTGATCTCATGGAGACAGAGAATAGAATGATGGTTCCCAGAGGCTGGGAAGTGAAGCAGTTGGGGGGATAAAGTTGGGATGGTTAATGCATGCAAAAATACATTTGCATAGTTAGATAGAATGAACAATATTTGATATCACAACAAAGTGATTATAATCAACAATAAGTTAGGGTGTACTTTAAAATAACTGAAAAAGTTGAATTTGAATGTCCCTACCACAAAGAAATGATAAACATCTGAGGTGATGGGTACCCCAATTACCCTAATTTGATTAATTCACATTGTATGCCTGTATCAAAACATCGCATGTACCCTATAAATATATACAACTATTTTGTACTCATAATAATATAAAAATTAAAAATAATTTCAAATAATTAATGTAGATGGATAATGCAGAAGTTAAAATCACCACTAGAATACTACAGTAATAATTACTGTGGGCAAGATTCACTGAAGAATGCAAAAATCTTAAAGAAGATACAGCATATTTGGATAGCCTCAAAATATCTCCCTCCTAACATTCATTAATACCTTTTTTCTCTTAATTTCTTTAAAGACCCATGAATAATCAAATAATATAAATGCTGTATTTGGAGATTTATAATGTGTACATATCAAATTTATAGCAACAGCACAAAGAATAGAAAGAGATAATTGAAACTGTTTTGTAGCAAGTTTTTAATATTCTACATTTATTAAAATAGTGTATATTAACATTAGATTATAATAGTTTAAAGATGCATATTTTAATCCCTGTAGCCACCACTAAGAAAATGCTAAGAGCTGACATTTAAATGCTATTAAAGGAATTAAACTCAATACAAAATATGTTAATTCAAAAATTTTCAGAGACCCTTTAGTTAGTATAGCCAAAAATAAGATATAACCCAAATTTTCATCAATAACAATAAGAAAATGGGAGAACAAATTATAGAGCATTCATACAGCAGAGTATTACTCAGCAATACAAAAAAAATGCTACTGAAACATGCACCTGGATGATATAAACATTGTGCTGAGTGAGACTGCTGGACAAAAAGTAATATATAGTATATGATTTCAGGCAAAATGAACCTATGGTAAAAAAAAACAACCTCACAGTAGTAAGTTGCCCCTGGGGAAGATAAATTTTCCTTGGAAGGAACATGAGGGAATTTTCTGAAAATGATGGAAATATTCTGTTCTTAAAGATTATGTGGGTATATTTATTTGTCAAAACTGTACAGTTGAGATTTGTGTCTTTCAGTGTATGTGCATGTGACCTCATTAAAAAAAGAACTAAAAATAATATTGTGAAGAATGGGTTGAACTATAGATGAAATAAAAATGTCATATGATTAGTAGTTGTTGAGGCTTGGTGAGAGGTCTATTATACTATTTTGCTTATTTTGTAAATATTTAAAGTTTCTGTAATAAAACACTTGTGTGAAAAGACAAAGCTGATCTACAATGTTAGCTCTTATAATCTTGGTTACCTTTGGGGAGGAAGGAGGGAGAAAATGATTGTTGGGGGCAAGAGTGAAGGTGGTTCTATTTCTTGGTTACAAAACTGGATTTGCTTTGGTATAAGTCAATGAGCTTTATACAAATGCTTTCTGCGTATAATTTTGTATGCATATTATCCATCAATAAAATATTAAATATTACCTGCTTGCACATAAATTCTAACTCAGTATCTCATAATAACGGCAGCACTTTTTGTTTTGTTTTAAAGTGATATGCACTATTACAGAAATTTATTAGATGAATTTTTAATATTTCAAAGTATCTGTTAATGTCCTAACACATGAGTGAACCCCTCAGTCTTTCCATTTGTGCCTCAATTTTATACATAACATGGTTTTGATTTTTTTGTGATGCAATTTTTTTCTCAGCCTACTTCTCCCCCCAAGTGATGCTCACCAAGGCTAGGGCACCTAGCACAATGCCCTGCACATATTAATGGTATGCACTCAGTATTGTGGAACCAGGTCAAATCAGGAACAAAACAAGTAGCAGAAGCAGGTTCTGCAAAGAATTTCAAGTGGGTAATGCAGGTAAGGCTGGAAGGGCACATTTCAGCAGCAAATGTTTCATATTCTAATGATTTCCAATGACTTTTACTTCCCTCTGTGCCTGTGTACCCCTCAGTTAATTCCAATTTATCAGAGAGTACATGTGGTGTTTGTTTTTCCATTCTTGAGATACTTCACTTAAGATAATGGTCTCTAGTTCCATCCAAATTGCTGCAAAAGACATTGATTCATCCTCATGGTATACATATACCACATTTTGTTAATCCACTCATGAATTAATGGGCACTTGGGTTGATTTCACATCTTGCAATTGTGAATCGTGCTGAGATAAACATTCAAGTGCAAGTGTCTTTTTAATTAAATGACTTCTTTTACTTTGGGTAGATACCCAGTAGTTAGATTGCTGGATTGAATAGTAGGTCTACTTTTAGTTCTTTGAGAAATCTCCACACTGTTTTCCTTAGAGGTTGTACTAATTTGCAGTCCCAATAACATATAAGGATTCCTTTCTCTCTGCATCCATTCTGGCATCTATTGTTTTTGGACTTTTTTAATAATAGCCATTCTAACAGGGTAAGGTGATATCTCATTGTGGTTTTAATTTGCATTTCCCTGATGATTAGTAACACTGAGCAATTTTTCATGTGTTTCTTGGCCATTTGTCTATCTTCTTTTTAAAAATTTCTGTTCCTGTCTATTGTCCACTTTTTAATGGGGTAATTTGTTCTTTATGATTTGTTTCAGTTCTTTGTAGATTCCGGATATTAGCTCTTTATCAGATGTATAGAGAGCAAATAGTTTCTCCCATCCTGTAGGTTGTCTATTTGCTCTGCTGATTATTTCCTTAGCTGTGAAGAAGCTGCTTAATTTAATCAAGCTCATGGATCAGTAGAATCACCATTGTTAAAATGTGCATACTACCCAAAGTGATTTACAGATTCAATGCAATCCCCATCAAAATACCAATGGCATATTTCACAGATCTAGAAAAAATAATTCTGTGCTTTGTTTGGAACCAGAAAAAAGCCTGAAGAGCCAAAGCAATCTGAAGCAAAAAGAACAAGTCTGGAGGCATCCCATTACCAGGCTTCAAACTATACTACAAGGCCATAATAACCAAAACAGCATGGTATTGACACAAAAACAGAGAAATAGACCAACCACACAGAGAACCTAGGTATAAAACCATCTACACACAGCCAACTGATCTTTGAAAAAGCAGACACCAACATACATTGGGGAAAGAAGCCCTATTCAATAAACGGTGCTGGGAAAATTGGATAGCCACATGCAGAAGAATGAAACAGGACCCCTTTCCCTCACCACTCACAAAAATTAATTCAAGATAGATAAAAGAATTAAATGTAAAGCATGAAACCATAAGAATTCTGGAAGAAAATGTAGGAAAACTTCTTCTATGTATCAGCGTAGGCAAAGAATTTGTGACTAAGACCCCAAAGGCAATTACAGGAACAACAAAAATAAACAAATAAATGAGACTTGATTGAATCATTTTTAGTGTTTTAGGTTTTCTAAATAAACTAGGACTTATAACACTGATTAGAATATTGGGGTGAGTGAAATTTTTATACAATAAGAGAAAAATAATTTGCAGCACTTGAAGGAAATAGTGTACGTTTTAAAAATATGTTTTCTTCAAAGTTAGTGTCTCTGATGTTTTCTCCACAAGTTTGAATTTTGAAAATTGAATTTATTTATTAAAGCATATATTTACAGATAGTGTCATGTAAATTATAATTTAATTCCTAAATAATGTTTCCTGTTAACATTGTCTGAATTCTATAAGAATAAAGTCTTTTCAGTATCTATGCATCTTTAAAATGGAAGACATAGAGGAGAGAATCATGATTTTAGGATTCTTATAACCTGCTGAGGATTTTAGGTATCTGCATGAAAATATATAGTATTTTCCCAAAATGCACAGATATCAACAGTGTACACATGAGGAAAACATTTCACATAGATTTTCTCAGACAGGCAGCAGAATCTTGTGAGAACTCCTGTTTCTTCATTTGGAACACACCCCTGTCCTCCACTATACCATAGGTAAAAATAATTTATAGTGTTTTTTTTCTACTAGAAGACTAATTTTATGTTTTGTGTAAATTTCTGAAATGATAATATTTCACAGCAGAGAATAGTACCTATATATGGACAGAATTACTATTTTTCTATAAGATTAAGATAACACTATTACAGTTATTTACCTGAATTAAGGTTTTTGGTTTCAATCACCATGCTTCCTCATTAGACCTTCCCTGACTCCATAAAAATAATTTTAGTTTCAATTTTCCATTTAACCCAGAAGTTAATTTAAAAGATCTTAATAAAATTTGCATGTATCTAGATATTGCTTGCTGGGTACACTTTAGTTGATGGTTTCTATTGTCATTTACAGTACCTAGAAAACATGACCTGCTGTATTTATGCTGTCATGTATTCAATATAGTATTTTGGCCTATAACCTTTCCATTTAAAATCCTTTTCTTTGACATTTAAAAGCAATATGCACCTTCTGTTTATTGGTCAAAATTCTGCCCATTTATGTCTATGTTTAATTTTGACAAATTTTCTAATACTTACATAATATTTTTTTGGAGTAAACAATAGTAATTTACTTCTCAAGTTCTGGAGTCTAGAAGTTCAAGACCGAGGGGCTGGATGATTGGGTTCTTGGTTATGGCTCTCTTTCCTCTTTGCAGATGGCTGCCTTCTCACTGTGTCAATGTTTCTTCTGATATGAATATTTGGGTTATTCATTTTAAACTCTTAGGTATTAGCCTATAAAGGTTTAATGGCTTATAACAGGACCTAACACATTTTATGTGCTAAGTACTTACTTCTCTGATTTATCAAATTATCTTTTGTTCATACTATTCTTTAAATGTTTTTATCTTTATTAGGGCATTTTTCTGTTTTATCTAAATACTGATGAAAATAGGAAGTAGGCATATTTTCCCTGTTTATAAATTCCAAAGTCAAACAGCAATTTTACAAATTGGCTTCATATTTAGCAGCTTATTTATCTCAAAGTGTACATATAAGTTTTAAGGATCACATTTATAGTTACATTCTCCATTCTGCAACAGAGGAAATTTTGAGTCATTCATTGATTGGGCTAAAGCCTCATTCTATATTATTATTCTAGAGTTTTCTTTTTCTTTTTTTCTTTTTTCTTTTTATTTTTATTTCAGAATATTGTGAGGGTACAAACATTTTGGTTACATTTTATGTCTTTGCCTCACCCAAGCAAGGATTAGAGGCATGTCCTTCCCCTCTACAATGCTCACCACGTCCATTAGTTGTTGAGTTACCCCCACAACCCCCTAATCCCTGGAGAATGTTACTACCGTGTGAGCACCATAGTGTTGATCAGTCAGTACCAATTTGATGGCGAGTACATTACGTAGAGCTTATTCTTCTGACCTTCTGATACCACATTTTGGATAATGGGCTCAAGCTCCATCCAGGAAAATATAAGAGGTGCTAGATCACTGTTGTTTCTTATAATTGAGTAATATTCCATTGTATACATATACCAAATTTTAATAATCCACTCATGAATTGACAGACACTTGGGTTGTTTCCACATTCTTGCAATAGTGAATTGTGATGCCATAAACGTTCAGGTTCAGATGTCTTTATTATAGAATGTCTTTTGCTCTTTTGGGTAGATACCTAATAGTGCTATTGCTGGATTGAATGGCATTTCTATTTTTAGCTCTTTGAGGTATCTCCAAATTCTTTTCCACAGGGGTTGCACTAATTTGCATTCCCACCAGCAGTGTAAGAGTGTTCCTGTCTCTCCACATCCTCACCAGCATTTGTTGTTTTGGGATTTTTTGATAGAAGTCAATCTCACTGGGGTTAGGTGATATCTCATTGTGGTTTTGATTTGCATTTCTCTAATGATTAGAGATGTAGAACATTTTTTATCTGTTTGCTGGCCATTATTCTGTCTTCTTTTGAAAAGCTTCTGTTCATGTCCTTTGCCCATTTATTGATGGGGTTGTTTGATTTTTTTCTTGATAATTTTTTTAAGTTCTAGATAGATTCTTGTTATCAGCCCTTTATCGGATGTGTAGAGAGCAAATATTTTCTCCCATTCTATAGGCTGTCTATTCACTCTAATGATAGTTTCCTTGGCTGTGCAAAAGCTTTTTAATTTGATCAGATCCCATTTATTTATTTATTTATTTTTGCTGCTGTGATTGCTTCTGGGGCTTCTTCAAAAATTCTTTGCCTAGGCCAATGTCTGAAAGGATCTTCCCAACATCTTCTTCTAGAATTCTTAAGGTTTCATGCCTTAGGTTTAAGTCTGTTATCCATTTTGAATTGATTTTTGTGAGAGGTGAGAGGTGGGGATCCAGTTTCAATCTTCTGCATGTAGCTATCCAGTTTTCCCAGCACCATTTATTGAAAAGAGATTCTTTTCCCCAGTGTATATTTTTGTCTGTTTTGTCAAAGATTATATTACCATATGCTGATAGTTTTGTCTCTGGATTCTCGATCCTGTTCCAAAGGTCTATTTCTCTTTTCTTGTGCCAGTACTATAGCCTTGTAATACAGCTTGCAGTCTGGTAGACTGATACCTCCCAGTTTGTTCTTTCTACTTAAGATTGCTTTGGCTATATGAGGTCTTCTCTGGTTCCGTACAAAGCATAGAATTATTTTTTCTAGATCTATAAAGAATGATGAGGGTACTTTGATAGGGATTGCATTAACTCTGTAGATCACTTTAGGTAGTATGGACATTTTAATGACATTGATTCTACCAGTCCACGAGCAAGGTCGATTTTTCCATCTGTTTACATCTTCTACAATTTCTTTTCTTAGTGTTTTGTAGTTCTCCCTGTATATGTCTCTCATATCTTTTGTTAAATATATTCCTAGATACTTAATTTTCTTTGAGGCTATTGTAAAAGGTATTGTGTTTTTTATTTGAATTTTGGCTTGACTGTTATTGGCGTATATGAATGCCTCTGATTTGTGTGTATTGATTTTGTATCTTGAGACTTTACTGAATTTATCAATTCTAGGAGTCTCTTGGTTGAAACCTTGGGGTTTTCTGGATATAATAACTTATCATCAGCAAAGAGTGAGAGTTTGATCTCATCTGCCCCCATTTGGACACTCTTAATTTCCCTCTCTTATCTAATTGCTCTAGCAAGGACTTCCAGCACTATGTTGAATAGAAGTGGAGATAGTGGACAACCTTGTCTGGTTCCAGTTCTACGTGGGAATGTTTCAATTTTTCCCCATTCAGTATGATATTGGCTGTGGGTTTATCACAAATGGACTTGATAATTTTAATATTCCAGAGTTTTCTATGGCAACTGCCTAGAAAATCTATTTCCATGAAATACTACAAAGTAAAAATAAGTATTTTGATATGGAAAAATTAGGGAAATAGATTATATAAATATATGAAGAAATAGAACACATAAACTCATAAAAAATAAAGAGAAAATATTCATTAAAATATTTTATATAGAAAGCCCACTATCAAATTGCTTAAATAGTAAATTTTATCAATTACTGAAGTGTCACTACCAATTCTTCACAAAAACTCCCAACAGTAGAAGTATAGGCAACATTTCCCAATTCATCTATTAACCAATATTACCATGATACCAAAACCAGGCAAAAAAATCACAAGTGAAGAAGACTATTGACAAATATCCTCTACCAATATAGATACAGAAATTGTTACAAACAGTAGATAACTTAATCTAGCAGCATGTAAACATGATTATACACAATGACCAGGTAGAATTATTTCATAAAATGCAATGCTTGTTTAATTTTCCAAACTCAAGTTATTACACCATATTAGCACAATAAAGGGAAAAATATTATTTCAATAAACAGGAAAGCATTTGCCAAATGTAGCACCCATTCTTGATAAAAATCATAGCAAACTACTAATATAAAGGAACTGCTGAGACCTGGTAAAAATCATCTGCAAAAACCTATAGCTAACATTATTATACTTAATGATGAAAGACTCAGTTCTCTACCTGTAAGTTTGAAAACAAGACAAGCGTTTCTAGTTTTACTACTGTATTCAAGTTTGTACTTGAAATATAGCTAGGGAAATTATACTAGAGAAATACTATCCTCCAGTTTGGAAAAAAAGAAGTATAATCTTTTCTTACACATGACATCATCTTTGATACAAAAGTGTGTAAGAAATTTACTAAAAACTTACTTGAAATAATAAACAAGTTCATCAATGTCACAAGATACAAGATCAACCTACAGAATTAAGTTGTCTTTTATGTAAAAGCAATTAACAACCTGAAATCAAATGAAGAAACAATTCCATTAGCATCAATAGCATTCAATAGCATGAAAAGGAGAGAAACACCCTCTAGGGCCACCACTGCCCATCCTGCCCTCATGCCCACTAAGCTAAGGGGTCTGCATGGGGGATGCAAGCCCAACCCCTGGCAGAGGTGAACAGGCAGATGTGTCAGGGTTTGGGGGCCGCTGGCCGTCAAGGTCCAGCATCGGCAGGATGCGGAGGGTCTTTTAGGAGGGGCCTCAGCGAGGGGAGGAGAGGGTGTGCTGGGCCCTCTCTGCACAGGCCCCGTGGTCCCCGAGGTGTGGCGCTTGTGGCCCCAGTGGCCCCAGCCAATCCAGGCTCCCCACACCCAGGCAGAGAGGGGTGGCCTGGCCAGGGACTGCCGGGAGCCTCCCCCTGGAAACAGGCAACTCCCAGTGTGGGTGAGTGGCGCGCGGACGCCCATTCCCAGCCTGGGAGCCAGGTGCAAGGAGCCGTACAAGGGGGCCATGGCCCGGTGAGTGCGAAGGGGCTGGGTGGGGAAGGGCAGGCGGCCCAGCGGTCCTGAGAGAGAGACTTACACGGGAATGAGCCCAGAGTGGAGCCACCTGTGGTGGGAGTTGGGGATCTTCCGGGGCCTCCGGGGCTCCAGGCTGCCAGCTGCCCACCCCGGCTCTGGGTGCCCTCTTGGAACCTCAGTTTCCTCACTTGTCCCAGAGGCCCTATAATGGCAGGTTGCTTCAGTGACTAAACTGATAGTCCTGGTAATCCCTCAGCCTGCTTGGCCTCTGTATCTCTCTTCCCCCACCCCCACTTTGTTAAGTAACTTTGCATTGGAATGTCTACAAGTAGGGAGGCAGGAAGGACAGATCATAGCCCTGGGCATCAGTGTCCCTTCCAGGCATCGGTGTGCCTTCCAGGCACCTCCCTCCCCTTAAGCTCTTTTAAAGCACATAGGTCCTGTAACTCAGAGAACTGCAGAGAGCTTCATGCCTGTCCAAAACCTGAACACTTTGTTTCTTCGCCCCAAGCCCTCATCTCACCCCAAAACCCAAATCCCTTGGTGCAGCCAGCTTTGGACATGAGTCTGAATTTGATGCTGCTTCTCTGAGGTCTACCCAATGCCCTCAGGATGGAGCGTTGCTCCACCTCCATCCCACCCTGTGCCTCCCTCAGTACATTTGGGTGCTTTATGGTAGTGACCCAGAATGGACTGCGAGCTTCCCCAGGCAGGTGACGTGGTCCTCCCCAGCAGGTTGGCCTGACCAAGGACATCAGTCCCGGTGCAGGAGACCCAGGGCAGGGAGTGCCTCTCACCCCCACTTGCACAGCCTCCAGCCACTTAAACGGGTGTGGTGGCCTCCCTGGGTCTCCTGGCCATTAGGGCAGGAGTTTTCCCTTGAGCCACAGAGGGAGAAACTGAGGCACAGGGCCACTGAGTGGCAAAGTGAAGCAGACTCTGTGACTGGGCAATAAGTCCCCCAGGCTCATCAAGGTTCCTCAACCTGGTTGAGGTCAGTACCTTGTTGGGGGTGAGCTGTGGGACCCATGGGGAAAGGGGGGAACGTTACCCCCTTTTCCCTGCCTCAGGCACAGCAGGAGCTTTGTTCTGTGAGGTGTGTGGACACCAGGGCCTGTGTGGTGGATGGAAACCCCTGCCTTGTTGATCAAGAAAGGGCCATTGGGGAGGGCGGGTTACGGCACCACGTGTGGCTGGCAGCTGGGTGGGGCCTCTGGGGGCTCAGCGGACCTCTGCACTGCTGCTGCCTCCCCAGGGGAGCCAGGCCCTGCACGCTCAGTGCCTACTCATGCCCAGAGCCACACTGCCCTTCACTGGGCATCCCCCTACCCGACTCCCCCAACTCAGCTCCTGCCCAGTCTCCCCAAGCCCCATGGGCCTTGGGATGGGATCACAGGAGGTGCCTCTGCCTGAAGTTGGGGGTCTCTGGCCTCTGCTGGCACCTACTGGGCAGGGTGGTGGGTGAATAGGTGAGAGGTCAGCCCTGGGCCAAGTGCAGGGCCCTTCTCCCGTCCCCATTCCACACCAGTGGAGCTGCTGGACATGGCTGGCCTGAGGGCTGCTCTGTGTCCCCCCAGTGCCTCACCGGACCGGGTTGAAGGGGTACTTCTGCAGATGGCTTCACCTGTTCTTGCCACCCAGACCAAGCCAGAACCAACTGGCCATTGCCCTTGACCAGAGCCTGGGGCTGAGGCTGCCACGAACAGCCTGTTCTCTGCCTTCTAGAGAGCAGCAGCTCCTAGCACTGGGTGGTCCCCAAAAGACATGAGCAGGACTGGAGGGCTGGAAGTCAGGCCAGGAAACCCCATGACCATGGGACCCACAGAGGCTGGCCCTGAGCTGGTCAGCTCAGGATGGATACTTTGGGGGATGAGTGTGGGTCCTTCTGGCTGGCAGGATCCTAGTGGGCACTGGGCACGTGGGGCTGGCACAGGTGGGATGGGCAGAACTGGGCCTGGCCACAAACCCAGGGGCTGATGTGGTCAGAGTGGGCAGCTGAGCCATTGGATCTATGCCACGTGTTGACAGAATGACGACAAGTGATGGTGCCACCAGCCCAGCTGGGCTGGGGAAGGAGGTCTGTGAGACCACGCACTCCCCCCCAGGGCCCGAGGCCAGACCACCTGCCTGCACCAGGTACTGTCTGGCCCAGGGAGGGAGATCTGGGGGTGATGGTCAGGTGGTGTGTCCCTGGGTCTCCAGCCTTAGTGGCAGCTGGGGAGATGAAGAGCCACTGGGCAAGGGGAGGGGACCAGGGCCACCTGCATGCATCTGTCCTTGAGGGTGAGCCCCCATCCCAGCTTCTCAGCCCTGGGCGGGGAGAGGGCAGGTTTCCTCAGCTGCTCTGTGACTCCATCTCTGCCTGCTCTCCTGGGGACTCTGACAGCTTCCTCTCCCAGCCTGGGTCCTCATCTGTGACATGCGGGTTCCCACACCCCCTGCGGTCAGGAGCCCATTTTCAGCAGCCTTGTGGGCCCACCTGAGCCTCTTCACCTCACTGGCCTGTGAGACCCAACTGGCCAGACCAGTGTCCCATTTGTATTGCCTTTTTGTCTCAAGAGTGTGGTGTCTGTAACCACTGCTGTGTGGATCTTCCATGTAAGCTGCAGGTACCGAACCGTCCCTGCCCCAGAAAGCCCCACCCGCCCCCCTCAGGCTGGCTGTGCCAGTGCTCAGCTCAGTGTAAGCGGCCCCCGCAGTGGGCGCTGTTGGGCACCTCCGTCCACGAGGCTGCCTGACCCTGTGTCTCCTCCCTTCTCGTTGCTGAGACCCGTCCTGTCCCCTCACTCTCCACCTGACCTGCCCTTGAAGCTGAGATGAGGGCTGGGGAGGGGGTGCCGAGAGGGCCCCTCCTCGGTGAATCTCCCTGTGAGGAGGCTGGGCTTGCCCCACCCCCACCCCTCTGAGCCCTCTTCAGCCAGAGGTTGGCCAAGTGCAGCCTTTCCCAGCCTGCTTTCGGGCCACCCATGAACTGAGAGTGGATTTTACATTTCCGAATGGTCCAACAAGTCAAAAGAAAAATAATACTTCATGACACTTTGAAATTAGAACTTTCTGCTCCATAAGTGAAGCTTTATGGGAGTGCAGCTGTGCTTGTTCATTCCCAGGCTGTCTGCAGAAGGCTGCTGTCAGGCTGCAAGGGCAGAGTTGAGTCCTTGGGACAAAGACTCCTTGGCAAAGCTAAAAATAATTACCGCTGGCTCTTTAGGGCAACAGTTTCCAGCTCCTGGATTGAGGGCCGTGTGGTGGGACCCCAGGCTCTGGGGCAGAGCCTTCCTCACTCAGGGCTGCCGCAGTCTCCACTGCTGTATCTGTAAAGGCACCCATGTGCCTCCATGCGGATGTTGAGCAGTGTGCCTGGTGCTGGGGTGCCTGTCTCCCCAGCAGAGGTCCCTGGGCCTGATCCCAGCCAGGGCAAGCAGCTGGTCTTTGGTAGTGGGGACAATATTGAACTGAGCTGCCACCTACCCAGAGGTGGTCCTGTCTGAGTCAAGGAAGTCCCAGGGCTGGAGCTTTGGACCAAATCCTTGTGAGGCCCCAGCAGCCACAGGTGCCGAATGCCTCCCACGAGGATACTGGGCCAGCAAGTTTTGGCAATGGCTTACCCCGCACATGTTATGTCCCTTCAGTGTGCACCTGACAGGTGAGCACTGCTCCCCACCTGTGCCTCTCTGAGAGATGGAATTGTCCCTGCCAGTGGGAAGGGGGCTGCCTCCCTCCTCTGTTCTGGGTCCCTAGTGCCTCCCTCCTGGGAGGGGGCAGTCCAGTCTCCCCAAGAGGCCAATGGGAACACAGCCCTCACCACAGCCCCCAGGAAGGAGAAAACCAGTTGGGCTGGGGGTGGGGGTGGCAGCCCTGGAAACCTGGATGGGGAGGAGGTGGGCCCTCTAGGACGCCATCCTCCTGGCTGCCCACCAGGCCCTGAGCTCTGCAGAGGGTGGTGTAGGCCTCAGATTCTACCTCTGAGTTTCCTGGCTCTGCAGACAGCGGGGTTCCCCCTCCTGGAAAAGAGCTCCCAAGGCCTGTCCTGGCTCATCCACCCAGCTGGGCTGCCTGTTGGGTCCTTGGCCTCCCCATTGCAGGGCCTGCCTCTGTGTGCTTCCCTGGGTGGGTGGGGGCTCCCCTGGGAGACACCTTTATACCCTGAAGACCCCCAGGCCAGGGTGGAGCACCCTGAACGTCTTAGCAGGAGCAGAAGGGAGGGGACATATGGCCCAGTTCTGAGGATGCCTGGGGTGGGGATAGGGGACATGGTGTTGAGGCTTCTGGGAGTCTCCTCCAGCCCAGGCAGGGGTCCTAGAAGAGCTAACACTCTCTCTACACAGGAGGGGAAACTGAAGCTGGGGATGGGTAGGGACAGCTTTGGAAGGAGGAGTCAGGTCAGATGGGTGTCTGCTCCCACCTCTGTCGTCACCTTCATGTGCATCTCTGCTGGGAGGGCCCTTACTGGACTCAGACCTAGTGGATGACAAGAAGCTGCTGGCCGTGCTGGCCACCCACACCATTTGCTTCTGCTGCTCTGTCACCAGCAACCACACTTCTGCCACCTCCTGGCGGAAGAACTGCAAGGCATTCCATGGAGGGAAACACATCATGGCACCAAGGTGGGCCTGGTTGCAGGGGCAGGGCCTTTGTCCCTGGGAGGAGGTAGGGGTGGGGCCTGGGGCAGGGCCTGTGGTTTAGTCCTCCCAACTGAGCATCCACCCTTAGCTACAGCACCAGCAGTGGAGCCTGGTCATGGTCATGTGGTGCCCTTGAACCTCGGCCACTCTACCTGTGTGGTGGAGAACAAGTTTGGCAGCATCTGGCAGTATCAGCTGGGTAAGTGCCAAAGCAGAGGACAGGCAGGGAGAGGCCCCCAGCCCCCATCCACCCTGGCAGAGCACTCTCCTCACCAGCCCGTTCTGCATGCAGCGCTGCCGGCCAACTAGACAGCGGTGCTGGGCAGTGGAGTGGAGTCCCCTGCAAGGCATACAGTCACTTAGCAGGTGGAGGTGAACAGCAGCAAGGTCAGCCTGACCACACTCCCCACCTCACCATGATCAAGGTCAGCACTGCTGCTGGCTGGGTGTTTGGGAGTGGGCAGGCTGAGGGCTCCAGTTCCCTGAAATCTACCAGCATCATAGAATTGTTGGAGTAGCCTGTGAAAGACAAAATGATGGCACCAGCCAGGAGACAAAATCCTCTGCGGCGATCAGTTCTCCTGGATATGAACTTGCCTAGAATTTGAGATAGATCTCAAATAATTTATCATATATAATTTGTTTTTAAAAGAATCAGCAGTTTGAGTTTAGTAACAGCTTTGAAGAAGATTCAGGTCTGCATCAGGGAAACCTCACATTAATCAGCATTTTCACATGTCAAAGAGGATGTCCTGAGTAATCAGAGTCAACTAGCACAGCAATGAGACAAGGTCAGAGGATCAATTTCTATTTTCAAATGTATTCATTAATATACCACTTACAGCCATTATAGGAGAAGAGAATATAAAACTCCCTTCAAATGCTAGTGTTTTAAAAGTTTATACAAATTTTACATTCTACTCTATAATGAATTTATATTTATTTTAATGTAAAATAATTTGCTTACTATAGAGCAAAATGGGCTCCCCAGGAATTTATGCCATGTTTATTCTATAACTTTGCATATTTTAGGAACATAACCATCTACCATGCTAGTACTTTTAAAAAGTTCTATATTTGTGGCAAAGTAATAGCATACTTTTTTTCCTAAGGATATAAAAAAATCTTATGACCAGGAAATCAAATCTGGAATGTGTGATGTCCTCCTGAACTCATTGCAGGGAAGATGTGAACATACTGTCATTTTTATGCACTAAATTTGCATAAGTGTGACACATGCAACACATTTCATATGCAATGGAAGGAAAATCCTCTCTAGAATGTGGTGTAGTAAAATCTATAGTAACTTTCATAACTGTCACAATTTTTATGCTGAGTAGATTAGTAACTCTAAACAATTCCTGGAACCTAATGGTGCTTATTGAAATTAAGGAGAAATTCTGTTCCATGGAACCACCACTCGGTTGCCATTTGAGCCATACCTTACTTATTATAGATCCTCAAATATGTCTCATTCATTCCTATGTTGCTTTTGTACCTTGATCTCCTCCTTTCTTTGCTGGTAAAATATACTTATATTCAGGTCTTAGTTTGGAGAAACAGTTCCTGAAAGAGGCCTTTCTTATACCTAGGTCTGTATAGCTCTCTGTGTTTACCCTCCTTGACTGAGAAGCTGCACCACCCTGTAGTCTTGCACCTTTGTCTGCCAGATTGTAAGTTCTGTGGGGGTGGAAGTGTGTCAGTTTTGTGACTACTGTGCTGTGCCTTCATTGTCTAGGACAGTACTTGTCACTTGTTAAGTGCTCAATAAATATTTTAAATGAATCAAAAGATCATTGAACATTGAAGTGCAACTTGAATAACGATGATACCAGGATAAAAATATTGTAATAATACAATAAAAATAAAAGTGGAAATTTAGAAATCTACATTGGACTCCATCCTTTTTTAGTCATAATATAAAATGAAATGAAGACTATGACAGGGCATCCATCAGAGGTTCTACACTCTAGTTCTGTTGACATGTAAAAATGAGAGCCTCTGTGTTGTCCACAGCAATTACAAGAACATTTACAAAAGTATATTTAAATAAGTTGATTCCTTAGAAGCAAGTAATTATGTGGATTTTGCTGCAGTTTGCAAACTACAGTTATTTTTGGTTGCTTTGTTCGAAATTAAACAACTAGTTTCTGATTTTTTTTCTTGTTTAACATGTCTCATATCAAATTATAATGCACTATATTAAGTAGAATTTTAACTATGCATATAGCATTGTTTCCTTTTGGCCTGCTAAAGGTTGCCTTCATTGTTATTCCTTCTGTTCATAAATAAAGTGAAGCTTCAATGCTGGAATTCTTACTTTTTTATTCCAAAATATTTGTTAAATATTTACCATGTGCTAGGAAGTAGTAGCTGCTTCTTGGGAATTGAATGATGGTCTACTTCTCTTGCTATCTTATCGACACCGTAGCTCCTATGCAATGCTGATGTAATTGTTTTGGAATGTGACTATGGTAAAGTTGATGTTAAGCCTAACAACAGATAGAAGAAGTCTAGGTCCCAGGACTATTTCATAGCTGTTGGACTTGGTCTGTAGCATAAATCTTTGTCAGAGCTGCAGGAGGACATCATGGCCCTCTTAAGTTCATATTATTTGATGAATTTTTTCCTAGATGTTAGAATCAATACAGAATATTGTGCTTGCTATATTAATTAATTTAAGGTTTTCTATTAATAATGGACATAATATGCAGAGAAGATACATCCACATATAGTTTTTCCTCCATTTTTTATTGTGGTATAATTAACATACCATCAACTATACACATTTAAAATGTACAATTTGACACAATTTGATATGTAGACACCTGTGAAACCAGCCATCACCACAATCAGGATAATCACTATATCCGTCATCTTCCAAAGTTTCCTAATGTCCCTCATAGTCCCTACCTCCCAGCCCTCCCCTCACTGCCCTGCTCAGGCAGTCACTGACCTGCTTTCTGTTGCTATAAATTAGTTTGCTTTTTAGAAAACTTTTATAAGATGAAACTAGTGTATAGTATGCACCCTTTTTAATCTCATTTCTTTCACTCATCAATAGTATTTTGAGATTAATCTATGTTTTTCCATGTATTAATAGTTGATTTCTTTTTATTGCTGAGTTGTATTACATTATACAAATATAATACATTTTTTCCGCTTATCTGTTAATGGGCATTTGAGTTGTATCTAGTTTGAGGCTCTGAAAAATAGCTACCATTAGATGTTTTATATTTTTAGGTTCTACATTTATGTCTTATTTATTTTGAGTTAATTTCTCTAGGTGGTGTGAGATATGGATCCACTTTTTTTGTTTTTGCACATGATTATCCAGTTCTAGTACCATCTGTTGAAAAGCCTATTCTTCTTCAACTTATTTGCCTTTGCACCTTTGTCAAAAATCAGGTGCCCATGTATGTAACAGTTTATTTCTGAATTCTATATGAGGTTCTATTGGTCAATTTGCTTATCTTTAAACCAACATTGCACTGTCTTCATGACTTTAGTTTCATATTAAATGTTGAAAACATGTAGGCTTAGCTTTCTGTATTAGGCTCCAAGGGCTTCCATAAAAAACATACCTTTTACTGAACCACAGTTCTATGGAAAAAAATACCATCGACTGGGTAGAATAAACAACAGAAATTTATTTTCTCAAGATTCTGGAAGCTGAAAGTCCAATCTGAATTGTCTGCAGGTTTGGTTTCTCCTCAGGCCTTCCCTCTTGGCTGCAGATGGCCCCTCTTGCCGCCTCTTCACATGACCTATATCTGTGCACCCAAATGTCTGTGTCTCTTCCCCTTCTTATAAGGACTGGTCCTATTGGATTAGGGCTCCATCACTATGGTGTCATTTAATTCTAATTACATCTTGAAAATACTGAAACTTCCAAATCAACTTTTTTCCTTATACAACCTGACAATTAAAGCTTTTTAATATTATTGATGCCTAAACATTTATCTAGCCTAGACCAAGTTCACATTTTTACTTGCACAGATCAAATGACTTGATTAATCCTGGGCTATAATCTTTCTCTCACATTCTACAACCAGACTCACAGCAAGCACTTCAGCATATACACAACGTGTGACCATTTCTCACTGTTACCACTGGGTCCACCCGAGTCTAGGCCACCATATCTCCCACAGTGCTGCCTGCATCAGCCTGCAGACTGGGCTCTTGTTCGTTTCTCTTTTCTAAATTTACTTTACTTCCCACTTATTAATCCCATTACCCTGAGTTTGGAGAACATACTCATCATCTTAATTGACTAAACATGATATCCCAAACATGTAAAACAAAGAGGAAGAGATTATGGTTCTACATCCCATGAGAGGTAGAAACATAGTTACATAGTCGTGTGTAGCCCAGCTTTCAAAAAGCAACCACTGTGCACATTTTCAATCCCACAGTGCCAGGAATTCAATGTGACATAATTGGCCAATCTGACCTGAAGACATGGCCCCATGACAAGATCTAGCTAGTAAATATAGCTTGAACATCCTGTTATGAGATATGATCCAAATGAGAAGTCACCTTTTTTCTAACACTGTTTCCTTCATTTCCTCCATTAGGTAGTGTCTTCTCTTTCTCATCAACCTAAGTGTTCTTTGTTATATGGTAAGAGGACACTGGCCATCAATTCCTAGAATAACACATTCTGCTTCTTCCTAGAATTTTAAGATGTTAGGCTGTTTCTCTAAAGGAATTTCACTCCATAAGTGGCACACACTCTCTCTCTCATTTTATTTTATTTTTTTTTTATTTTTATCAAATGTCATGTCCAATAGATCCAAAATTTTGGTTAGACACTTTATTCTCTTCCCCTTCCTCTGAAAATTGAGGAAAATTTTTATCCTTTCTTTGTGTACATTATTTTCAAGTCTATATATCTTTTTTCTATCTTGCAGTTGTTTTCAGAATGAAGAGCTTTGGAATATCTGTCCATTCATTTGACATTTTTATCAGTTATCCTGGTCTATGACCTTTTTCCTCAAAAAATATATTCAGTTTCCTCACTTTGAGTCTCTATCCTAAATATTGCTTGTGTGTAAAGCATTAAGGTGAGTCGTGCAAAGTCTATGGTGGTTGTAGTCCCCTAGAATTTCAATCATGAAAATTACTAAAAGCAAGTTTTTATTTGATATTAAGAAATGATTTATATATATAAGTATGATGACAGTACTTACATTAGATTTTTTTTAATTCATTAGATGTAGTTACTGAAATACAAAAAACTAAATAATGTGACCTGTTATATTTACTTTAAAATGCCACTAGGATGATTGAAGTTGGTCCTTGAAAATGATGGCAAACTATCACATTTTGCTGATGATGTGATCTTGTATCTAGAAAACCCCAAAGACTCCACCAAGAGACTCCTGAAATTGATAGATAAATTCAGCAATTCTCAGTGTACACAAATCAGTAGCATTTCTATATACCAATAACAATCAAGCCAAGAGTCAATTCAAAGACTCAATAACATTCACAATACCTACAAAGAAAATAAAATATTTAGGAATATGCTTAACCAAGGAGGTAAAAGATCTACACAAGGAAAACAATGAAACACTTTCGAAAGAAATCTCAGATGACATGAACGAATAGAGAAACATATGCTCATAGATTGGTAGAATCAACATTGTTAAAATGTTCATACTGCTGAAAGTGATTTACAGATGCAATACAATTTCTATCGAAATACCAATGTCATACTTCACAGATCTAGAAAAAATAATTCTATGCTTCATTTGGAAGCAGAAAAGAGCCAGAATAGCCAAAGCAATCTTAAGCAAAAAGAACAAATCTGGAAGTATCACATTATCAGACTTTAGAATATACTGCTGTGGTATGGTGATAGGCTATAGTAACCAAAACAGCATGCAATTGGTACAAAAATAGATGCATACACCAATGCAGCAGAACCGATAACCCAGATATAAAACCATCCACTACAACCAACTGATCTTCAACAAAGCAGACAACAATATACACTGGAGAAAAGAAGACCTATTCAATAAATGATGGTAGCTAAATTGGATAGCCACATGTAGAAGAATGAAACAGGACCCCTAACTCTCACCACTCACAAACATTAATTCAAAATGGCCAAAAGACTTTCATGTAAGGCATGAAACCATAAAAATTTTAGGAAAAAATGTAGAAAAAACTCTTTTAGATATCAGCCTTGGCAAAAAAGACCACAAAGGCAGTTATAGCAACAAAAAAAATAAATAAATGGAACTTCATTAAATTAAAAAGCTTCTTCACAGCTAAGGAAATAATCAACAGAGCAAATAGACAACCTACAGAATGGGACAAAATATCCATAAATTATGCATCTGATAAAGGGCTACTATCCAGAATCTATAAAGAACTCAGACAAATCAGTAAGAAAAAACAAACAACTAAAGTGGGCAAAAGACGTGAACAGAAGTTTTTCAAAAGAAGATAGATAAATGGCCAACAAACATATGGAAAAATGCTCAATGTCACTAATCATCAGGGAAATACAAATTAAAGGCACAATGAGATATCACTCCTGCTAGAATGCCTTTTATTTAAAAAGTCCAAAAACGGTAGATGCTGGCATGGATGCAGAGAGAAAGGAATGCTTATGTACTTTTGGTAGGACTGCAAATTAGTACAACCTCCATGGAAAACAGTATGGAGATTCCTCAAAGAACTAAAAGTAGACCTGCCATTCAATCCAGCAATCTCACTACTGGGTATCTACCCAAAGGAAAAAACGTCATTTGATCAAAAAGACACCTGCACTTGAATGTTTATTGCAGCCTAATTCACAATTGCAAAGATGCGAAATCAACCCAAGTGCCCATCAATTCATGAGTGTATTAACAAGATGTGGTATATGTATACCATGGAGTAATACTAAGCTACAAAAAATGAATTAATGACTTTTGCAGTAATTTGGATGGAACTGGAGACCATTATCCAGGATTATCTTTGTAGAACTGCACAATTGGAAAGAGTGTTATGTGTTCCTCTGTTACATTTACTTTTGCATACTCTATATCAGCTTTTCTTGTATTTAATGAATGCATTCATTGAGATACATGTCCTTGAACATAAATTATTTCTCAAAAGGCTAAGCCACAAGGTTTAATTATATCATTATTTTTATCTGAAAGTTCTGTGGCAGTTGTAAGCTATGTTGGCTCACCAAGCTAGTAAGTGCCTAGCACACTGTAGGCCCTTAATAAATATTTGTTGAAAGGAAGAACCTGGAAGAATCATGGCTGATGACCTTCATTTTTGTGTTGAATGAAAGAATTGAAATTAGTTGGATGGTTGCCAAATTGCCATGTGCTGAGGGAGTTTGTTACTCTGGTTCCAGAGAATCTGGAATGGCTTTTAACCTTTGGGTCAGTATTTAATTGAAATAGGATCTTTATATCTCATTGTACTTATAACTATATTAAAATCTCCATCTACAGCCTTCTTCTAATTGACATGAAACTAGGGTTTCCCTTATCTGGACCCCTCATGGACTAAATTAGTTTGATTCTGTGGATCCCATCATAATCAGATCAACCTTGGTGCTGGCTTATGAGCCATTATGCCAAGCTGATAGAAGTTTAGCAAATGGTGTCGTAGGAGAAGTGCTCGTTTCAAATGGGGGAGGAATTAAGAAGATGATTCTAAAGAGTTAGTTACCAAAGGTTCAGAATTTGATAATACCTTACCTGCTTACTAGATAAACCCTCTTACATTTGGTTTGTACAGGCAAAATATAAGCTAAATCGTACAATTTAGAAGTGGAGGTAAAGGACTTGCCTTTTATCTGCCCTTATAAGACATGGCTATTCCTTTTATTTTTATTAATCCCTATTAGTCAAAAGGATTTTAAATAGCCTTCTTGATTATATTCTCAAACTTAATACAAGCTACCATTTAAGGAATGAGATGTGGCATTCTTCATGTAAGTCCCACATAGTTTTATAAATATATAATGTCTCAGAGAAGTAGTTTTATTCTTGATTTTTTTCTATTTTTCCCCTCCCCCTTTCTCCTACTCTTAATTTTAGTGTTAATTTGTCTTGTAAGAATCTTTCCTGTGCTTGTGCTCTGGTAATTTTCATTGAAAAAGCATTTCGCTGATAGTTTTGCAATCTACCAAATCACTAATTCAAAAAGTAATAACTTTTGGAAAAAGTTACATGTATTTCTCTAAATATTTGCTGCTATGTGTCATGAATAAGTATACCTAAAATCCTTTCCTTTCATTTATTTATTTTTGCTGTTTTTAGACACAGTGTATCACTCTGTCACCCAGGATGGAGTGCACTGGCACAATCACTGCTAACTGTATCTTGAATTCCTGGGCTCAAGCAATCCTCCCACCTCAGCCTCCTGGGTAGCTAGGACTACAGGTATGAGCCACCATATCTGGCTGTTTTTTTTCTCCTAATTGTTCTCCAGGATGCCTGGCTAATTAAAAAAAAAAATTGTAGACTTAGGGTCTTGCTGTGTTGCCCAGGCTGGTCTCAAACTCGCAATTTCAAGTGATCCTCCCACCTCAGACTCCCAAAGTGCTGAGGTCACAGGTGAGAGCTACAATGCCCTGCCATTAATCCTGTCCCTTTAATGTGGTGGGAATAAAGTGTGCTCCCCTTTGTTCTTGTTATATGTAGTATGTAGATTTATATTTTGATTTTTTAAAAACTTTGACCTCAGGGGTTTTTTGGCATTTTTTTTTTAATTTCAGCATATTATGAGGGTACAAAAGTTCTACTTTTAGTAGATTTAAGAGAGTTTGTTTTTTATGTTCCAAATGGATACAGGCAATTTTGCTGCCTCTTCATATCCAGGATATTCTATAAATTATTTGACAAATACTTTATTTAGGAAATAGGAATTGCACACATAGCACCATGTCAGCTATTCCTTGGTTAGAAGTAATGCATTTTATTTTTTATTTTTGAGACAGAATCTCACTGTGTCACCTGGGCTAGAGTGTAATGTCATCATCGTGGCTTGCTACAACCTCAAACTCCTGAGCTCAAGCCATCCTCCTGCCTCATACTCCTGAGTAGCTGGGACTACAGGCTCGCACCACCATGCCCAGCTGATTATTTTTTCTATGTTTTATAGAAACAGAGGACTCTCTCTTGCTCAGGCTGGTCTTGAAGCATTTTTTAAATTTACCTTTAGACAATTTATACATATGTAGTAGTATTTACAACTTTTATATTACATTTACATTTATTATTTAATTTTTTTCTGGGTTCAATCCTATGAGGTCAGCATAGTGGATATTTTTATCCCTGTTTTATAGATGAAGAATCTGATATCTGGAGGGATTATGACTTGACTAAATGAATTGGTGTATGTGGAAGTTCCTTGTAAAATATAAAAGGCTAAAAATACAAGAGGATTTTATTATTATCTATTAGGCTATTCTCAAACTTAGGTCTTTTAATTTTAGATACAGTATTCTTTCTACCTATGTACTATAGATTTTTCCATATGAATAGATCATATCACACTGTCTAGTTGCCATATTGGTAGTTGCCAATAACCCTGCAAGTCTATATTAATTGGTGGTATTCATGGTAGATTGGAAATAGTGCAGAGTATATTACAACATATTTCTTAGTCACTTCTGTGTTCCAGTCTATATGCTAGAGGCAATTCTTAGCCCCTTCCATTGTATGTATTTTGGTTTAGGAAATGGGGGTGGAATTGCATTTAAAAGAAAAAAGAAAACAAACCAAAACACCAACTCAAATGCCTATGTACATAGTTTCTTTGGTACAGGTATAGATATTGTTACAATACAATATTATAAGTTAAAAAATAGAAGGTAATATACAAAGTAGGATAGTGGTTTCCAAGGGCTGGAAGGAGGGCAAAATGGAGGATTATTGTTCAGGTGTAGAGTTTCAATTTTGCAACATGAAAATGTTCTGGAAATCTTTTGTACAACAACATGAATATACTTAACACCACTGAACTGAACACTTTTTTTTTTACTAGTTCATAAACTATACATTTTTATTATATTATGGATACAAGATCACTGACCCATTAACAGAACATACAGAAATAAGCAATGATAACTAAATTCAATCAACTTTAACATTTTGCTAATTTTAATCATACAAATATAATAGTTTTATGTGTATTTTAAAATCTTGTTATGGTGAAGGCCTGTCAAAGCAGAAGAGAACATATTTCAGTCAACAATTTCTGAGCTCTCTTTTTTTTTATTATTTCAGGATATTATGGAAGTACAAACATTTTGGTTACATGTTATGACCTTGCCACATCCAAACCATGATTTGAGGAATGCCCTTTTCCCCCTACAATGCTCACTGAGTCCATTAGTTGTGAGTTTACCCACCTCCAAACCCCCTACTCCCAAAGAATATTACTACTGTGTGAGCACCTTAGTGTTGATCAGTCAGTGCCAGTTTGATGGCGAGTACATGTAGTACCTATTCTTCCATTCTTGTGATACCTCACTTCGGAGGATGGGCTCAAGCTCTATCCAGGAAAATATAAGAGGTGCTAGATCACCATCATTTTTTATAATTGAGTAGTATTCCATTGTTAATAATGGCTAAGGTGGTAAATTTTGTGGGTTTTTTTAATGAAAATTATAAAGCATATTAAAAGGTAGAAAATACACAAAATTTAATGTAACAAATGTGCAAGAACTTGCCACCTAGAATGAGGAAATGATATTTTCTCTGTGGTAATAATCTGTGAGATTAAATTGAACTGAATCTCGATGTTATGACTTGGTATTAGCCTTGAGGCTTCTGAAGAACCTGAATCATCTTAGGTGAAATATGAAATGGATCTTAATTTCCAGGCTATTGTATTTTGTTGAGTTAATATGGTAAAAAGTGTACTCTCTTCTAAATATATGTTACTTTTTCATTCTAGTTTCTCTGGTAAGATGAAGAGATTTATTACGTTTAATGGCACTTTCATACTTTCACTCAGGAGCCTCGTCTCCAGATGTCTGTCTTTGGCTCATCAGGAGCTATTTGGAGATGTCTTAGGCTTTGCAAAATTAATGAGTGACTAGTACAAGATTCTAGTACAGTCATCTACAATGCATAGTGTTTTATGCAGGAGCTCTTCCATTTCTTCCAATAATGACTGTCAAAATCTCATTATTCTAACTTCTCTTAAAATGTTAGTAGACACTGCTGTTTTATGCTTTAGTCTGAGGATTTAATTATCAAATAACTTTTCACTAAAAAGTAATTGATTAAAACAGAAAAGCTCCCTAACCAATAGCATAGTAATTTTCCTTTCTAAGTATTAATTTTCCTTTCATTGCTACCTATTAGGCAACTAGAGCAATTCAAATCAGCAAATATGTATTATGTAGCCTTAAATAGCATCCCATCTCACTTAGAATAAAATTCTTATCATGGCCCAAGAAAGCCCTGTTCTGACCTCTGTCCACCTCCCTGATTTCATCTTTTATACTCACCCCTTTGTCCACTGTACTCTAACCACAGTCTTTTTTTCCCCCAGTTCCTTGAACATTTGCATTTCTTCCCCACTTTTGGCCTTTTAAACTTGCCACCTAGAATTGTCTTTTCACCATGTAGTTATGACTGTTTTTTTCTTACACTCAGATATCAGCCTGAATATCATTGCCTAATCTAATATAACCACTTAGTCACCTTTAGTCACATCACTCTATTTGAATTTTGTCTCTAGCTCTTCTTACTCCCTGATTGTTTTGGTGGTTTTTTCGTTTGGTTTGGTCTTCTCCTTCCTTCCTAGAATGTATGTTCCATAAGAATAGTGAGCTTGGCTCTCTTATTCACCACTGTATCCCCCGTGTCTAGACCAGTGAATGTATGTAGTAGATATTAATAGTTTGTTGAACAAATGACTGAATGATCCATTATTATGTCTGCTATGTGCTGGACACTGTGCAAAGTCTTATGGAGGAACAGAGTTTAGTCAGAGAGACTGACAATCCAATAACTGTAATACAAAACTATTAAGCCCTATAAAATGCTATGGGGCCACAGACAAGAGAGTAATTAATTTCTCCTAGAGGTAGATCAGGGGGTATTAGAGGTAAGTTAATGTATTAGTGCTTCATATCTTACATTAAACCATTCTCCTGAGGCACTTTGCTGATTAGTTACTGACCAATTCTTGAATTTCCAATACTTCATTTAACCTTGCTCTTTACTTTTCTGTAAAAAAGATGGTGGTAATGTTGATCTCAAGAATGTTGTAAGGATTAATCATTTAATGTTGACTAAATGTTTTGAAAATGCAAAATGCTGTATAAGCCCTGATGTTCTTAATCATTTTACCAACCACTTTCTATAATTAAGTTTTATTATGTACTTAGTTCTTGATTATTCAGATAGAAACAAATATGACACTTAAAAAAGATATTATTTAAATAAGGCCTACTTGTTATTAAAAGGCCTGCATGGACCTTTTACATTGTATTGTTAGTAGAAAATAATGTCTATATTTTCTATTTATTATTATATTATTTTCTCAGAAGAGTAGCAATGTACTATAACCCCCAGGAGGCAGTAGTATGCCAAGAAGATTGTGTGCGTAGGCACGCAAAACAGCAGTGCAAGTCTGTTAGTGATTAGTGACTTCATTTAACATGCAGAGGCTTCCTCTCTTATTGATCAGAGAGTGAAGATTTCAAGAAATATTTTAACTTTCATTTTTCTATAACATTATATTATCTTGTGTTTAAGTGTTTTTCTCTTCCTCAAAAAGAGGATCCTATTTCAGTACTTGGAGTATGAGGATATCTAGGGATTGTTAGATACACAAGAGTACCTCACTTTTATACTATATTATGCCATACTACGCTGCACTATAGATTTTTCCTGAAAGTTATGAATATATTTAAATTTTTATCAGTTGAATCTTACTTTAAATTCATTATGACAATAAATCTCAACCTTTTTTTCTACCCCAATGTACTAAAGGATAAGATAAACTTAAAACCCTTACAGTGGCTTGCTGCTTCAATGATTTTCAACTTATGACATTTTCCCCCAAGATCTCAGAGGGTTTCCTGTTACATTATCTAATTAAGGAATCCTACTTTGCAGAGTTAGGGTCACCCATCTTCACGGAATTAGGGTTAGTGACCATCAAAAGAAATTATTCTTAATATTTAACCCCTGCATATCACTCACCCTTAAGGTTTTTTTTTTTTTAAAAAAATAATGTATTGGCAATAGTGTTTTCCTAAGGTGTAGAAATTTTATGGGTTTTTAATGGTGAAGCAGTTCGGCATTAGGTTTTCTCTGTGCTCCCCTAATACTCCATCCTTATTCCTATCCTGAGTATTGACTTAACACACTGTGCTATAGTTGACTGCTAGTGCTGTCTGTATCCCTAGACTATTAGGTTCTTGAGGGCAGAGACTTTGTTTGTTCACGTATGTGGTCCAGGCCTGGTTTGTTGGCACAGAGTGAGTGCTCACCAAATATTGTAAATGAATACTGGATTTGTGTAGACTTGAGAAATTTTAAAGATACTTAGTGCAGAAACAAGAAGATACCATTTGCATGAGTTTTGTGCTGTCAAGGGTGTTTGGGAGTTATTTTACACAATGCATTGAACCAGTGAAATTTTAGGAAATTCTGAGTGGGAATGCTGGTTTCAGAGCTTCCTGAAGCACTAATGGATACTTAAAACTGGTTTTATTCCTTTGTAACAGAAATCTGGAGACTGATAGGTTAGATATTATTTTTAGAAGGTGGTTAGGCACATTATTTCATTGATTGATAATTCTTGAGAACTGCATGGAATTGAGAAATAGCATTTTAACTGATTTGAAAATAGGTGTTCAGGCTTGATTTGAATGTTTTACATTAAACTTTTTGGGGGGGAAACGGTTCTATATATAAAGCATTCTACATTCTCTATGGAGATATGAAAGTATAAAACCACTCTTCCTTCTGTGTTACTCTACCTTTAAACCTACATGTGTATTTTCCTGATACTGATGTTAGAGAAAGCACATACATAGTTTAGGCCAGGGGGCCCCAAACTTTTTGGCAGCAGGGATTGGTTTCATGGAAGACAAATTTTCCATGGATAGGGGGTGGGGAAGGGGATGGTTTGGGGATGATTCAAGTCTATTACTTGTGCACTTTATTTCTATTACTATTACATTGTAATATATAATGAAATAATTATACAAACCTCTCTACTAATGATAATCTGTATTTGCAGCCACTCCCCAGCACTAGCATCACTACCTCGGCTCCACCTCAGACCACCAGGCATTAGATTCTCATAAGGAGTACACACAACCTAAATCTCTTGCATGCACAGTTTACAGAGGGTACAAGCTCCTCTGAGAATCTAATGCCACCACTGATCTGGCAGGAGGAGAAGCTCAGGCGGTGATGGGAGCAATAGGGAGTGGCTGTAAATGCAGATGAAGTTTCTCTGGTTTGCCTGCTGCTCACCTGCTGTGTAGCCCAGTTCCTAACATGCTGGTCCCCTCTGGGATCTGGGGGTTGGGGAATGCAGTTTTAGGCCATGCTGTCAATGCAGGTAACTTAAATAGATTAGCGTCATAAAACACTGTTCTGTTGTTTAGTTTTGGAGATGGTCTTTGGCTAAAGCTTGGTTGACACTGTACTTACACACCTATGTATAGTTATGATAATTATACCCTCATTGCTATCATCTGTACTGAGAACTGAAAGCTTTGTGTCATATAGGTTGATTTTTGGTCTTTTTTGTTTTCTGTCATGAGGAACTTGAGGAAATACCTTTAAAAATACTTAAAGCTCCAGGATGAGCCTTCTCACTATGTTTATTAATTAAGCTTTTTGAAGCTCATTGACAGATAAGTGCAAAGCAAACTTTTTTCTCCCATTGTAATTTACAAGGATTGAGAAAGAACTTTAAAAAAAGTATCTCTTATTTAAAGCCATATAGAAACCTTGAATTCTTTGGGAGAGAGATCTATCAGTTGGAAATAAATTTGGCACTAGAAATTAAGAAAAATATTCTAATGCTTCATTTTACCAGGTTCCCAGAATGTACATTTTAGGGCAAAAGTTTTAGTAAATTGTGGCAGTTTATATCATCTCTGATTTAAATCTCTCAATTTATCGAAATTCCCAGATCATGCTCTCAACTAGTCACTTTCAGGAAATAAATATTGGAATTGTTGATCTCATAATAAGGATAAAAAAGCTATAGTTCCCTTAGGGGATGAGATGAGAGATAAGATTAGTTTATTATCAGTTAAAAATAATGCTAATGACTAATCTCTGAAATTCATTTGTCTCTATGTCTTCACACAATCTCTCATCGCAGCTCCTAGCACTTTATCTGTGTTTTAATTACAGTGCTGGGGACTTTTTGTTTCTGTATCTGTCATGGGCAGTTGCTAAGTATACCAATGAATTAATGAGAAAATTTCTTCTTCCAAACTCAAGAAGCTTTTACAACAGCTCTGTAGCCACTCTTTTTTGTATGAGTGCTAAAAACCTCATTCCTGAAAAGTCTTCACTACTACTTATAGTTCAGTGGTTTGAGATGCAGTAAAACTAGTAAATGACCACAGACAGAAAAAACCTCTGGGTTCATGAGTAATAAAACAAAAATTATGTGGGTATATATTTTTAAATAACTACTTCATTTTTGAGTAGGTGATACGTGGTTATGTTATAAAATTCAAGAAGGTACAAAAAGGGTGTGTGGTAAAAAATAGGTCTTCCTCCCATTCTTGTCTTCTAGCCATCCAATTTCGCCTCCAAAGTCAGCTGCCATTCCTAGATTGTTTTGTGTCCTTTCCAGAGTATTCAGTGAACATACTGGTCAATCTATCTAAAACCTTTACATCTGTGTCTATTCTTTACCTATATGGTTGTTAACAGTCTTGGATTGATAACAAAGGAGAGGCATTTAAAATATTTTGGGAATAAGGTTTTAATCTTAGAAATTAGGATTTACATGAATATTGGAAGAGCTGGGGGAGTGAATGTCATTGAAGTCACCTTGGAAGGTCAGGGAAGCAGACACTGAAGACTTGAGTTTAAAAAAAAATCTTTGAGTCATATTGTTTATAGTCCACTATCATTCCCAGGCAATATAATAAAAAGTACATAGACCAATGTGAATTCATGTTTTTGAAATTGTGCTATACTTATATAAGATGAAAACATTGGGGGAAACTGAGTTAAGGATGCATAGGTCCTCTGTACTATTTTTGTAACTTCCTGAAAATCTGATTATTTCACAATTAAAAAAAAAAAAGTACATGGACCTGGAATTGAGTCTAGGAATCTCTATTTACTAGCTCAGTCACCTTGGGAAATTCATTTAGCTTCATTAGCTTCAGTTACCATATTTATAAAATGGGGTTAATAATAAATCTCTCACAGGATTGATGTAAGGATCAAATATGAAAACAGTTTGTAGACAGCAGAGCTCTATGTGAATTTTGCTTGAAATTGCATACATTTTAAAATTAAGAATACTTTTACTTATTAAGGATTATTGCTGCCCAAGCAGTTTCATTTGCCCACTGCCCAAGAGGAAGCAAATACACTGAGACAGCAGGGTTTGCAGCAGAGAAAGAATTTATTTTGCATAGCGCTAAGTGGGGAGACAGAAGAAATTTCTCAAATCTGCCTTGCCAAGAATCTGGGAGACAGGGTTTTTAAAGACAGTTTGGTGCAGGCAATTGAGTCTACTAATTGTCTGGATTCATGGCAGAACCATACTGTTGTAGAAATTGTCTTCTTTGCCGACCAGGTTCTTGGGTGGGGGCACAAGACCAGTTGACTGAGTTTCTCACTATTGGCCTCTGGTCTGTGTGGATCAGCCATTCCACTGGAATGTAAGACCTGGAAGATGACTCAGAAATTACCCCTAGTTTTCAAAAAGGTTACTCTATAGATGTTATCTATGGAGAAAGCTAAGAGTCTTTATGACCACCAACTATATGGCTCCAGAGTGGCAATTATAGAGAAACAAACGGGGGGACAGTGGCTAATGGTTATCATTATTTTTAGCTAGGCCCTTACTACAGTTCTCTCCTTGCACCCCTTAATCAATTTGTAAAGGCAGTTTCACAGTCATCTTGTTTGTTTGGTTTTTTCTTTTGAAACAGACCATTTCACAAATTCATTAAAATTGCTTTGAACTTTAGTTCTACTTTCTAAAGTTATAATTCTTTTAAACTTGATTTTACCCACAAACAATGAGTGCACCCTCAGTAATATGTGTAGACCAAAAGTTTGCAGTGGGGAAATACAGAATCAGGAAAACAAACATTAATTTGTTTAATTATTCCATTAAAAAAGTAATACTTGGATCAAGAGTAAGTTTTAATGGATGGCCTGGTGTGTTCTACCAAGTGCTATTTATATTCAAACTATAAATCTAGTTGCAGTTAGATATCAACTTTTGAAAAGCTGATAACCTTGACTTTTCCAGAATAATTTGAGTTTAATCATGAAATGAATAGTAAAGACTGTATTTATTTCACAGTGAAAATACTACCAAGACTAAAATATGATAAACAGAATAGTTAGAGGCCTCATATGCGTTGCACACATTCTAAAATGCTAGACATTAAATGTGGGTATACAACCGTGGAGAATTGTTTTAAATCTTTCTTTTTTCTTTGAGACAGGGTCTCACTCTGTTGCCTGGGCCTAGAGTGCAGTGGCATGATCATAAGTCACTGCAACTTCAAACTCCTGGGCTCAAGCAGTCTTCCCACCTCAGCCTCCTGAGTAGCTGGGATTATAGGTGCACACACCACCTAACTAATTTTTTATTCATTTTTAATTTTTTATAGAGATGGAGTTTCACCGTGTTGCTCAAGCTGGCCTTGAACTCTTGGCCTCAAGCAATCCTCCTGCCTTGGCCTCCCAAAGTTCTAAGATTAAACATGCCTGGCCCTGTTTATTTGTTTGTTTATTTATTTGCTTAGATATCATTGACATAAAATAAAGCGAGCATATATAAACTTTACAGGTAATCAGTTATGACATACGCATTCACCTGGGCAACCATCACTACACTAAAATCAAGATAGTATAAACTTATCTATCACCTTCAAAAGTTTCTTCATACCTCTTTATGATCCCTCCTTCCTGTTCTCTATTCTCTGCTCTATCCCCAGGCAACCACTAATCTGCCTTTATCATGACAGATTAGTTTGCCTTTTCTTGTGTTGTGGGGAATATTTCTAAAACCAAAATGTACATATGGAAAAATGTACAAATATATTTCAAACACTATATATAGGTCTGTTTGATATGTCAATGTATACTTATTAAATATACATGAAATATATTTGCATATTAAACACATTTATGTATCAAATCATTTCTATATTTTTGTTATATTTATTAAATATATTTAATATATTAACTATTAGTTACTAAATATATAGTATATATGTGTATCTCTTAAATGTACTTTGAGTAATTAAATACCTACAGGTTTAGTGTTTGAAATACATTGGCATATATTTTCCATTTGAGGGAGTATTTGTTTTTTTTGTTTCTGATGGGGAAATAAAGATAGTACCTTCTAAAAAGTCTCTACTTATATAATATTCTATAGTTCATTTTTCACAGATGTGGAAATAGTACATGAAAGTTAAATCACTTTCTCAAGTCACACAAGTGCAAATGTGTTAGGATTTTGAACCTAGATCTTCCCTTTTTAAGCCTAGTGCTTTGTAGGAGAAAAAACTAAAGAAGACATTTCTAATTGAATTGCTAAATGGGATGTGATATTGTAAATATTCTGTATTTTAGGGTTAAGTGAATCTATCCCCTGTTTTTTAGACTACATTTTTTCAAGATTATTGCAGCAACAATTTTTAACATCTCTGGAAGTCAGGTTATGAGATGGGAGCCAAGTGAACAGTTTTACCATTTTCCTTCTACTTAGGTAGCAAAGGTGTTCAGATCTCCCCCATATCTTACCAGCAGCTTAGGCAGCCATGGCATTCTGTTATCAGATCATGGATCTAATTAGCCTGTAGAAAGGTAGAATGTCTAATTTATTTTAAGTGAATGAGTATTGAATATACCCAGGCTCATCCTTGGAAATCACTTAAAATAACTCATTGTAATTTTTTGCTAGTTTTTTTTTTTTTTTTTTAAATGCTGGTACAGTAGGTAAAATTCTGCCAGGATGTATCAAATGTTTTGCTGCAGTGCAAGCCCATTAAACCTTTGCATTGATGTCATTACACTCTAAAATAGAATTTATGGAACATGGGTACTTTTTACTGTTTTGTGTTTTGTTAATAGTTTTTCATAGAGCAAAATAATGTTAGAGATCACTTTTTGTATTAGCTTTGCTATTGATACAAATGATAGAGGTCCACTCCTTATAGAAGTAGGCCATGGAAGACATTACCAGTGTTGGTGGCAGGGAGAGGACATTGCAGTTACTGTTGATTCCTGAATACCAAGTTATTTACATAGGTATGTATTTAAATTCTTGTGATGGATGAAATGAACTAAAACAGACTTGTCTTTAAAGAATTGTAGCTTGAATAAGGAATAATAAAATCACAGTAATGTATTATAGATAAACCTTACTGACATTTTATATTTTTGAAGGGAAATGAGATTTTAAGCTGCTTTGGGTAGAATTTCAAAATATATTGTAGTCACAACTCTGACATTATGGCTCTCTGCCCCTAAGAAATTTTTAAAAGAATTTACTATCTACTTCTGTAAAATGTCAATAATATCATTTACCTCTTTTTTTCAGGGATGTAGTGAGGATTAAGTGTTTGAAAATGGAAAAATATTATCTGTTGTATCTCATCACTAGAAAATACCTTTTCACCGAACTACTATAGAGAACATGTTTACTATTGATCTTAAGTTTTATTGATCACACTCCTCAGTGCACTAAAAATTTTGGGAATTAAAGTACAGATCTTATTTGATTGTGAGCAAAAGAAGCATAACACCTTTGGCTTGTTAAATACAAAATTGTGGACATTTGAGATATGAAATGATCATTTACAATTGTGGTTTGTAAAATCAGTGATCTCCAATCTTTATATTGAAGAAAAGCTTTGAAGACTACAATTTCTACAGTTATTTATTTCTTCCAATTAGCAAATCAAGTACATCTTTTGTTTTGCAAATGTTCTAAGTGTAAAAAGCATATGCCCACATAGCTATTCTCCTGAAAAGGGGTGTTAACTACAGAATACAGTCGTTATTTTTTTAAACTTAAAGATATTCTTGTTCAATTAATTGTAAAATATTTGATTAATCATTATGTTTTAACGTTATAGGAGGCGCTGTGATGAATACAAAAGAATTAAGAAGACTTAAAAACAAAAAGTATAGAATCTAAGTCCTTTGAAAATAGGGCCATTGTTATGTTTATATTCCTGGTAGCTAGCACAGGGCCTGGCGGCAGTAGACATTTACTAAAGGTTAGTTTAATGAGCAAATGAATAAGAAGGACCTGATGCTTGCCTTTATGACACTTAGTGTCCTTTGATATAAAACGAGGAATATACAGAAAACCACACTAAACAATAGACAATAAGCCTGTGGCAAATAATTAGAATTTAGAGATATTAGAATTTGGAGGAAACACTAAAATAGTTTTCAGACATGGCATTTGGAGCATGCTATCAGAACTTCTAGTTGTGAAGTCTTCATGAAGAATGTGGGACTTAAGCCCTCAAGGACTGGTAGGATTTGGATGTGAATATGTGAGGCATCATAGGTGAAGAGATCATGACTGACGTGGGGGTGAGAAACCATGTTTATGGGCCAATGAGAAAAATGGCCTTATTGGAAAACATTAAACTAAAATAAGGCTAGGTTGGTAGGTGGTGTTTAGGCAGAGGAATTTAGATTCCCAAATGACAGCTTTGTCATTCACCATGAAAACCGACCTGCTGAATGCTTCCAGCGTATGTATCTGCCAGGAGCCTTCCTGGCACACTGCCTGTCAGCTACTGCTCAGATGGTTTGACAGATGGTGGTAAGAAATGGAGCTGTTAATGTCAGTAAAGCTGCCTTCTGTGAAAACTAGCCAACCAGCATGACTTCAAGCTTTATAACTGGTGATTTGTGGTACTGTTAAATAAAAAAAAATGTAGCATTAAATGGTGTGGGATAGGCTAGGCTTGCCTTATTATTCAGAGGTATGATACTGGGCTGGAAAGTTTCTCTTCTCAGCCTACTCCATGCTTGCTCAGCACCCTGAGATGCCCGAATCAATTGATCATTTCTTTGCCTACTGCTAAAACATATATCTGTAGAGAAGGGTCCATGCTCAGCTTACAATGAATGCATTTTTCAGTCTTTCCCTAAGACCAGGGTTTAATAGAGAGGTGAATACATACAGCATGAGCTCACTGAAAACGCATCTTCTTTACTATATGCATAATTTTTGTCTTTTTCCTAGATGAGATTTCCTGTTCTTAAGTCTACTTGGTGTGACATTAATTTATAATTGATAATTTTCACTGTTAATAATTAACATATTAATATGTCTCCAGATTTATTATGATTAGCTTGTATATGACATATCTTTTAACTTTTAACTTATCTGTGTCATTATATTTAAAATGGATTTCTTATAGGCATCATATAGTGAGTACTTACCTTTTTTGTAGTGTCATGGTCTCTGTCTTTTTTTCTTTTTTTTTCACTCTCTCTCTCTGTCTCCAGGGTAGAGTGCAGTGGGGTCATCATAGCTCACTGCAACCTCAGACTCCTGGGCTCTAGCTATCTTCCTGCCTCCCAAGTAGTTGGGACTATAGCCGCATGCCACCACACCTGGCTAATTTTTCTGTTCTTTTCTATAAAGATGGGGTCTCCCTCTTGCTTAAGTTTAAAGATTCATTTTAAGTAAAAGCCTGTGAAGATAGTCTGATCTTCTTGTCTTTTAACTAGTCTCCCTTGTTTTATGGTAGTGGAACTAGGAGTGGGTTGATTTAGTACAGCATAGAGAGTAAAGACTGGATCTGGAAAGATTCAGTCCCACGTGGCTACTGACTTGTGTGTATCTTTACACATATTTACACTATTCAAATATCTATTTCTTCCTCTGTAAAATGAAGGAAGCATATTAGACTGATCTAATATCTGAAGTCTTATTCAGTTGTGAAATTCTATGATTCTATATTATATATATAAATGTTACTGAATGTTGAATGCCAAGCTCTGAACCCAGTTAAGCACTGTTTTAAAAATGAAGAATCTGGGTTCTGGCTCTCACAAAATTTGTTCCTAATTTGAACTAGTTAAATAATAAATCAAAGATGAAAACAATATTGAAGTATTGTACTATTTTATAGTACAAAGGGCATTTATTCATAAATATTGCACACCCTAATAGCGTGTTTTGCAAATAGATGGTAAAATGCTATTATGGTATCTGTGGGTTTGCATAGGACCTCACTTAGAAACAACTTCCTGCAGGGAGAAGCACAACTGAATATATAGATGTAAAATTCTTAATCCCCATTAAAAATTCTCACGTAAGTTCTTTAAAATATTAACTAATTTTGATTATGTAAAACACTTGCTTAGTTCCAAATATGAAATGTAGTAAAGAGAATTTACTTAAACATGCCTATCTTCTTACTATCCCCACCCCAATCTTCAGCAATCTAGTGTCTCTCCAGAACTCCTTCCCAGAATCAACACTCATTACCAGTTTCTTATTTGTACTATCACGGATAGTCTATGCATATAAAGATATACCTATAAATATCAAAATCATATGTGTAGACAACTACATACATAGCGAGTAGTGTTTTATATATACTATTCTATCTTGTGTCCTTTTTTTCTTTTTCTTTTTTTTATTTCAGAAGATTTAGGGGTACAAGTGTTTTTTGTTACATGAATGAATTATATAATGCCTAGGTCAGAGCTTTTAGTGTACCTGTCACAAGAATAGTGTACATTGTACCTGATAGGTAGATTTTTATCCCTCACCCCCTCCCCACCTCCCCCTGTTTAGTTTTCAATGTCTATTACACTGCCTTATGAATATATATGTCCCTCATTTAGCTCCCACACATATGTGAAAACGTGGCATTTGTTCTTCCATTCCTGAGATACTTCACTTAGGATAATGGTCTCTAGTTCAATCCAAGTTGCCACAAAAGACATTATTTCATTCCTTTTTATGGCTGACCAGTACTCCATGGTATATGTATATGCCATATTTTCTTTATCCACTCATCAATTGATAGGCACTTAGATTGATTCCATATCTTTGCAATTGTGAATTGTGCTGTGATAAACATTCGGTGTAGGTGTCTTTTTTATAAAATGACTAATTTTACTTTGAGTAGATACCCAGTAGTGGAATTGCTGGATTGGATGGTAGGTCTACATTTAGTTCTCTGAGGAATCTCCATATTTTTTTTTTCATAGAGGCTGTACTAATTTATATTACCACCAACAGTGTATAAACATTCCCTTTTCACCGCATCCACGCCAACATCTATTTTCTGACTTTTAAATAATGGCCATTCTGACAGGGCTAAGTTGTTATCTCATTGTGGTTTTAATTTGCATTTCTCTGATGATTAGTGATATTGAATATTTTTTCATATGTTAGCCATTTGTCTATCTTCTTTTGAAAAAATCTGTTCCTGTCTTTTGCCCACTTTTTGATGGAGTTGTTTTTTTTTTTTTTTTTTTCCTTATTGATCTGTTTGAGTTCTGGATATTAGCCCTTTCTTGCACATATAGTTTGCGAATATATTCTTCTATTCTGTAGGTTATCTGTTTACTCTGTTGATTATTTCCTTTACTGTGTAGAAACTTTTTAGTCTAGTTAAATACTATTTTTGTAGCTGTATATGCTCTTGGGGTCTCAGGCATAAATTCTTTGCCTAGACCAATGTCCAGAATAATTTTTCCTATGTTTTCTTCTAGAATTTTTATGGTTTCAGGTCTTACGTTTACATCTTACCCATCTTGTGTTAATTTTTGTATATAGTGAGAGATAAGGATCCAGTTTAGGTTTTTTTTTTTCCCACATGTGCCTATCAAGTTTTCCCAGCACCATTTATTGAATGGAGAGTCCTTTTGCCAGTGTATGTTTTCCTTTTTTCTTTCTATATCTTAATTTTTCCCATATCTGTTTATAGGGAACTACCTTGGTTTATCAGCTGCTTGATATTGAACAAATGAATGCATCATAATTTAACAGTCTTTTGTCAGTAGATTGTTTCCAAGCTTTTGCTGAATATATTTCCTTGTAATTTCTATATTTACCTTATATTGCTATGTCTTTTGACTTTATGCAGTTTTATAACTATGCATAAAATTTCAATTTTTATATATTTTGGTCTGTCAATCTTTTATCTTCTATTTTATGTTTCTGGGTCTTTCAACCATTCTTTGAAAAGTCTTCCCTACTCCAAGATTTTTTTTAGCTTAAATTACTTTGAAACTTTACAGATACTTTTCCACTCAACCTTTCTGAAATGAAAGCTTGATTCTCTCCTGTTTTGTATAGAGGTTGTGAAGGTGGTTCAGCATGTGTCTTCATATGTACATATCTACACCACCTCTCTTGTTAATAAAAGGTGTCTGGATCCCAATCACAGATCAACTCTGCATCGAATTCCAGCATATACAACTCAGAGAGTAAACCAGTTTCAGGACAGGATGCAACCACAGTAAAATGGCAGGAAAAACTGTAGCTTGATATTTGTTTCTTCTAAGTTCAACTCAGAAATATAATAAAGAGGAAAAAAATAAGAGCCCCTCGCTCCCAGCCCTGCTACCAAACACGGTAGCCCAAAACTCTGCTGTCTTAAAGTGCAATTACTGCTGCCAAGTGGCTCAGGCCAGGGATCTGGCTGGAAGGAGATCAAAGCAGAAACTTCAAACACTGGCTGTTCATGATTTAGGGTAGGGAGGTGAAAGACAGGAATAATTTGCTTTCGGCTAATAGCCTAGTTTCGCTTCTGTAAACAAGGCTTGCTTGCTTAATGCTTAGATAAGATAAGAGCTGAAACCGGCTTCAGTGCAGACTTTGAAGGCCCTAGGGAGGTGACCGCAAGTAACTTCCTGATAAAGGGGCCAAGGCATGATCAGCACAGAACAGGTGCAGGGTGTGTGTGTGTGTGTGTTTTCAGGCAACCCTCTTATCTGAGACAACTGACTGTAACAGGCTACAGCAAAGAGTATAAAAGACATGCACCCCGCTGTGCCGGGTCCTTGCCCAGGAAAAGAGACCACTGCGTTGGTGCTCGGGGCTTGGACCCTAGCTCGAGCTAGTCAATAAACTCCTTTGTGTTATGGCAGCCTTAGCGATTCTGTCTTTCTGTTCTTGGGGGTCCAGGGGAGACCCGCTCTCACAGAGGGAGGGAGAGGAGAAAGGGAACGACGGTTCTCGGACACTCAAGTGCATCAAAAGAATAAATGTCCTTTCTTTTGGTAAAGAAAATCTGTAAGTTGTAAGGAATCCTGGCTTGAAAAAATATAACTTTCTAAAAACTTCTGAGGATGTTCCACTGCGGCATAGCCAACAGGCAGGCGAGCCCAGAGGGCAGCAGGGCCCAAGTGCCGCGCGCGGGGCCGGGCCATACAGGCGGCTTCCGCCGGCTTCCGAGAGGTCTTCAGCTCTGGGCGAGAAGGAGGCACGCTGGACCAGGGGCATCTGGTGGGACGTGGCTCTCTTCTCTGGCCGGTCGGGGCTGGAGCCGTCGCCGGGCCTCTGGCTGTTGAACAGCAGATAGCGCCCCCGGGCATCCTGCTGCATTTTGAAGATCTCATACTCCAAGTGAGGTAGTTTGATGCCCAGGGCCACGCAGCCCTTGGTGTGCGTCGCATCCTGCTGGAGGCCCAGCTGCCAGGAGCCCTTAGCACCCCACTCATTCCCGTTGAAGACGTTGTGGAGCGAGGCTGTGGCCGCATCCATGGGTGTGACCTTCATGTGATTCACTTGGCATTTCGCAGCGGGGCTAGTAACTGCACGGCCGGTCGAACAACTTCTGGGTGGCTTCGGTGTGAATGTCGCCAGGGACTAGCTCCTCGGCAAGGTGGTCCAGGTTGTGGTGCAGGTACCGCTTCTCCACCCTGATGAGCTGAAGCTCATGACGGCAAAGTTCACGGCCTTGGTGCACTCGCGGCCGTTCTCCTCCCGCCACAGGGCTAGGCCACGTCCCGCACCCAGGGGCCGCCGGCTTTGAGGAAGCCCGGGCAGGTGCGGTTCGCCAGCCTGCCGAGCTTCTCTGCCGCCGCCTCCGTGTGGCAGAAAACCTGGACGTTGTGCAGCTGGGAGTCGGTTTCGGTGCCCCCTCGGATGATCCAGGAGGCCTGGCGGAGGCGGATCTTGCCCGGGATGATGAGCGTGTCGGAGCGGTTTGTGCAGTGGTTGCTGCCATAATAAAACTGGTAGGCCTTGAGGGTGTTACTGTGGTCGAATGTGTGAGACCTTGTGATGTACTCTGGGCCTGACCTCACTCCACAGCCCGTGGAGACCCAGCGGCCCTCAATCGCAGGCGGCATCTGCACAGTGATCCGTGTGCCATTGTGGAGATGTTTCAACATGTCATGGCACTGTGACTCCTTGAAACCCTCCAGGCACTTTTCTCTAAGGACCTAGGATGGGATCTGCCGTCTGGATGAAGGAGGGCAGACCCTTCTCCCAGCCCGTGAAGCAGGAAGGCCGGGAACAGGTATCTGAGCAGGAGGCGGCGCAGACAGGACATCTCCAGGCCTCCTATCGGTCCCGGGAAGCTCGGCGTCTGCTACTGCCTTCCCGCCTGGGCCGGCCCGGCGAGAGCCCGCGGCAGCCTGCGAGTGGCCCGGCCGGCCCGGCTTCAGGCGGCCGCGGCGCGCCCCATGCCCTGCGGGGCGGTGCGGGGCTGCGGGCCGTGCGCTCCCTGGGCGCCCTCGGGTGGCTGTCGGCGCCCATGCCCCGTCCACGTCCGGACCTCTCCACGCCCGCCCCCGCGTCCTGCCCTGATCGCCGCTCCGAGCTGCAGTATCCTTCATGATCTACTGGGAAGTAATTCAGAACCGCTCCAAGTAAAAGATGAGAACCTTGTAACAGGAGAGTTCCATTTATCACCGCTCATCTTTTGTGATTTTGTTGTCATACATTTTGCATCATATAAGCTCCAGAATATAATGCTTTAATATTTGCTTTTAACAGTCATATGTCCTTTACAAAATTAAAAAAGAAAACACATGTGTTTTTTATATTTACACACAAATTTCCCATTTTTTCTGCTTTTTATTCTTTCCCATTTTTATGGTTTGTCTCCCAAATTTCTTGTTTTGAAAACTTTATCCTCAAATTCATATGTTGATTGGAGGTGTGGCCTGTGGGAATTAAATAGGATTAGATAAATTCATCAGGGTGGGGCCTCTGTGATGGGACTGGTAGCTTTATAAGAATAGGAAGAGAGACCTGAGCCAACACCCACACTAGCTCTGTCTCACCAGGTAATGCCTCCTGCCACGTCATGATGCAGCAGGAAGGCCCTCACTAGATGCTGGTGTCATGCTCTTGGACTTCCCAGCCTCCAGAACCATAAGCTCCATAAAACTCTATTCTTTATAAATTACCCAGTCTGTGATATTCAGTTGTAGCAACAGAAAATGGACTAAGGCACCCACAGGCCTGAGTTTTCATATGCTATCAATTCCCTTCAGCTTGATAATTCCTCTCAGGTTTTTTTCCCGTGAAAATATTTTTTTTTGGTTTTAATTTTTGAAGAATGTTTTTTCTGGATACAGAATTCTGGGTGGAGGGCTGGGCAAAATGGCTCACACCTAAAATCCTAGCACTTTGGGAGGCTGAGGCAAGATGATCACTTGAGGTCAGGAGCTCAAGACCAGCCTGGGCAACATAGTAAGACCCCATCTTTACAAAAATAGAAAAATTAGTTGGGTGTGGTGGCAAATGCCTGTCCCAGCTACTCAGGAGGCTGAAGCAGCAAGATTGCTTGAGCCTAGCAGTTTGAAGTTTTAGTGACTATGATGACACCACTGTACTCTAGTAGGCTGGGCAACAGAGTGAGACCCTATCTCAAAAAAGAGAAGAAAAAAAAAAGAATTCTGGGTGGATAGTTTTTTCTTTTGACACTTAATGATATTCTATTGTCTTCTGGCCTCTATTTCTGATGTGAATTTAGCCTTCCCTGTTCCAAGTCTTAGGATCCTATTTTTACTCAGTATCTAAAATTTCAAATAAGAAACTTAGACTGTGAATTCAGCTGATTGTTGCATTTTAGCAACCCACACAATTAAATTTTGTGTTTGATTTTCAGCAATGTCTGCCCTGTGTCTACAAGAAATAAAAGACTCCTTTAGGGCTTTTATGGAAGCCCTCTGGATCTCACACCATGATTTGAGCTGAGAGTCAATGGACTTGTCATTTTTCTCTCTGTGAGCATTGAAATGCACTCTAAAGAATTCATTTCATATCTACTACTTAGAGTCATCATTATTGTCATAATTGTGAATTGAATCAGCCACTTGAGCCCCAACGCACTTTCTTCAATTGGTACTGTATCACAAACAACCACAGGTGACATTTTGATTAATTGTGATGCCATTGCAAGCCATGGTTTATTAGAATCGAATTTGTCATTGGCAAGGAGCTTATACTTCCCTCAAGCCCAATGGTCCCAATGGTCCCTGTCCCTATGCTCTGCTCCTCAAACCATGAGGAGGATAGATGTGACCACCAGAGGAAAAGGGGAATGGGGACCTTCTTTGACATCGGTCTCCACCTCTCCTGCATGTCCAGCATGAGTTTTTCCTGGGGTTTCTGTCAACTGCAATGTGGTCCTCTTATGTTGGGAAAAGTGGTCCCTCCCAGTGGGGAGCTGATACCTACCTCCTCCTGTTCTGAGTCAGTCCCCCAACCCACCAAGGCCTTCACAAACCTAAGCAGGAACCACAAAAATGACAGATTTCCCTGGGCCACACAGCCCGAGTGGAAGCACAGGAGGGGCTCACCAGAGGGAAAGCTGGCTCAAAAGAAGCCCTCCTGCAGCAAATGAGACATATTCCTCCCACCGAGCACCAAACACACACAACAGACAAACACGCATGCACACAGACACACACACACACACACACACACATACAACACACATGCGTAAAGGCTGCTCCTTAGGCTAGGGTGTTTGGTCTCCCAACAAAGAAGCACCATCAAAAACAGAGTAGCCCATGCACACACAGGCAGTCAAGACCTCCACATCACAGGGCCCACAACCATTTGGGGAGACTTACGTACACACCCATGAGGCGGTGATGGATCCAGCAGTGCATCGACGAGGTTCCTTCGGCCCATTTGGCCCTCCAGCAATCTTGGGATCCAGGGACTATCCATCCAATGGCTTGAAAGAGTGCTCCTGCTCCCTGATGCATCAGGGACACGATCCCTAGGCAACCACAGCAGTCACTATGATGACAGGTGACAGACACAGTTACACATACCTGTGCAGTTGCAGGTCGGCTGGGACTCCTGGAAGTCAGGCTTGGGGGGCCCTGGAATGTGGTGTGAGCAGAGGGGGTGAGGGAAGGAACAGGAGATGCAGGTGAAATGTCATGGAGGTGGAAGGAGGCTGCAGAGGGACCAAGGGCCAGACCCTAACACTCTTGTTCTCAGGACCCCTTGGAGAGGAGCTCTGGGTTGGTCCCTAGTGGAGGTCCAGCTTTACGGTGAGGGGTGAAAAATCAGAGTCCTCTATGGGTCTCATTTTGGGTTGGATGGTGTGGACAGGAATGGGGTCACATGGCGGTTAGGATGAAATGTGACCAGGGGCTATGGAGCCATTGGGGCACCTGAGGTTACCAGAGTCCCCAAGGGCAGGGGTCAGCTGAAAATCCACTAACCCTTGTGGCCACTGCCTGTTTGTGACCTGGGCTTACCAGGTATTGGCTTGTTCTCAAAGCCCAGGGGCTCTCACTCGTCCACACCGCTGCTCAGGAAAGGCGGCAACAGACCTAGGAAAGGCCCAGAGACTGCAAAGGTGAACACGGGTGGGCCGCGCAGGAACGTCAGAGGCTAGAAGGGCAGGTGAAGGGAGAGTGTGTTTCAGAAGCAGGACTGCGCTGTTCCCAGACTGACTGTGACCACAGGTCTGCTTCCAAGGGGCACTGAAGGACCCAGGAAAGCAAAGAAAAAGCAAAGTATACCTGGGACCACAGAGGCCCTCTGTTGGGGTCTTAGTCAAATTCGAGGAATCTTGACAGGAGGCAGAAACACTGTGTCCAGTGCAGTTCACCTAAAAACTTCTCTGCAATTGGCAAGGCCCATGGGTCCTCAGCCTGGGGCCAGCATAAAACAGCTCCACAGGGACTACTTGACCGTCGAGAGGACATAGAACTCCTCTGAAAACAACTTCCTTGGAAGATGACTTTGAAGTTAGAAACTAAGAACATAACAGGGAAACAAACCATCAAGACAGAGAAACACTTCCATAAACAAGGGAGTCATTCAGTTATGTTTAAAATATTCAAAGAGATAAATGAAGGCACAGAAATCATAAGGCAAGAGGATGATATTATGGAAGGAACAAAAGGGTTCACAGACCTTAGAGCTCTTGCAGGAACTCAACTTTATGAGACATGCTGCATTGCAGTTCCCCAAACATTTCAAAGAAGAAGCTTATAAAACAGAAAATGTAGTTATTGGAGTAAAATTTCAATTGATGGATTAAAATAATAAAGTGTAAAAGAGAAATACTAAATTGGAAGGAAGATCTAATTAAAGCATGAAGTAATATAAAGAAAGGGAAGAAAAATATGGAAAGGAAGTTAAGAAACTGAGGAGACAGAATATATTAACCAGGGATGGAAAAAAAACCCCAAAATATATTTTACAGGAATTTCAGGAGAAAAAAAATTTGAGAAATAGGGGAAAGGTAATATTATTAAAGAAATGCCAGTATTTTCCAGAATTGATGACATGAGTCCTTGGTTTAAAAAGCATACCAAATTCTAAGCATAATATACAAAAACAAATATACATGTAGATGAATTATAGAGAAAATCAAAGATGAAGACCAAATCATGTAGGCTACTAGAAAGAAAAGAGATTACCTACGAAGGAAAGCTAATCAGAGTAAGAGCATTGTGCTCATCAGCTGCAACAAATATCAGAACACAATCAAATAATTTCTTTAAAACATAAAAAACAGCTTTCAATCTTGTGATCTATACCCAGCTAAATTACCATCCAAGAATGAGTGGGAAAAAACGATGTTTTTAGACATGCAAAACTAGAGATTACTTCACAGAAGCTAGAAATAACATCTCTGAAAGAACTATTAAAGGATGTACTTTACCAAGAATGAAACTACATCTTGAAGGAATGAGTCAGGATATAAGAATCAATGTAAAAAAGAAACTATTAAATAAATTACTAAATTGTAATAGGTATGAGCTAAGAAAATGGTAATAAGAATACTTTTGTGGGATAAAATATACTCAAGCTAAAATACAGTACACACTCTCTTAGCAAACTTCTACTTAAGAAAATTACTGATGGGCAAACCTAAGCTTTCCATTCCCTACACAAAATATACTGCCCATGATATACTGAAGGATGTTAGTAAGCTATTACTTAAAAAATTCATTCCACTTCAGAAGTTATACAGATATTCTGTTTTATCATTTTCTAAAAAAAAGTTTACAATCTATTGGAAATTGATTTCTGAGTATGGTGTGAGGTGATGGTTCAATTTCTTTTTTTAAAAAGTCAGCTACTGTTTATACAAGTATTCTCTTTCATATAAGCTGAGCTGTAAGCTAACTATGAATCAGTTATATTTTTAAACCTGTTTATGCCAGTAGTGCTTATTAATTTAATAACATTATTTAATTACAAGTCAGTAAAATTAGTACTAGATAATTTTTTCTGAAAATATGTTCAGAACTTCAGAGAAACTTGATAAAGACAAATCATTTTTTAAAAAGAATTGCCAATAAACTTGGCATTGATCAGAGAATTACTTAAAAATTCAAGGAAATCATAACACTCTAAGATTTGTTATTTTATGTTTTAATGAAAACCAGTGTTGCCATGTTTGCTGGGACAAATGTGAAAACAACACATGAAAATTTTCTTTAAGTTATTGAACTATTTGAAATGACAGCTGATGTATTCTAGGTGTGGTTTATGTAGGAAAGATAATGCACAGCTTTAACCACTATGGCTCTGCATCAAAAGATTGATAAATGCATTAATTTTTAAATTAAAATATTAGAAACAATATGACAAGTACAGAATCAGGAAGAGTCTTAAGAGATATATTCCAGAAAATATTATCTTTCTCTTAGGTGAAATCATGCTGATTCTGAATGAAAATGTACTTGATATAATTCAATGTCACAAATTAAAAAGATGCAGAAAACTATTAGAATGTCTAAGGTGATAAAACTATTTCTGTACAAAGATAGTCTGGAAAGGGTATAGCTGAGAAGTGGCTTGATTTTTACACTCACTGCATTTTTCCCACTGCTAGATTATGGAGCCAGGAGTGGTAAAAATTGTCATTGGTCCTGGGTTCTGTTTCTACAGCTTCCTCACTGGTGTGATTCATACAGAAATTATAAGGTTATACAAAGTTAATATTAAACCTTTCGGGAAATAATTTAATCTTACTATATATCATCAAGTCTGGGATAACTCTCAGTTATCTTTTATGGAATAGAAGTCCCATGGAACAAATCTTATAGATATATATTATATGATATATATTATATATATAAAATTTTAAAAACCTCAAAAGAGGTTAAGAACCATTTTATATTGATAGTCTTGACTCTGAATTAAAGGAAAGCCTTAAGTTCAACTCATTAGTTCAAATTTAGGAACTATAGCTAATGGCTTCAAAATCCTAAAGTGAAATTTTACAACCAATATACAGATATAAATTATGAATTTCTCATTTCTTTAGGCTAAAAAGTCTGATTCTGTCATCATTATATTAAATATGAAATATCTTATTTCAAATCAAAAGTTTAATTTATTATATCTCAAACAAGAAGCAGTACAATTAACAAAAGTAACTGTCGACACAGTTTTGCCATCTTAATGGTAGCTTGTTTATGCCAGCAACAAGGAAGTCTGGAGAGTGAGTGGCAATGAAATTACAAAAGGTGTTTTCCACGGCTTGTTGAAAATTGAATATTTTTCCTTGCAAGGAGTGGTCCAAAGCCTTGAAGAAGTGGCAGTCAGTTGGTGCCAGGTCTGGTGAATATGGTGGATGACAGAGAGTTTCCAAGTCCGGCCTCTGTAGTTTGAGCAGTGTTGTTTGTGTGACATGGGGTCCAGTTTTGTATTGCAAGAGGATTGGCCTGTCTCTACCAATCTCAACTGCTTAATTGCAAGCATCCTCATCATTTCATCCATTTGGTTGCAGTAGACATCCACTGTGATAGATTGACCACGTTTCATAAAGCTGTAGTGGATAATACCAGTGCTGGACCACCAAACAGACACAACTAGCTTTTTTTTTTTTTTGATGAATATTCGGTTTTGGACTGTGTTTCAACACTTCATCTGTATCCAATGATTGTGCCAAATGTTTGCAATTGTCAAAAGAATCCATTTTTCATCACATGTAACAATATGTAGAAATGATTCACCATTTATGTCATGACAGCAAAGAAAGGCAAGCTTCGAGATGATTTCTCTTCTGAGGCTTGTTTAATTCATGCAGAACCCATCTATCCGGCTTCTTTACCTTGCCCATTGGTTGCAAATTGTCCAATATTGTTGGAATAGTAGCATCAAACCTTGCAGGTAATTCACACACAGGTTGAGATGGATTCACTTCCACCTAGCTTTCTGCTCATCATTATCCACCTTGGTCTCAGGTCACCTATGTGGCTCATTTTCAAGCTTAAAATCACCAGGACAGAAGCTCTCAAACCATGGCCATACTGTGCATTCATTAGCCACATCCCAAATACTTCATTGACATTTCAAGCTGCCCATGCTGCATTGCTTTCACCACGGAACTCATATTTGAAAACAACACAAATTTTGGACTTATCCATGGTTTCACAAAAATTGCTCTAAAAAAATTGAAGGATAATCACAAGCCAAAATGTGTGACTGAAAGAATGAGGATGTGCCTTCACAATAAACATAAAACAAGAAGTGTCAAAGTGCAATGTCACAGATATCAACTGTCAAACTTAGTACTTGAGGAAATTGGACATTTCACGCTTAATATCCTAGTATTAAGGTTATCCTAGCCAATTACACAGATGACTGGAATATAGTTATAAAGACAAATATCACCGAATACTACAAGATGGCTCAGGGTTGATTTTCACTTTTAAGTTCCAGTTTTAAATTAGAACACAACAAAAACATGCTGTCCTTAACATTGTGTGTAAACATTTTAAAAAGTGTGTGTAATATGGCACATACACAAAAGAATATATATATAATGTGTAAAGTTTTAAAAAAATTAAATAAACAACTACATATTCACTCTCCAGCTTAGGAAACAGAATGCTGCTACTAGTACAGGTAACATTCCGGAAGTTTCCCAACTAGGTCTCCCTCTCTGCCCCACAGAGGTTAATATTTTCCTAGATTTGCTTGGTACTGTACTTATCTATGTATTCAGTATATTTTTTGCCTCTTTTTGAACGTCATATAAATAAAATCATACACACATTATTGCACACTTTATCTTCCTTGATTCATTCAAGTAAAATTTAATAAAGGCTTTCACATACACTGTGAATTTTGCCTTCATTAGCATTCACCAGTGTCCACCAGCTTTATACAAGTGTTTATTTTCTTATGTCTCCATCAACACTGTGTACAAGCTATCTTTTTTGATATTATCTCTGTCAACATTTACAAGCCTAGTTAAAACCTGTAAATAAAACACAAGCATCTGGAGAGGTAAAATATGACATTGCACTTTTATTTGAAATGTTTTGATTGCTGGTGAGGTTAAACATGTGTTCTTATGTTTATTAGTTATTTGTGTTTCTTTTGTTAACTATTAATTCACGTTCTTTGCTTATTTTTTTTTTTCCTTTTTATTTCAGCTCATCATGGGGGTACATAAGTTTAGGTTATATACATTTTCCATGTCCCACCCATCCCCCCAAGTCAGAGTCCCAAGTGCATCTGTTCTCATTCTCCAGACAGTGCGCCTGGCACTCATCATGTAGTCATACCTCCATCCCCTCCCCCCCCACCTCCCCGGGTCTGCACCTTCAAGCATGACCCTTCCCCAGAGGGTGTGCAACGCACTCATCATGTAGGCATACACCCATCCCCTCCCCCCACCCCCCATCCCAGTCTGATATCCAATTGGTATCCTTCCCCGATGTACATTTAGGTGATGATCAGGGAAACCAGTTTTCTGGTGAGTACATGTGATGCTTGTTTTTCCATTCTTTGGATACTTCACTTAGTATAATGGGTTCCAGCTCTCTCCAGGAGAACCAAAGAGATGTCGTATCATCGTTATTTCTTATAGCTGAGTAGTACTCCATGGTATACATATACCACAGTTTACTAATCCATTCGTGGATCGATGGGCACTTGGGTTGTTTCCACATCTTTGCGATTGTAAATTGTGCTGCTATGAACATTCGGGTACAGGTGTCTTTGTTAAAGAATGACTTTTGTTCTTCTGGGTATATGCCCAATAATGGGATTGCTGGATCGAATGGTAGGTCTACTTCAATCTGTTGAAGGTATCTCCATATTGCTTTCCATAGGGGTCGCACTAGTTTGCATTCCCACCAGCACTGTATGAGTGTTCCTGTCTCTCCGCATCCACGCCAACATGTGTTGTTTTGGGATTTTTTGATAAAGGCCATTCTCACCGGAGTTAAGTGGTATCTCATTGTGGTTTTGATTTGCATTTCCCTGATGATTAGGGATGTTGAGCATTTTTTGATACGTTTTTTGGCCATTCTTATGTCTTCTTTTGAAAAATTTCTATTCATGTCCTTTGCCCATTTTTTGATAGGATTGTTTGATTTTTTCTTGCTGATTTTCCTGAGTTCTAAATAGATTCTTATTATCAGTCTTTTATCTGATGTGTAGTATGCGAAAATTTTTTCCCATTCTGTAGGCTGTCTGTTTATTTTCATGACTGTTTCTTTGGCTGTGCAGAAGCTTTTTAATTTAATCATGTCCCAGTCATTTATTTTTGTTGTTGCTGCGATTGCCTTAGGGGTTTTCTTCATAAATTCTTTGCCTAGACCAATGTCTGTAAGAGTCTTTCCTACATTTTCTTCTAGAATTCTAATTGTTTCCCATTTAAGGTTTAAATCTGTTATCCACCGTGATTTGATTTTTGTGAGAGGTGAAATCTGTGGGTCCTGTTTCAGTCTTCTACATGTGGCTATCCAGTTTTCCCAGCACCATTTATTGAATAGGGACTCTTGTCCCCATAGTATGTTTTTGTCTATTTTGTCAAAGATTAGATGGTTATATGAGGATGGTTTTATATTTGGGTTTTCTGTTCTGTTCCACTGGTCTGTGTCCCTGCCCTTGTGCCAATACCAAGCAGTTTTTAGAACCACAGCTTTGTAGTATAGTTTGAAGTCTGGCAAATCAATACCTCCCATTTTGCTTTTATTGCTTAAGATTGCTTTTGCTATCCGGGGTCTTCTCTGATTCCATACAAAGTGTATAATTATTTTTTCTAAATCTGTGAAAAATGATGTTGGTATTTTAATGGGAATTGCATTGAATCTATAGATTACTTTGGGCAGTATAGACATTTTAACGATGTTAATTCTTCCAATCCATGAGCATGGTATGGATTTCCACTTATTTACGTGTTCTGCAATTTCCTTCCTTAGCGTTTCATAGTTCTCTTTATAGAGGTCCTTTACCTCTTTAGTTAAATATATTCCTAGATATTTTATTTTCTTTGTTGCTATTTTGAAAGGTTTTGAGTCCTTAATTTGGTTCTCCGATTGAATGGTATTGGCATATATGAATGCCTCTGATTTGTGTGTATTGACTTTGTAACCTGAGACATTACTGAATTCGTTAATTAATTCCAGGAGTCTCTTGGTTGAGTCCTTGGGGTTTTCCAGATACAACATCATGTCATCAGCGAAGAGTGAGAGTTTGATCTCTTCTGTCCCTATTTGGACACCTTTGATTCTGCCCTCTTGTCTGATAGCTCTCGCAAGGACTTCCAATACTATGTTGAAAAGTAATGGGGACAGTGGGCAGCCTTGTCTGGTTCCAGTTCTGAGTGGGAATGCTTTCAGTTTTTCCCCATTCAGTATGATGTTGGCTGTGGGTTTGTCATATATGGCTTGTATTATTTTTAGGTAGGTCCCATTTATGCCTATGTTGTTAAGTGTTTTTATCATAAAAGGGTGTTGAATTTTGTCAAATGCTTTTTCTGCATCTATTGAGAGGATCATATGGTCTTTATTTTTGCTTCTGTTTATGTGGTTAATTACGTTTATAGATTTTCGTATGTTAAACCACCCCTGCATCTCTGGGATGAAGCCTACTTGGTCATGATGAATTATTTTTTTAATCAGCACTTGGATACGATTTGCTAGTATTTTATTGAGAATTTTTGCATCTACGTTCATGAGAGAAATTGGTCTGTAGTTTTCTTTTTTTGTTGCATCCTTTCCTGGTTTTGGTATCAATGTTATATTGGCTTGGTAGAATGTGTTGGGGAGAATTCCATCCTTCTCAATATTGAAGAATAGTTTATGCAGGATGGGCACCAGTTCATCTTTGTATGTATGGTAAAATTCAGGTGTGAACCCATCTTGACCAGGGCTTTTCTTTTTGGGAAGGTTTTTTATTGCTGTTTCAATTTCAGTTCTTGATATTGGTCTATTCAGGAATTCTATTTCTTCCTGATTGAGCTTGGGAAGGCTGTGTGTTTCTAAAAATTTGTCCATTTCCTCCTCATTTTCCAATTTGTGTGCATAAAGATTTTTGTAATAGTCATAGATAATGTCACGTATCTCTGTGGCTTCGGTTGTGATTTCTCCTTTCATGTTCCTGATGGAAGTTATTAAAGATTTTTCTTTTCTGCTCTTGGTTAGTCTAGCCAGTGGTGTGTCTATTTTATTTATCTTTTCAAAGAACCAACTTTTTGTTTTATTAATTTCCCTTATAGTATTTTTGTTGTCTTTTTCATTTAATTCTGATTTGATCTTAATAATTTCTCGCCTTCTGCTGGGTTTGGGGTCAGTCTGTTCTTCTTTCTCCAGCTCTTTGAGTCTATTCATTAAGTTGTCTATTTGTAAGTTGTCTGTCTTTTTGAAATAGGCATTTATGGAAATGAATTTTCCTCTCAGGACTGCTTTAGCTGCATCCCATAGATTTTGATAAGTTGTATCACCTTTGTCATTTAATTCAAAGAATGTTTTGATTTCTGACTTAATTTCTTCCTTTACAAAATTGTTATTCAGGAGAAGGTTGTTTAGCTTCCATGACTTTGAGTAGGAATGAGAGTTCCTGTTAGGGTTCATTATTATTTTTATTCCATTGTGATCTCAGAAGATGCAGGGTATGATTTCTATTTTTTTAATTTTTTTAAGACTTGCTTTATGACCTAGGGTATGGTCAATCTTAGAGAATGTCCCGTGAGCTGATGAGAAGAATGTATATTCAGTGGATTTCAGGTAGAATGTCCTGTAGATGTCAGTCAGGCCCATTTGTTCTAACATTCTGTTTAATTCTACTATGTCTTTGCTTATTTTCTGCTTGGAGGATCTGTCCTGTGCTGTCAGTGGGGTATTAAAATCTCCGACTATTAAAGTGTTGTTGTCTATGATTTGGTTTAGATCGAGTAGGATTTGCTTTATGAATCTGGGTGCGCCTAGATTGGGTGCATATATATTAAGTATGGTTATGTCTTCTTGTTGAATTGTGCCTTTCACCAGTATGTAGTAACCGTCTTTGTCTTTTATTACTTTTGTTGGTTTAAAGACTAAGTTATTGGAAATTAAAACTGCCACACCAGCTTTCTTTTGGCTACCATTTGCTTGAAATATCAGGTTCCATCCTTTTGTTTTCAGTCTAAATGCATCTTTGCCGGTTAAGTGAGTTTCCTGAAGGCAGCAGATACTTGGTTTGTGTTTTTTTATCCTTGGCCCAGTCTATGTCTCTTGAGTGGGGAATTCAGGCCATTGACATTTAGTGAGAGAACTGATAATTGGGATAGATTTCTGTTTATCTTATTGGGTAGAACTTCATTGCTATGTTTTCTCTCTTGAGCCATTGTGGTGGCTAGAATTTGATCTTTAGCTCTTGGGTGGTTTTACATTCATGGGTCTTTGTTGTGATGATCCATGTGTAACTCTCTTTTGAGTACTTCTTGGAGGGGTGGCCTTGTCTTGGTGAATTCCCTCAGTCCTTGTTTATCTGAGAATGTCTTAATTTCTCCTTCATATAGAAAGCTTAGCTTAGCTGGGTACAAGATTCTAGGCTGGGCATTATTCTGTTTCAGAAGAGTGAGAATGGGGCCCCAACTTCTTCTTCCTTGTAAAGTTTCAGTTGAGAAATCTGGCGTAATTCTAATGGGTCTCCCTTTGTATGTTACTTGTTTCTTTCTCCTTACAGCTCGAAGAAGGGTCTCTTTCGTGGATATTTTGGTCAGTCTGACGACTACGTGGCGTGGTGTTTTCCTATTTGCTATGAATCTGCCAGGGGTTCTTTGAGCTTCTTGAACCTGTATATCTAAAGTTTTAGCAAGGCCTGGGAAATTTTCTTCTATTATGTCTTCAAATAGTTTATCCAGCCCTTGCTTATTATCTTCTTCACCTTCAGGGATGCCTATAACTCTCACGTTAGGTTTCTTCACATAATCCCACATTTCTTGAAGACTCTGATCTTTTTTCTTATTTCTTTGCTCTATCTCTGTGACTGTCTTATTTAATTGGAAGGAGTTATCTTCAATCTCTGAGATTCTGTCTTCTATTTGATCTACCCTGTTCTTGAGACTTTCCACTGTGTTTTGTAGCTCCCTGAGTAAATCCCTCATTTCTAGAAGTTCAGTTTGGTTTTTCTTCAATATGTCTATTTCTTTAGTGAATTTTTCTTCCAAATCCTGGAATTTTTTTGCGGTTTCTTTGCGTTGGATGTCAATTTTTTCTTGTATATCATTCAGCTTATTTATAACCCAAGACTGAAATTCTTCTGGTAACATGTTGGTATTCTGAAACTGGCTTGTGCCAATTGGAGGAGAGTTGGTGTTTCTCTTTGGGGGCGAGGTTTCCGTTTGGTTTTTTGTGCTCCCCATATTTTTCCGCTGAGCCCTTCCCATCTGGCTCTATTGTTAGATCTTTTCTCACAGCTTTAGTCTAGTTAACAGCACGTCTTGTACTCTGTTCTTAGGTTGTGAAACAGTCTAGGTATGTTGCTTCCTTTATCTAGAGGGGGAGACTGCTGTGTGTTGTTTAGAGTTTTTTTTCTATCTCAGTTGGGGGACTGCTTCTGATGGGTCCACCCCCACAGGGTTGGCTTGACCTAAGACCAGTTTGGCAAGTTAAATCACTGTGTTGTGGACTTTCAGTTAGTAGGCAGGATTCACACTATTTGCAAGCAGAAAGCCTCTTCTCCCTCTCTTTCCCGCCCCCCCCCCCCCCCGGCTTTTAGTTCTTCCTCTGGATGTGTGGTTTCTGTCTCTTTCTGCAGGAAAGACACTGGCTAGGCAGAGGAGGCAGTGCCCTCACTCCCTCAGTGCCCCAGGTGCTGCAGCTCCCCCGGGCAAGGGTCTACACTGTCCCAGTGTTCCCAAGGTCCGGGCTCCACACTCTTGCGTCTAGGGAAGCACTCAGTGCTCACACCTGGGAAGGGGACCTGGAGAGGGTCTATGGATCAGGGGATGGAGCCTCCTGAGAAGTCGCCTGGCACCCTATGGCTCTGCAGCAATTAGACCTTGGCCCGCACAATTGTTCCTGCCCACCCACAGATCACTGGCACTGGGGGGCAATTTTCAGGGTCCGATAGGAATCACAGCTGGGGGTCTGAAGCACTGAGGAGTATACAGTAGCTCCTGGGCTGGAGGGCCACCGGAAAGGAGAAAAGAAAAAGAAAGGAAAAAAGAAAAAAAAGAAAAAAAAAAAAAGAGAAACAATATGAATAACAAGAAGAGGAAAGAGAAAACAAGAAAGAAAAGAGAAAGAAAGAAAGAAAGAGAGAGATTAAAAGAAAAAAAGAAAAGAAAAAAATCCCGCTTTAATATTTCACGCTCGCGGCCCCTCGCCTCGGTGCAGGTCCGCGTCTGTCCCTTTAAGAGATAGGGCTCCGGCACCGCGGAGGCCTGCCAGAGTCCAAGGTCCTTTCCGCTTAGCTGTGGGAACCGAAATGGCGACCACGCGAGAGCGTTCAGAGCTCGGCAGGCGCCAGGGCCCACAGCGGCTCCCCAGCCGGAGAGCTGCCGCACGGGGAGAAAAGAGCAAAAAAGTCCTGCTTTAATATTTCACGCTCGCGGCCCCTCACCTCGGTGCAGGTCCGCGTCTGTCCCTTTAAGAGACAGGGCACCGGCACCGCGGAGCCCTACCAGAGTCCAAGGTCCTTTCCGCTTAGCTGTGGGAACCGAGATGGCGACCACGCGAGAGCGTTCAGAGCTCGGCAGGCGCCAGGGCCCACAGCAGCTCCCCAGCCGGAGAGCTGCCGCACGGGGAGAAAAGAGCAAAAAAGTCTCGCTCTAATATTTCACGCTCGCGGCCCCTCGCCTCGGTGCAGGTCCGCGTCTGTCCCTTTAAGAGACAGGGCACCAGCACCGCGGAGACCCGCCAGAGTCCAAGCTCTCGCCCGCCTATGTCACCTGTCCTCGGAGCTCCACGTCTCCCGCGGTGATTCTGCACCAATTTCAGTCAGATCCCTGACCGAGTGGATGTGGGGGACAGTGGGGAGATCAAGCGGCTTTGCTGTGGGGCTGAACCCGCCCCACTCGCCGGTGAGGCAGGCACGGCCGTTCCGCACTCCGCTGTCTGTTTTCCGTCCCGCACTCTCCAAATTATCTCAGTCTGATTTCCCACTCGCCTCTGTTTTTTCCTGTTCCCCGTGTCCCACGGTGATTCTCCGTGGGTTCACCCCACCGTTCCTGTGGAGAAGCAATCCTCTAGCGTTGTGGCAGGTGGAGATCCACGTCTTCCTCACCAGGAGCACAAATCCAGGAGGTCACCTCCACTCCGCCATCTTCCTTCCTTCTTTGCTTATTTTTAAATTGGGATGTTTCTCTTTCACTACTTGATGTGTATGGGTTTTAAAAATATGTATATATAACATTTCTATGCAATATATAAAAACTTTTCCTGCTTTGTCGTTCAAATATTTCATGGTACAGTGGTTTAAATTTTGTGTGTAATATATCCATGTTCTTCACTATGATTTCTGGCTTTGAAATCACACCATAATTTAACTAGTTTTCAACTGTTGGATATTTTGGCTATTCTCGATTTTCCTCTATTATAAATAAAACTACAGATACTACTGTGCCAAAATGCCTGTTGAGTTTTCCTAGAAATGAAATGACTAGGTGGTTTTGAACATTTAAAAATGAACCCTTTTCATGACACGTTTCCAAGTGCAGTATACGAACCACACTTTTTATTGTACTCTTATAATTGTTAAAACAAATACACCTTGCACTAGTTTAATAGACAAATTTTTAACAATACGTTTATCAGTGACTCACATTTAACTTCTGTTGAGTTGTCTACCCACGTCCGCTGCCTGGTAAGCCTTCGGCGTGTCCGTGGTTCCTTATTTACAGGTATTTAGCTGCGGTTATAAGGGAATTACACTTTGCCATATTCGTTGCAAGTACTTTTGTTGTTGTTTGTCCGTTTTTAAATCCTTTATCTACGTCAAGGTCTACTCTATGACCATGGAAAGAAGAGGCAGTGTCGCTCAGCGGTCTGCTCAGGGCAGGGGTCGCAGCGGCCGGGGCTCCAGGGCGCGGGGCGGGAGGAGGGCTGCGCGGCCGACCCCTCCCGCGGACGGCGACACCGCCGGGCCCGCCCTCCCCGGGGGCTCCGGCGGGCGGGCTCGGGACGTTCTCCCCGTCCGAGAGGCGGCGCCGCCGCGGGCCTTTTGGAGGCGAAGGGGCGCTCGGTGCCGGCGCCTCTGCCGCCCGCCGTGAGGGCCCCGAGGCGGGTCGGCCGCGCCCGGCGCCCGGTGCCGCAGCCTCGCCAGAAACAGCCCCGACTGCGCGGGTCCCCTGTGCAGCTCGCCCTGTCCCCGCTGCCGCGGCCTGAGGTCGGGCCGGGGCGGCCCCGCCCCCGCGACAAGGGCCCGTGGAGGGCTCATCGGAAACCGTCTGTGCTCAGAGCTTTTTGGAGCCACCTTTCTGACAACTTTTTCAGTTTTCCTCTCTGATTATTGGTCTACGTAGGTTCTCTACTTCAAGTCAATTTTGACCTTTTCATATTGTTTTCAAAAACCTTCATTTATCTGAAATTTTCAAATTTCCCTTATGCCCTAGGATGTTTTCTGATAGCTTAAAGAGTAAACACATAGCCCTTGTATCCTAATTTTGTCATTTGCATTTGTTTAAAAAAGAACCAATTCTTAGATTGCCAATTATATGAATATTCTTCTAAAAATTTATTGTATTAGCATTTTGTTATATGTTTAGTGTTTTATCTCTCCTCTTTTCGCCAGAATTCTTTTTTCTTGATGCTGTGAGTTGAATGTTTGTTTTTCTTCTCTAATGTCTGTTCATCAGAAATTTAATTACCAATAGGAGCTTTTTAAGAGTATGCTTCAAAAAGATAAGAAAGGTTTCTTAAAGGAAGTCCAGGGAATCAAAATAAAAGGTAAGAAACTTGTCAACACATGGGCATCAAGTCATAGTGGGCACTGGACTAAAGATTCCACTAAGTCCTTAGCAGCGTCAATTTCCAAAGCATTTAGATATAATAACAATGTAATTCTACAGAATTTAATTAAACAAATATATTATCTGCTATTTAAATAATTGAACTGATGTCAGAATAATCTATTTTCAGATAATTATGTTCATGGTTCACTTGTTAAAAATCTATGACACTTCTGTTGCATATTTTGCAGAATATCGATAATCCTTTTATCAGAACTGACTAGTACCAAAGGACTGACAATGGCATTGACATTGCCCAAAGACCCTGGACACCACGATTACTGAGTCAGGCACCCAGGATAGGACTAAGGAGGATGAGATGCTGAAGTCCACCCAGTACGTGACCACAAAGCAACTCACCAGCAGCAGGATGGTCTCGGTGGCCCTTTGCTCTGGGGAGGCTCTGGGAGAGAGGCTGGTGCTGTGAAGGTGCTGGGACCTTCTTTTATGCCTGAATAAGAGAACCACCATGTATGCAACTTGGGAGCAGCAGGATTCCCACAGAGAAGACATGCCTGGATAACATCAGAGTGAATATAAGGCCCCTGATGGTGGAGTTCATTGGGGAAATTAAGCAGTATTTATTGAACAGCAACATATCAGTCTGCGTCACATTGGAGGAAGCCATAGTGTAGAAGATTACATAACTATTGCAGGACAAACTGAGGGACCATAACAAGACAACAATATGGAAAGTATAATTGGTAAACTTATGTTTAAATCTTGCCAACCAGGAGGTGCTGGGGCTGATGGTGACGGCTTGGAGCACACTCAGGAGGCAGGTGGTGCGGATGGAGAGGCCCCTCATCACCCTGTTCATGTAGAAAAGCACCTTACACTTGAAGCCATCTTGAAAATTCAGTGATTCAAAGAGGTTTGGTGACACCAAGAACACTACAGTAAGAAGCAACATGATGTGGACAAGAGCCAAGTGACTGGTGGTCATGTCAGTGTGCTTAGGCCTGTGATCCAGAAGGACCGTGAAGATGCAGAAGAAAAGGAGGAAGGTGTTGGCTGAGATTCCAATACCAGCTTGGAAAAGAAATGTGCTCCTTAATGATATCATAACTGGAAGGTGTGTTCATCTTAATGGCAAAAAGGAAATGTACGTTATGTATCTGGAAAAAAAAGCAATAGATTTTCCATCATCCACATTATTTCATAGTCAAAATTTTTAATATCACAACAGTCATTTTAATTCCACTCATTAGTCTTTATTAACCCTTTCTCGTATAAATTCTTAAAACTACAGCCTGAACTTTATACGCAGAATTATTGATTTAATGTATCAAACACCCACACATTCACTGTCACACCTGCATACGGTGCACATTAGCTATACTCCTACGGTACCTGAGGCCATTTAGAAAGCATTTCTTTGCTTTCTACATTTCTGTATTTAGTTTTCAGCACCCAGGTCAGTAATGTGATATAAAAATAAATCATGGGTGTTTGTACAATTGAGCTGCAAAAAATCTATGCAAATGGAAAAGAATTACCAAAAACTTCTTGAAAAATAATGTTCCATTGATTTGACCTCACAGCACACCACTGACATTTTTTCTCCTTCCTCCCTCTTCTACATTTATATACCCTTGTAATGGCATGGGGCCTACCCTGACAGTGCAGGATGATCATTCTGTCATAAAGTCAGCTACTTACTCATGTTGATGGCATCTGCACCTTAATTCTCTTAGATTGTATTACCTAATGTAGTCCCAGGGCCAGGGAATTAAAATGTACACATTTTTACGATTAACTATATCTCCTCCAAATGGTCCTGTCTCTCTCTGAGCTTAGTTTCCATGTCCTAAACCCTGTATGTAAACTCTCTTTATCTCAGGAAGGAATTGGTAAAATGCTGCCCTCAGTTTTCAAAAAAAACCCCAAAATAACCAAATGACACGTTTCCCAATATTATGATATCCATGAGGTTGCATCAAAATGCTCACATGTAAACCTTTTCTTGATACTTCAATGAACTCATGAATGCCCCCTTTGCCTTTAAAAAAAGCACTTAGGTCTCCAATAGTAAAGATGACTCCCCAAGTGTCTAAATCAGGAGATCTCTGTATCGGAATCTTTTGTGAAATCTCACTGAATAATTTAGAAACTGTTCTCATGATATTTGTTCCAAATACAGCATCTTTTTTAATCGAATCACTTCAATACTGGGCTTACTGCAATGCAGCTGTATGATGCTGAAAAAAGAAATTCCCCTACACTCACTCTATTTCTCTTGTGACATGGAAAAAGTTTCCATTGTTTTCAAGGTTACTTAAAACTACACTGGCCCATGAGTATAAATCTGTAAAACAATGCAGATAACATGACAGTGTTGTTGGCTCATACTCAGACTATCATGGCTGAGGTAGAACATTGCTCTAGAATCACCTGACATGTATGACTTTATAAGAAAAATTACACGGTTCATTACATATGTTTTTCTTACTCTTTCTCCAAGTTCTTAAGCTAGTAAGTGGACATATTTATCTCAACTGTTAGAATTAATAAACTGAATAGTTTCCAATAACATACATCTGCAGCCTCAGCTTGGCTGGAGTCTGTTCCCATGTTGCCCTCAGGAGAAGCACCAGGAGGATATTGACTTCAAGGCTCAGCGGTGTCCACATCTTAAGGCTCACAATCCAGAACAAGTTAATATTTGGGCATGAATTACTAATGCATGTGGAATTATTTATAACTATATACTTGGATCATTTTATTATTTTCCTGCATATATTGCAAGCCATATACCAAAAAGAGTTAATAAAAATATTTGGAAAAGTAACAGAGATAAGAATTTTATTAGTTTCTTTTCTCATGCCAAGGAATATTCAGCTCACCACAACCTCTAATTCATGCCCTCACTCTGTAAATGACTCTCACGTACCACAAGAAAAAGTGTATCTTCTAGGTCATGTGACCTCCTTCTCCAGGAAGACTGTGGAGGGTGTTGGTGCTGAGCCCGAACTGGAGAGGCATATGATTCTGTTTGAATGGGGTCAACAGATAAAGTACAAGAAAGTCTCTTAAATATAAATTTCAAATAATCTTGTGTGTGTGTGTGTGTGTATATATATATATATATATATATATTCATTCTACACAATATCTAGGAGGATGGACATATGTAGATATAATTGCATGAAAACACTCCAATATTTTATAGTTTAAAATCAAAAGTTATTTGTTGTTTTTTCTGAATTTTAAACTTCACTGTGTTTCCTATATTTTTATTTAATGAATTTGGCAAACACAGTGTAAAATAATCATGGGATCTTAAAACATAATGCAGACCTGAGAGAAATGAAATGGAAGAAAAACCTGTAGAGATCATGTAGATAGGTCTGAGTGTAAAGGAGGATTGTGTCTTGTCTGATACAATAAAAACTTATAAATTTGAGTGCACTTCTCAGCACTCAGCATGACATGTGGCAACCAGGTTGTTTTTGGGTTGGGTTGAGGGAGAGACCTTTAAGCACTCTCAGAGATAGATAATGTAGATCCAGTTCATCTTTATTATTCTCACTTTCATCTTAGAATATTCTTAATTTTATAAGCCCCAAAGCATGTCCACACTCATGGAAACATTAGGGGGAATAACAATTAAATAGACTAGGAACCAAAACTGATCATAATGTCTATGGGCTTAGATCAAAAGAGAACTGTAATGAAAGGAAAAAAAGCCATTTACGAAACCCAATGCTATTTTGCATTAGATAATATGTTATTTTGGAGAAGATGAAGCTTGAAGTCTATTTCCCCATCTTTATAATAATATTCAATATTTAGAGTTTTATTATTTTATAAATATCATTTAGTACAATTTTCCTTTTGCCTGACATATATTTAAGTATAAATATACATCATAAAATAGCATTCTGTGTTTTATTCTGTTACAATGATCAAAAGTGTCATATTTCCCACCCTTTTACCATATTCTCTGAACAGCTTGTAAAAGATACGACTGGTCACTGACAGCACAAGTGATTATGAGAACTGCAGGTGACCTGGCTGGTGGGGAGGAGGGTTTGTTCCTTCAGTAGCAGCCGTTGGCAACCTGAGAAACACAACTGGCAACATCAGAAAAGTGGACTACCTTTCCCCGCTAGAATAGTTCCATGAAAGTCTTGTATAAGGTACAAATGACAAAAGAGTAACTACAGATAGTTCCAACCACCATCGAAAAACTGAAATGCATGTACTGTTCTTTGGTAATTTAACGAGTACTGTGAAGCTGGAAGCACAATGCTCACTAACCATGGGTAGCCATAACCTCAAGACATTTGATCCTCAGCTCATTGAGGATAAACATGGGAAGAAGAAGGTTGCTGTAGAGGTAGGAGACAAAAAGCACTGGAGGGGCATGATCACAAATCTTGAGTCACAAATTTCTGAAAAATTTAAAACTCTATCTGCCAGTGCATTTTTTCTGACCATCAGACCAAAAAAGATGTTAGCAAAATATGTTTTTCTAAAGGATTTTACCATCACACCTCTGTGTATCACAGTAGCGAGAAGATCACAGTCTTATGAACTGTGTCAGATGTTGTACTAAGACAGAAATGGATGGCGTGTCCTGTGTGCTCAGGAACGCTGCTCAGGGTCCATCAAGACTCTTCCTCTCAGACATCCTCCCTCCTCCACATGAAATTCAGGGCCTTTTATCAAGAAATATTTTAAGGCAAGCAAAGTTCTCTAATGTTCAGGAACAGAAAAGTTTTTCTACTGGTCAAGATTTTTGAGGTTTTCATGCTCTCATGAGCAACAAATGCATAATTTCTGTCATCATCATTCTATTTCTTTCTGTTTTCAACAGTTTCCATCCTCTCTCTTTTCCATTTAAAAAATATATACTAACCTTACTTAATTCAGATAATATTAACTTGTGACTTTCAACAACTACATTGAAATTTACTTGTTGCTATGTTTTCTTGAGCTAAGTACAACGTGAAACTTTCAGAGAAAAAATAGCAGTAGTAAATTTAGAGGATTTTTATGATAAAGGAATACTCTTGTCATTTAAGTTTGTAAAACATTACTTTATGACTTCATTACTTGGATAGTCTTGAAGTATTAGAAACATACAAAAATATCTCCAGACAAAAAATTGAGTATGATTTAATCATTCTGAATTTGCTCACATTTGTTGTGCCTTTAAGGGGAAATTTTTCATAAATGCATAAGATAATTTGTTGTACTAATTTATTAAAGTGAGAAATACTAAATAATCAAATAAAATTACAATTCAAATGTAACTTCACAAAATTACCAACTTCCATTCTAAAATGCATAGATTTATTATTACATTGTTATATGTTGTTATATATTAACAAAATTTATACTTTATCTAAAAACAACTAATTAGTTATAATTTAGTAAGATATAAAAACAAAATATAGGAGAATTACTGATATCACTGAGGAAATCCTTCCTCCTCCCATTACCCACCTGAGACTTGAGCTCTCGCTGTTATTAAAGCTGAGAAACAGACACACAGCTGAGTCTTGGAGCTATTGTGTGTATGTGGACTGTGGTCCCTAAGACACGGTTATAAAGAAGAGATGCTGTCAGTTCATCTCCCTTCAGGCTCGTAATTGTCATGCCACCTGTCGAATCAGGACAGCTGTGGCCCTGGAATTATTGGAAAGAGGAGCTATCAAAGGGGCTAATCCCTGGAAAATAATGGCGTAGCAACAGCTGGGTTCCACACTTTCTGATGTGTGAGCTCATTTTCTTAGGTAGCCTTTCCCAGGTGGGTTGTCTGGTCTCAGTCCTTGTCAACAAAACAGAAGTCAAAAAATAACTCTAACTTCCAACTTTTTTTATTATCATGTCAGCTTACCCAATGTATCCTTGCTTACTCAAGAGAAACGCGGCGGCCTTCACACATACTTCCCAGTGGGCCCTAGATTTCAGAGACACAGGTAGTCTATGCACCACTTTTTCAGGAAAGAAGAAAATGCCCTGTTCACCAGACCTATGTAAGTGAAAGCCTCTTTCTTCTGGAGGTCAAGTCAGAGAACCTGGCATAGGAAGCAGAATGCAAGTATCTTTTTAGTCCTTTGACCCAACCAGTTTGGGAAGGTGAGTTTTGGAGGACAAAAAGGAAACTCCCAGGGAAGGAGAATGGAGGGTTGGATTATGCAGTGTTCTTACCAAAATATCTCATTTCAACACGGGCATCCAAGCTCTCATGATGGTGGGTTCTGCCACCCTGTCCCTCCATTCCCTCTGTTGTTTCTGTTCACACACTCAACATTACAGTGTGGTTAATACAATTATTACAGCTTCCTTAGCAACTAACAATTTTATTTGCTTCTCTGACACTCATCTACCACACCTTTATTATAACTAACTCTAACATTAAACTTAACCTTGGTCATGACTGCCATGTTCATGGTACACTTCCTTATTCAAATATAATCTGATGGTAGAGTGGTAACTTTTCTTACTCTTAACCTATAGATATTTCCCTAAGGCACCAGATCTAAGTACATTTGGTTTCAGCCTGCTGCACCCCTCATGTGCCATCTTTGACGCTGTAACAAATAATTTTCTACTTGGATACAGTCAAGACTACCTGATCACCAGACTTCTATTGTCTTCCAATTCTGCCATCTCCAAACCAGTCCAATCTATCATCAGCTGCCATTACTCTGAACTCATTGCTCTATCCAATACATATTCTTAGGTCTTGGTTTCTTTGCCTTCTTGGAAGATGTTCACATTCTTATTTATAAATTCTTTTTTCAATTCTCAAAAAGAAACTGTCCAGCAAGTATTGTATACCCAAGAAAACTATATATTAAAAATAAGGGTGATGGATACCCTAATTAGTCTGATTTGATTAATTCACATTGCATGACAGTATGAAAACATCACAACTATTATATATCCATAATTAAATTTTTTAAAAAAATTAAAAATAAAGGTGAAATAAAAACATTTCAGACAAGTAAAAACTGAGAAAAAATGTTGCTAGCAGACAGACCTTATGAAAAATGCTAAAAGAAGTTCTTCAGACTGAATGAAAATGAGCCCAGACAATAATTTGAATGTATAAGAAAAATAACACTGATTAAGGTAATTACATAATTATAAGATAGCATAAGTGAATATTTTCTTAACTGATTTTTAAAAGTAAAATAGCTTTATAAATGTGTTTGTAACTGTATCCGTGGGACTGTAACAAATTGAAATTTAATGTATTTGCCAATGACAGCACAGAGAAGGTGGGTGGGAGAGAAGCCATATGGGGCGAAGGAAAGTTTTGTGGAAAATAACTTCCATCCACAAATGAAGAGAACCCAAAATGGAAAATAACAAGCTTAACATCACAAAGTTGTAAATATGTAATTGCTCTATTCCTTCTATCAGCTTATTTTAAACAATTAGTTATATAAAGAAATAACTATTAGAATATATTGTCACATTTATAACCATCTAGATATAACAAACATTCATAGCACAAAAGGGGGAGAAGGGAGAATAAAGCTATATAGGAGTAACATTTCTATCAGAAGAATATAGGGGGTCAATGTTGTTTCATTACATGTATACATTGTGTAATAATCAAATCATGGTAATTAGCAGGTACAATAATTATATATCAATCAAAACTGAAACCAAAAAAAGAATATAGAGAAAAGTCATTATACAAATTAAAATATCACAGGGTAAATATTGACTTAATGCAAAAGAAAAGAATAGAGGCAAGATAAGTAATAAAAAAATAAGACATATAGAAAACAAAAAGTAAAACAGCAGATGTAAATTCAAATATATATACTAACATTAAATATGAAATTATATATGTTTGTGTGTGTGTATATACATATATACATATATATATATATAGCTCCACCCAACATCAGAATATATGCTGTTTTCAAATGCACATGGAACATTTCTGTAGGATAGACCAGCTGCTGAGCCATAAAATAAACATTAGTAAATCTAAAAGACTGAAATAATACAATGACTGTTTTCTAACAGCGACCTAGATAATGAACAAAGAGAGTCTTTCTAAAAGAAAAGATGTTTATTTAGGAATAGAGCATTACAATGAGAATATTCATGCATATTTAACAGGGTAAAGGAATAAAAAATGTTTTTAAAGAAAACATGAGAAGTATTACATAATTGTCTTGAAATAATTATCCTTAGCTACAGAGACCAATAACAAGGTCATGCCAATCCCAGGTTGGAATGAAAAATGTTGAGATGTCCTTGTAGAATTGTTTTTTCTATAAAGTTGCAATGGCTTCTGTGAGGTTGTGTTTTTTTTTTTTAGAGCTTATTTCATTAGGCCTACAAGCAAGAGAACCCTTTCTTCATTGCCTTCCCTGGCTCTATTTGTCAGGGTTTTCTTAACATTACTGACCCAATTTTGATTCTGACAACTTTCACACTAATCATAATAAAACAAAATTAGAGATCAATGAAAGCAAGGAATTTGGGAAACTCATAAATATGTGGACATTAAATGACACACTCCTAAATACCAGGTCCAAATAGAAATCACAAATAGTATTGGCAGATATTTTAAGATAAATTAAAAGGTAGTCAAAACATAACAAAATTTGGGGAATTTAGTGAAAGCAGTTTTCTGAGGGAAACTTATAGCAGTAATTTCTTCATTAAAAAGACAAAAAATATCTCAAATCAATAGCCAAATGTTTGTCAAAAATATTTAAATAGAAATGAAATACTAGGCCCATGTGGGCAAAGGATATCATTTGAGACAAAAAATAGTCCTCCTGAAAAATCCTGAAAGGAAAGACTGAGTGGTGAGATGCTTTGGGGATTAGGGCTGTGCCAATAGTCCTGGGAATCCAAGAGGCCACGTGGGTGCTCAGGGCCACACAAGTGCTCAGGAGAGACCCACGAAGACCCTGAGCTCTCACCTTTCTTTGACCTTCCTACACTACACAAGCAGAAAATTAAGGTAAAGACAAGGTTGTAATTTTCTGGCTTATTGGTAAAAGTATGCCCTGACACATATATATAGATCCCAGATGAAAAGATCAGATTTATTTCAGAGAAGTATGCCAGGCAAGGGCAGGCGTTTAAGAAAATCTCTGTCACTCCATGTATACCGCTAAGCTAATGGAACAAGAACTTCAATGGACATTCATGACAGACCATGCCATTTTCACAAAATGAGCATAGATACAGCCCACAATAAGTAGCATCAAAAACCCAGAGGAAGGGAGATGATCTAATTTCCAAAGTTATCACAGTTTAATATTCAAAATGTCTTGTTTTCAACAAAAAATTGTAAGACAAGAGGCTAAATAATACCTGTTGGTTACATTTTAATTTGCATTTTCTATTGCCATTTCACAGTTGAAAGAAAATATGACATGAAAGATTTCTGTTTATATGACATTGTGACACTTTCGGAGCCTAAAACTTTAAAATTTTGGGTAATTTTTTCTAGCATAGAAAAACAATGTGTATTCTCTGTTGACTGTTTTAAAATGCTGTCCATGTGTCTATCTATATAACTAGTCAATCTTTCTAATAAAGTAAGTTAAAACTTGTTGTGTTCATATAGTCATTATATACCAAAATAATTGATTTTGTAAAATGTCAGCTAATATTAATATAATTGCTAATGTGCAAATTTATTCTTTCTTCAATGAATCTTTGTGTTACATATTAAAAACAATAATGTATTAAAGACATATGAATAAGTGGTTTGGAAAAATACATGATATATTCTATGCACTGTATAAATATTAACCACTCTGATTCATCAGATTATTAACCATAGATAACATTCTTCATCTGCAATGTCATTTTGTATTTTTATAATTGCAAGTTTCATTTTCTGTGTTACCTACATTTTCACACAAAATAAAACATAGACTCAGTCTTCCATTTTGATAAAACCCAAAGTCAGATGGCATAATTTGTTACTTTACTTGAGATATAATACATTCATCCAATAAGTTTGAGAAGTAAGTACAGCAGTTATAGTTCTTTCCTTGTTCCCATATTAGAGGTTCTGAGATATAGTTATTCATGGATTGCTTCAAAGCCACATTCTTTCACGTTATTTTTATACTCAACCACTATGACAATGGAGAAACATAGAATGCCATAAATTATAAACAAATTTACATGAGGATAAAAATAATTAAATCATACTCGAGAAGTAATAGAATGTATTAATAAACCTATGAAAAGAAAAATTTTATATTTTAAAATTTTTACACAAAGTACATCCCAAATTCAGGTAGTGTCACAGGTGTGTTGTACCAATTTTTAATAAATAATTAATACTAATTTTTCACAAACATGTCAAAAAATAAAAGGGAATATTTTCCTATTCATCTATTAGGCCAGGATTACCCTAATATAAAAACCACACAAAAGCATAACAAAAAAGGAAACTACAGATTATTTCACTCTTGAATATTGACAAAGAAATCTTTAACATAATACTAGCAAACTGAATACAAAATATATCAAAAGGATTGTACATATAAGTAAGTGTGACTGTACCACAAATAGGTAGTTTAACGTTTAACTAACTGTTAGTGTATCCATCCATATCCATCACTTCTAAAAGTTTCCTCATGTCCTTCCGTGTGTGTGTGTGTGTGTGTGTGTGTTCCTTGTGGTAAGAACATTTAACATGGATGTGTTTATCTTGATTGTGGTGAGGTTATAATAGATATATGCAAAAATCCAAACTTAAACTGTATGCAGTAAACATTAGTGGGGTTTTTGTATATCAGTTATACAGAGGGGATGGGTGTATACCTACATGATGAGTGTGATGCGCACTGTCTGGGGAATGGACACGCTTGAAGCTCTGACTCAGGAGGAAGGGGGGCATGGGCAATATATCTAACCTGAACTTTTGTACACCCATAATAAGCTGAAATAAAATAAATAAATAAAATTATTAAATACAATTAATGTAAAATTGTTAAATACATATTTATAAAAGGAAATAAATATGTGATACTCTCAATTGACACAGAAAATATTTGACTGAATCCATCACCCACCTATGATTAAAATTTTAAGCAGCATGGTGGTGCATGCCTGTAGTCCCAGCTACTTGGGAGGCTGAGGCAGGAGGATCACCTGAGCCCAGGAGTTTGAGGTTGCTGTGAGCTAGGCTGACACCACAGCACTCTAGCCTGGGCAACAGAGTGTGACTCTGTCTCAAAAAATAAAATAAAAAATAAATAAAATCCTAAGCAAACTAGGAATTGAAGGGAACTTCCACAACCTGATAATTAATGCATAATAAAAGCCTACAGTAAATATCATACTCAATGGTGAAAGCAGAATGTTTTGCTTATAAGACTTGGAACAGAACAAGGATAGTCACTTTTATCAATTCTATTCAATACTGTACTAGAGTATTTACTTAAAAAATCAAAGAAGAAATTTAAGGAAAAGGACTCTAGATTGCAAAGGAAAGAGTAACATTGCCTTATTTATTTATTTATTTATTTATTTCAGCTTATCATGGGGGTACAAAAGTTCAGGTTATATATATTGCCCATGTCCTGCCCATCCCCCCGAGTCAGAGCCTCAAGTGTGTCCATTCCCCAGACAGTGCGCATGGCACTCATCATGTAGGTATACACCCATAACCTCCCCCCACCCTCCATCGCCCCGAGTCAGAACATTCAAGTGTGTCCATTCCCCAGACAGTGTGCATCGCACTCATCAAGTAGTATACACCCATCCCCTCCCCCGACCCCCCACCTCAGTCCGAAACCCAATTGGTGTTATTCCCGAATGTGCACTTAGGTGATGATCAGGGAAACCAATTTGCTGGTGAGTACATGTGGTGCTTATTTTTCCATTCTTGAGATACTTCACTTAATAGAATGGGTTCCAACTCTCTCCAGGACAACAAAAGGGATTCTATATCACCGTTATTTCTTATAGCTGAGTAATATTCCATGGTATACATATACCACATTTTACTAGTCCACTCATGAATTGATGGGCATTTGTGTTGTTTCCAGATATTTGCAATTGTGAATTGTGCTGCTATAAACATTCGGGTACAGGTGTCTTTTTTATAGACTGACTTTCGTTCTTTTGGGTAAGATGCCCAATAATGGGATTGCTGGATCAAATGGTAGGTCTAGTTGTATCTGTTTAAGGTATCTCCATAATGCTTTCCATGGGGGTTGCACTAGTTTACAGTCCCACCAGCAGTGTATGAGTGTTCCTGTCTCTCCGCATCCACGCCACCATGTATTGTTTTGGGACTTTGCGCTGGCGATCTGCAGGCGGGCAGTCACCGTTTTGGGGTCCACAGCCTAGCCACTGCAGAGCCACAGGGTGCTGGGCAGCTCCCTGGGTGGCTCCCTCCCCTAGTCTGTGGACCCTCTCTAGGAGCCCCGCCCTTGTGTGAACACTGAGCGCTTCCCCAGTGGCGAGAGTGTGGAGTGTGCACCTTGCGGACATCGGGGCTGGCGGACCATTGCCCCCGGGACCTGCAGCAGCTGGGGCGCTGGGTGAGCGAGGGCACCTCCCCCTCCCCCTAGCTACTGGCTTTCACGCGGAAAGAGGCAGAAACCACCCCTTGAGAGGAAGAGCCCTCCCCCCCCAAAAAAAGAGAGAGACTTTTTGCCTGCAACTAGTGTGAATCCTGGCTGCTAACTGAAAGTCAACAGCACACTGACTTAACTCGTCAAACCAGTCTTAGGTCAAATCAATCCTCTGGGGCTGGACCCATCAGGAGCAGCCCCCCAACTGAGGGAGAAAAACTCTAAACAATACACAACAAGCTCCCCCTAGTGACAAAAGAAGCAACACACCTAGACTGCTTCACAGCCTAAGAACAGAGTACAAGGCATGCTGCTAACCAGACTAAAGCTGTAAGAGGAGATCTAATGATTGATCCAGATGGGAAGGGCTCAGCAAAAGAACACGGGGAGTATAAAGAATCAAACGGAAATCTTTCCACCAAAGAGGAATACCAGCTCTCTACCAATTGACACAAACCAGATTCAAAAAACCAACATGTCACAGGACGAATTTCAAATATGGATTATAAACAAGCTGAATAATATACAAGAAAAAATGGATAACCAACACAAAGAAACCGCAAAAAATATCCAGGATTTGGAAGAAAAATTCACTAAAGAGATTGAAATATTGAAGAAAAATCAAACTGAACTCCTGGAAATGAAGAATTTATTCAGGGAGCTACAAAACACAGTGGAAAGTCTCAAGAGCAGGGTAGATCAAACAGAAGAAAGAATCTCAGAGATCGAAGATAACACTTTCCAATTAAATAAGTCAGTCACAGAGATAGAGCAAAGAAATGAGAAAGGATCAGAGTCTACAAGAAATGTGGGATTATGGGAAGAAGCTTAACGTGAGAACTATTGACATTCCTGTGGGTGAAGAAGATGATAAGCAAGGGTTGGATAAGCTATTTGAAGACATAATTGAGGAAAATTTCCCAGGCCTTGCTAAAACTCTAGATATACACGTTCAAGAAGCTCAAAGAACCCCTGGGAGATTCATAGCAAATAGGAAGACATCACGTCATGCAGTCATCAGACTGACCAAAATATCCACTAAAGAGATTCTTCTTCGAGCTGTAAGGAGAAAGAAACAAGTAACATACAAAGGAAAGCCCATCAGAATTATGCCAGATTTCTCTACTGAAACCTTACAAGCAAGAAGAGGCTGGGGCTCCATTCTCACTCTTCTGAAACAGAATAATGCCCAGCCTAGAATCTTGTACCCAGCTAAGCTAAGTTTTGTATAGGAAGGAAAAATTAAAACATTTTCAGATAAACAAGGATTGAGGGAATTCACCAAACATTGCCTTTTACTGTCCATGACATACTACTGTATGTAAGAGAAATCTTAAGGAATCCACTAAAAATGCACTCAAAGTAATAAACAAGTTCAGAAATGTTCCAGAATATGCCATTAAGATATAAAAATCAATTGCTTCTATACAATAGCAAGGAAAGTTCTGAGAATGTAATTAAGAAAACAATAGCAATCAAAATTACATCAAAAAGGATGAAAACACAAAAAGAAATTTAAGAAAAAAGTGCACTGATATTATAGTAAAAACTACAAAGTACAATGTAAAAAGCAACTTTAAAAACAAAGTCATGATTTTGGTAGACATTTACCAAAAAGACATACAGATTGACAATATGTAAAAATAAAGTTAATATTAGTCATTAGGGAAATGCAAATCAAAACTACAATGAAATACCACTTCATACACAGGAGAATAACTCTAATATAACAACAGACAAAAAAGGGCAATAATGTGGAGAATACAGAGCTCCCACCCATGGATACTGGGAGTATAAAATGGCGCAGTCACTTTGAAAAACCATTTGAGTTTCTCACAATGTTTTATACGAAATTACCATATTGCCCCAGCAGCTCCACTGCCAGCTATGTGCTTAAAAGTTATGAAAACCTACATCCACACAAAGGTGCAACAAATCAAATACCATTCAATGAGTAAAAGGAAAAACAATGTGTGGTATGTCTTTATAATAGAACACATTTCAGCAATGAAAATGAATAAAATGATACATGCTACGACAGGAATGGGGCTGAAAAACATTAAACTGACAGAAAGAAACCACACACAAGAGACCACATTCTATATGGTTTTGATTACAAGACATGTCCAGAAAAGATGAATCTCTAGGGACAGGATGGAGACTACCAGTAGTCCAGTGCTGGAGGAGAATGGGGAGTGACTGCAAACTGTATGAAATTTTGGGGTGGGGTTAATGGAAATGTGCTTAAATTAGAATGGGATGATGGCTCCACACCTCCGCGCGAATAGACTACCAAGCAAGGAACGCACACTCACAAGGGATTACCTTACTGTGGCTCAGCAGGCTGGGGCTCCACATCATCCAGGCTTCTGAGAGGGGCCTGAAGTCTGACAAATACATCCCAGGCGACCATAGAGCATCAGCTGCTGCCTGCATGGACCTCTCAGCCTGGACTCCCAGCACTTCCCACCAATCTTGGCTTCTGGGAGGTACTTGAAGTTTCATGAATATATCTCAGGCGGGCATCACACTGTCCAACACCACTCGCATCTCTTGTCCTTCTGCCTGCCAGCAGGCCTGAGGCTCCGAGGGTGTGGGAGGGCGCAGCGCCAGCTCCTCTTCCCCCGAGGCCTGGGAGGAGCAGCGGAGAGCGGCGGGCCTGGCTGGGCCGCCAGGGCCTTGGAGCTGATAAAACGCGGCAGGGAAGACTCTTGGCGGGACTCTGCCTGCCTCTGCCTGGCGCCAGAACAGGACAGCAGCACCGGGTCCCGGGTCCAGCAGATGACAGGGTGTAGCCTGATGCTTCTGGGGCTGCCAACCTCGCTGGCTCACTCGCTCTCAGTCAGTGCCTCCTCCCTTGGCTGCAGTAGGAAAGTGAACGTCCACATGCAAAAAATTAAAATTGGACCCTCACCTTAAACCATATATAAAAATCAACTCAATGGCAGGGCAAGGTAGCTCAGAGCTGTGATCCCAGCAATTAGGGAGGCAGAGGCAGGAGGATCGCTTGAAGCCAGAGTTGGAAAGTAGCCTGGGCAACATAGTGAGACCTATCTCTACAAACAATTTTTTTTTAAAGAAAATTAGCCAGGCATGGTACCACACCCCTCATAGTCCTAGCTACTCTGGAGCCTGCGGCAGACAAGTTGATTGAGCCCAGGAGTAGTTCGCACTGCAGTGAGCTACAATCCTGCAGTAAGCCGCTGCATTCAAGCCTGGCAACAGAGCAAGACCCTGTCTCGAAAGAAAGAAAGAAAGAAAGAAAGAAATACCGTCTCTAAAATAAATAAATACCAATCAACCGAAAATGAACTAACGGTTTACACATATGACCCGAAGACATAAAATTCCAAAAGAAAGCATAGGGGAAAAATTCCATGATATTGGTCTTAACAATCATTTTTTGGATATGACATCAAAACAGACGATGAAAGCAAAAATAAACAAGCAGAACTACATCAAATGAGAAAGTTTCTGCACAGTAAAGGTAATAATTAACAGAATGAAAAGGAAACTAAATGGATGGGAGACAATATTTGCAAGCCATATATCCCATATGGGAGCAATATCCAAAATATATAGGGAACTCATACAACTCAACTGGAAAAAAAGCAAATAATACCATTTAAAAAAGGACAAAAGATTTGAACAGTTTTTCAAAAAAAAAAAAATACTAGTTGCCAACAGGTAATTGAAAATGTACTCAACCTCACTAATTAATCATCAGAGAAATGTAAATTAAAATCACAATGAGATATCATTTCACAACTGTTAAGGTGGCTATTCTCAAAAAACCAAAATGAAAAAATAAGTGTTGGCTAGGATGCAAGGAAAAAGGGGCACTTGTACACTGTTCATGAGACTTTTACATTGGCAGAGGCATTAATAAAAACAGTATGGATGTTCCTCAACTAAAATTAAAAATAGAAGTACCATGTGATCCAGAAATCCCCCTTGTGGATATATATCCAAAGGAAATAAAATTACTATCATCTGAAAGAGATATCTGCATTCCCATGTTCATTTAAAAAAATAGAAAGTTTGGAAACAAGTGTACGTTGGCTGATGGATAAAGAAAATGCGATACACATGCACAATGTTAATACAACTCGGCCTCTAAAAAGGATATCCTGCCATTTGTGATAACATGGATCTAAAAGGATAGACCTGGAAAACGCTATGCTAAGTCAAATAAACCCGACACAGAAAGATAAATACCATATGATCTCAATTATATGCAGAATTTTTTTAAAAGTCAAACTCATGTAAGTAGAGTGTAGAATGGTGCTTGCCAGAGGCTGGGGATAATGAAAATGAGGAGATGTTGGTCAAACAGTACAAACTTGCAGTTATCACATAAATTAAGTTCTGAAAATGGATATACAGCATGGTGACTCTAGTTACCAATACTGTATTGTATATTTGCAATTTGTTAAGAGAGTAGATCTTAAGTATTGTCACCACGCGCACACACAAAAGCTAACTACATGAGATGACAGATATGTTAATTAGCTTGATTGTACTAATTGTTTCATAGTATGTAAGTGCATTAAAACATTAAGTTGTACACCTTGAATATGTACAATTTTGTCAGTTATACTGACATGAAATAAAATAAGCAAAAATAGGTTATGTTAAAAATAAATCTATGAAACTAGACCTGAGGATTGGGAAACTTTCATGGAACAAAAATAATTTTTAAAGCATTCATGTATTTGACTAGTTTAAATACAAAATATTGTGTATTTCAAAAAGTTAAAAGGTAGATGGCAGCCCATGGAGTGAATATGCAAGAGCTAAGGAGGTAATATCCATGCAGCAAATTAGAATCTCCCCCAAAATGAAAATCCAAAAACATAGGAAGTATACCATTAATTTATAAAAGGATGTGCAGGTAACAAGAACAAGAAAAATGAACACTTAAATTGAAATAAAATACCATTTTTCCCAACAGGGAGTTGAACTAATTTTTATTTTTCAAAGATCCATGGTGTGTTCATGTAGAAATTCATGTATTATAGGTGGTTGTAAATTAACCTGACCAATCTATTGAAATGAAGATGTAGGGCCAGCTTCATGGGTGTGTGGCCAGCATAATTTTACTGGGCCCCATGCTAAGAACAGGAGTGTCATACTTGGTTGGGGATTAATGTTCTGTGGCTGTTTTCTTAAAATTCTTATTAAATTTAACTTGGGTTTGCATTTGGTAAGTGAAGTCCAAAGAGACAATTTAGCAGGTTCTAGGACTTGGAGCCAGGGCTCATGCAGTTTGATCTCTCACTGCCTCACTGGCATGGGTCTTGGCCACTGGCTCCTCTGTGACCCTGCCCTAAAAGGCCTTCCTTTTCCCTCCCTCATCCCTGGGGAAGGTTGGGTGTGGGTATTGTGTTTGGGGGTCATTTATATGTGCGTTCACAGTGGCATCATGGCAGAGACCATGGGGGTTTCTCAGCTAAGCTCAATCTAGATTCCCAGTATTTCCATAATTAAATGCTTTATAATTTGTAAATATGTTCTGTATTTTCATTTTGTACTGGGCCTCATAAATTATGCTGATAGTCCTGTGGATATGAAAAAATCAATTGTAAAAATTAGAGAAAAAATATATTAACCAGCTGGAGACAGCATATACCCAAATCAGAAAACAAAGCAAAACACAGGAAAACAAAATGCCAAAAACAAACTAAGCGGTCACCCCAAAAACAGAATCTGTGAGGCCTTACCTATGACACAAAGGACAGTGGAGTTCAGCAGGAGCAGTCTCATCACGAGTGGTGTAGCTTCTGCTGGGCAGCAGGGGCTGTTCTCGCGAGACTCTCTCGTGCCTTGGCTCCAACTCCACGATGAACATGCAGCTCTCTGTCTCCCAATCAGGGTGATCTGTTGCCCTAAACCATAAACACTGGGGCCACAATAGATCCCATGAAGTATTTCACTGGAAAAGTGTAGCAGCCATTAGCACTGGTCATATTTTTAGCACTTATAAGTTACCTCTAAGAATCTCAATAACCTTAGATTCCCTAATAATCACCTAGATTTTGGACCTGCAGAGCAGAGGGCCACATTTCTCTGAAGACAGGTCTTATTAAACAAACTCTCTCTCTATGACACTAATGTGTCAGCTACTAGAGTCACCTTGAGACAAAATAAAGCAATGTTCTTGACTGGAGTGAGAAGTGTCACCCAAATGTTAAGAACTCAGTAAGTATTTGTTGAATTAGTCAATATATAGCTTTTACAAAGTTAAGATAACACTGCATGTGTGTGTCTCTGTGTGTATATATATGTATACATATAATAAACACACATCATTTAATACACATATTTGAAACTTAACATTATACATATGAACATTTTCTCACATAATTTAAATGTTTTAAAAATAGCACTATTTCATGCAGGGATTTACTTGACAACATGTCTGTTCTCTCCCTAGAACAGTACAATACTAAGTTCTCAAATATTAATATTTGCCACTGAACTGAAGTTCATAGTTTACTTGCCCACTTTTATATTTTGAGGTTTATACTGTTTACTAAGTCACTATTATTGACAAAATGAACCTGTCTATGTGTAACTCTCCATCTACCCTAAGTTTTCCCATGGCACTGATCCCCAAACGTAGATGCCCGGGTAAAAAAGATGCTTGGTACAAAATACTAAAATATTTTACAAAAAAGCATGTACAGTTTAACTTCCTACCAGCATTTCACTGTGTTTGTTTAGTGTCCATAGTTGTTAAAAGTCATGATAAGAAAAGGTGGAGAAAAGGTAATGGAATTGAGACTCATGAAAGTGAAAAAACAAAAGAATCACCCGTCAGTTTGTCTATGAGCAGTTAGTGGAATATTTAACTGATACAGAACATGAGGGGACATTTTTTTCTTGTAGGTTTTTGTTGTTGGAATTTTTGTTTGGTTTTATTTTTGTTGAGGAAGGCAGCATTATACTTTTCAGCAGACAAGTTTGATATAACCAGCTGAGAAGAGAATCTCGTGAGTTGTAGGAGGAGTTCTGGATGAAGACAGGAGAAAATCCAGGAGAAACCTGAAACTCTGGGCAGGGGTAAGGTCAGGAACAGACACCAAGTCTCAACATAGGGTCATTTAAGATTTCGGATTTGAACCCACAAAAGGGACTGACTAAAAGGAAGGGGAAAGGGGGCTAAAGAGAAACCGGGACATCAGTGTTGACTTAAACCATGGAGGAATTTCTATAGCTACTGAAAGTTATGTGGTAAGATGAAAATTAATGTGTAACACTTGGATGGAGCCACAAAGTTATTACTGACCAGAATGAGCTAAAGTTTAGTTACTCCCATCCCCAGGAAGAGAATGCCATAGAGCTAACCACATCTTGACACTGTCTTGTTAATTTAATCAAAATATGGATAGGGTTTAATTGCATTTGATAATAGTATTGCATTAATTATATGACATACATTGTGGATACAACGGTGAAAAACACACTACTGGTCCTTTCTCACACTTAACATGGACCTAAAAATATTATGTTTAAAACTATTTCAAAATTATACAATGTGTAACTGCTCTTTGGAATGCTATTATGGGTTTTTTCTAGTTTCCCAGCTTACACTTTTATGTTTAACTTTTTGATCCATCTGGAATTTATTGAAGCATATGATGTGAGGTACATATCCAAATGCACTTTTGTTCTTACTAATATAGTTTTCCCAACATTTATTTGTTAGTGCTCCCTTTACTTGGAGCTCTAATGTAATTATTGTCTTATGCCTCCAGATGAATTTCACTATAAATTGGTCAGTGTCCATAAAATATCCTGTAGAATTTTTAATTGGTATTGAATTAAATATATACATTAACTTAAAAAATTAAACAAATATATTTTAAAATAAACATAAAACAAGTATTGAGGCATCCAAAGGATTACATATTACAAAGGTCTGTAGCAAAATCCACAGCAAGTGACATCATTAATACTAATTTTTTTTCCAACAGTCCTAATAAAATGAGAATTAACACAGGTTACACCAAGGATAAATAGGCAATAACACAATCCTGGTTTACCCAAGCAGAGTGGTATAAAAAATGTGATGTCCAAGGTTTTATACGTGACAGTTAACTTATTACAATAAACACACTAATGAATATTATGAAAAAACAAATGAATCAAATGAAATATGCTCCTCAGAAAATAACTAAAACAGATAAGGAAAAAAGTCTATAAAACAACCACAAACAAACCCCAAATCTACACGAACACACACACACACACACACACACACACACACACACACACACACACACACACACAGGCACCCAGACACTTCCTGATACAGCAGGGAACGGGAACACGCCAGGAGGGACCTTGGGTACAGAGGGGCACACAGGAGGTCCAGCCTTGCCATTGAAGGGCGAGATGACTTTGCGCTACACAGGAGACTCACCTACAAAGCCAGGAGGGCCTCAGGCAGAGATCTACCATCCATTCCTAGATGACACAGTGGGTCCCAGCGCTGCAACGCAGCCTTCTTCAGCCCACTGGGCCCTCCTCCTCCTTGTCCTACGAATGCAGGACTATCTCCTGGCTGGGATCCCCCAGAGGACGGGCCAGAGCCTGACACGGAAGCGCCTGCCTGGCCAGAGAGAGCTTCTGCCAAAGGGACACCACCAATAGGCAAAGGTCCCAGTCACTGTGACAGAGACAGGCGCACGCGCAGTTCTAAGGTCGGCCCTTGCTCCTGGCAATTCTTGCTCAGGAAGCTGCTTTGGAGCCTGTGACACCTTTGGTCCGCAATCTGCCAATCAGGAAGGTCAGGGTCATGCCTGGACAGCCGTAGCATGCATGAAGGGTGAGACTGCACTGGCTGAGGCGTCTGGGAGGGCGGAAGGACGCAGCGCGACCGGGACCCAGACCTGGACTGGAACCATGACCTAGAGGCGCAGCCTCCCCGTCCTGTTCTCAGGACCCCTTTGAGCAGAGGGCTGGGAGGGATCCCAGCTCCCGGTGGAGGGCTGGCCTCAGGGCGAGAGGCGAACATTCTGATCCCACCCCTGGGATCTGAGATGGCATGAAACACGGGGGAGAGGGGTGGCGGCCCACGACGGCGGGGATGAAGTCTGGTGAGTGGGGACGGGGCCTGCAGGGCACAGGGAGTTACCTGAGGCCCCGAGGGAAGGTGCCAGGTGACAGCTCACCAACTTAGGTGTCCCGTGCCTCCGTGGACGGGGGCCCACCAGGTACTGCTCCGGTCTTAATCGCCAGGGGCTGCTGCCTGTGCCCCCACTGCTCTTCCGGGTAGGCCCAAAGGCGGAGCCACGGAAATCCCAGGGACAGCCAATTTGACCAGTGGGTGCCTGGCTAAGACCTGACATGCCAGTAGGGCACTGGGAGGGAGAGGGTTATTTCGTGATCCCCTCCAAGACCGACCTTGAGGAGAAGGCACTCTTCCCAGGGGTCCTGAGGACCCCAAGGCAGCGCGGACAAAGCAGAGTCTACCTACGACCACAAGCACAGGCCCCCTTCTGGAGGCCTGGGCAAGCCTGGTTATTCTTGGCAGAACAGAACAGGGTCACCCCAGCAAGTGCACTCACCCCACCCCATCCTCGGCCAAACAGAACACTGCCAACACCCCCTCTGCACCCACACAAACCGCAGTCCCTCCTCCTCCTGCCCTACACCCTGAATGGAAACAGTGGCAGGCAATGGCTCCTGCCAGGCCCGCCCTTGTCCCACACATCCCCAGGAACAGGCCAAACGGGTGTCCCCCCGACCCACCCCCAAGAACCACACCGAAGGAAAGTGGACGCCAAGTGAAACAGCATCTTCTTCCTTAGAAGGCAAAGGCCAGGCAAGGCGTGCTACCGCTCAGCCCATGTGAATCATGGGCCCCACCGATCGGGCACTGACACCAAGGCTTGGTTGTCTTGCTGGCAGACGAAATGGCTGGGAGGATGGGCACGGACATCAGGCTTACCCAGTCACTAAGAAGGCACTGTGGGGAAGGAAAGCCTCACGCAGTGGATGTCCCACAATGCTGTCCTTGATGGAGTGGGAAAGTTTCCTGGTGCATAAGGTTCTTCCAGAAGAAGAAAGGTCCAGGCCCTCGGAAACCGTGGAGGATGAGAAGAGACGGGGGGTTTGGGGGCAAAGTGTCCGTCTACAAGCTGGCACCCAGCCAGGACAAAGCCACTGCCAACCGCCAAGGGGATGCTACCTTGGATGGCTGAGCTAGCCAGAAAGGCCCCTGCGGAGGGCACGATGGCCTGCCACCATAGTCTCTGCTTCTCCGCCATCCGGCCTCAGTCAGAGAAGGCAGGCGTGACCGTGGGTAGGGCAGGAGGCAGAAAGGTGGTAGACTCCGCTGCCTGGGCTTCTGCACACATCTGCCTGGCATCCAGACTTCCCGGTGACGTGGTGGTGGCCACCAGTTTGGGTGTAGTCCTTTTCCAATGGGAAGGGTGGCTCACCTCCTGTCCGCAGGGTCGTTCCCACACTTGCCCGTCTCAGCTGGCCACCCACTCCCCCCACGACGGAACCAGACCACGCCACCCCCAAGCACTCACCCCACGGAAAACGAACGGCACCGAGGGGCTCAGCACCAGGAAAGGTGACTTCAAACGGCCCCGAGACCCAGGGGGCAGACGAGTTGCTCAAAACAGGCTACGCACATACACACGCGCTCTCTGTCTCTCCCTCCCAAAAGCCTCGCGCACGCAGGTCCTGATACCGCGGGGCTCGGAGGCTGGCGAGGAAGGAGCCCTTGGTAAAGAGGAGCACATGGGCACAGGGGCAGTCCAGCCTTGCGGGTCCCAGGCACGGCGACTCAGGACCCTTGGGGAGACTCATGTAAGCAGCCGTCAGGCGGGCATGAGGCGGCGGCGAGGGGTGACCTGTCCATGGATCCGGCGCTGCTTCCTGGACGCTGCGACGGAGGCTTCTTCAGCCCGCTGGGCCCTCGTCCTCCACTCCGAGGAACCGCGGACGATCCCCTTGGCTGGCACCCTGGAGAGGGCAGGCCAGACCCTGACAAGTGCTGACACGGACGCGGCTGACCTGGGCAAAGAGGGCTCCCGCCATAGGGACGCCCCACTAGGCAATGGTCGATGCCATTGTGACAGCGACCTGCGCATGCGCAATTGTAAGCTTGGCCCGCGCTCCTGGCAAAGCTGAAAGGCTGCTGCCTTGCTGGCTCTGGGGACTGTGGCGGCGCGATCTGGCGATCCTGGAGGTAGGGGTCATGCTTCCGTGGCGGCGGTGGCACCAAAAGTGATCAAGGGCGAGTCTGGGCTAGCTGGGGTGTCCGGGAGTGCGGCAGGAGGCTGCACGGGACCTGGACCCGGACTGGGACCTGGACTGGGACCCGGTCTTAGGGGCACAGCCTCCCCGTTCTGTTCTCAGGACCCCTTTGAGCAGACAGCTGGGTGGGACCCCAGCTCCCAGTGGAGGGCCGGCCCCAGGGCGAGAGGTGAACATTCAGATCCCTCCCGTGGGATCTGAGCTGGCATGAAACACGGGGGAGAGGCGTGGCGGCCATGGTGACCAGGAAGAAGTCTGGTGAGTGGCGATGGGGCCTCCGGGGTACAGGGGATTACCTGAGGACATGAGGGAAGGTACCAGGTGACAGTTCACCAACTTAGGTGTCCAGTGCCTCCATGGACCCGAACCAGCAAGGTACTGCTCAGTCTTAATCGCCAGGGGCTACTGCCTGTGTCGCCACTGCTCTTCCGGGTAGGACCAAAGCCGGAGCCACGGAAATTCCAGGGACACTCAATTAGACCAGTGGGTGCCTGGCTAAGGCCTGACATGCCAGCAGGGCGCTGGGAGGAAGAGGGTTATTTCCTGATCCCCTCCAAGACTGACCTTAAGGAGAAGTCACCCTTCCCAGGGGCCCAGAGGGCCACAAGAGAGCTCGGGGAAAGCAGAGCGTACCTAGGGCCACATGCACAGGCTCGCTTCTGCAGGCCTGGGCAAGACTGGGCACTCATGCCAAAGAGAAAACTGTTATCCAAGCAGTGCACCTCAGCGAAGGGGAACAGTGCTACCACCACCCTGCAGCAACACAAATTCAGTCCTTCATCCTGCTCCCACACACCTTCAGTGCAAACAGTGGCCGGCAATACTCCCTGCGAGCCATTACCCACCCCTGCCCACACTTCCCCAGGAACAAGCCAAGCATATATCTCCTGCAAGAAAGGAACCAACGGAGAGTGGACACCAAGTGAAACAGCCTCTTCCTCAGAAGGCAAAGGCCAGGCAAGGTGTGCTGCCGCTCTGCACATGAGAATCATGGAGAATGACTCAACGGGCACTGACACCAAGACATCACTCCCTTGCTGACAGAACAAATGGCTGGGCGGATGGGCACGGACGTCAGGCCTACCCAGTCACTAAGAATGCACTGTGGAGAAGGAAAGCCTCACGCAGTGGATGCCCCAGTGCTGACCTTGATGGAGTAGGAATGTTTTCTGGCACACACTGTTCATCCAGATGAAGAAGGGTGCAGGCCCTCGGAAACCATGGAGGAAGAGAATAGATGTGGGGGCATGGTGTCGGTGTACAAGCTGCCATCGCGGCAGGAGAAAGCGCTGCCAACCGCCACGGGGATGCCACCTTGGATGGCTGAGCTAGCCAGAAAGGCCCCTGTGGAGGGACAGATGTTCTCCCTGCATCATCTCTGCTTCTCTGCCCTCCGGCCTCCGTCAGAGGAGGCAGGCATGAGCATAGGTAGGGCATGAGGCCCAAGGGTGGCAAAATCTCCTTCCTGGCCTTCCCTGCACACCTCTCTGGCCTCCAGAGTTCCTGGTGAGATGGTGGTGGTCGTCGTAAGCTTGGCCGTCATCCTCGTCGGGTGGGAAAGCTGGCTCACCTCCTGGTGGGGAGGACGTTCCTCCTCTTGCCGGTCTCCGAGGGCACCCCCGCGAGTTCGACCACGACGGAACGACACCAACTGACCTCCATGCATTAACCCCACGGTAAACGAATGGCACCGGGCCCCTAGCCCGAGTGAAACTGCACCAAGGGGCTCACCACGAGGTGACTTAAAGGAGCCCCGAGGTAAATATCGAACAACACAGACCATTTATTCCCACTTGAGAGAATGCATACATGTAATCTCCCTCCCTCTCTCTCTCTCTCTCTCTCTCTGTATCTCTCTCTCTGTGTCGCTCTCTCTCTCAGAAGCCACAGGCACTCAGAGAGGTGCCGACAGGGCCAGGCTCTGCGGCCGGCGAAGGAGGACCCCTGAGTACAGAGGAACACACGAGCATAGGTGTCCTCACGGGCTTGAAGACTCTGGACTCTCGGGGAGACTCACATACACACCCGGCAGGCGGCCGTGAGGTGGCGATGGGCGACCGGTCTGCGGATCCTGCTGCTGCTTCCTGCGGGCTGCGACGACGGAGCCTTCTTCAGCCCGCTCAGCCCTCCTCTCCTTCTCCTTGGAAGCGCGGACGATCCCCTGGCAGGCATCCTGGAGAGGACAGGCCACAGCCTGAAAAGGAAGCGCCCGGCCTGGCCTCAGAGGGCTCCCGCCATAGGGACGCGCCCCTAGGCAACGGCCGCTGTCACAATGACATCGGCTTGCCCATGCGTGGTTTAAGGCCGGCTCCCTCGCCTGGCAAGGCTATCAGCAGGCCATGGTGGCTTTGGCCTGGCAATCCTGCCATGGCGACAGGGGTGCCCACCTGCGGCGGCGGTGGAGGGCGAGACCGTGCTGCCTAGGGTGTCTGGGAGGTCCAAAGGAGGCTGTGAGGCAACGAGACCTGGACCGCACCAGGGCCAGGATCCGGGGCGAAAGGGGGAGGGCACAGCCTCCCCGTCCTTTTCTCAGGATCTCTTTGCGCAGAGCTCAGGTTGGTATCCCAGCTCCCAGGGGAGGGCCGGCCTCAGGGTGAGAGGCGAACATTGAGATCCCTCTTCCTGGGATCTCAGCTGGAGTGAGACCCACTGGGGACAGGCGTGACTGCCCACGACGGCGGTCATGAACTCTGGTGAGCGGGGACGGGGCCCGTGGGGCACAAGGAGTTACCTGAGGCCCGAGGGAAGGCTCCAGGTAACAGTTCACAAACTTAGGTGTCCTGTGCCTCCAAGGGCCCCGGGAGCCCACCAGGAACTGGCCTTGTCTTAATCGCCCTGGGCTCCTGCCTGCCCCCACCGCTCTTCAGGGTAGGCGGAAAGGCGCAGCCAGGCAAGACCCAGGGACAGCAAATGTGACCAGAGCAGTGCCTGGCTAAGACCTGACAGGCCAGCAGGACGCAGGGAGGGAGGCGGCGGTGTTTCCCGCGCAGGACCGTCCAGCTCCAAGACCGACCTTGGGGAGAAGGCACCCTTTCCAGGGGCCCAGAGGGCCCCAAGAGAGCTCAGGGAAAGCAGAGCCTACCTAGGACCACATGCACAGGGCCGCTTCTGCAAGCCTGGGTAAGATTGGGCATTCTCACCTGGAGAGAAAACGGTTACCCAGGCAGTGCATTCAACCCCCCATCCTCAGGGAAGGGGACCAGGGCCACCATCAGCCTGCAGCCACGCAGAACTCAGTCCCTCCTACTCTTGCCCCCACCCCCCCAGTACAAACAGTGGCGGGCATTGGCCCCTGCCAGCCATTGCCCACCCCTGCCCACACTTCCCCAGGAACAAGCCAAGCATATGTCTCCCTGCAAGAAAGGAACCAATGGAGAGCAGACGCCAATGAAACAGCCTCTTCCTCAGAAGGCAAAGGCCAGGCAAGGTGTGCTGCCGCTCAGCCCATGTGAATCATGGGGAACCACCGATGGGGCACTGACCCCAAGACTTCACTCCCTTGTTTACAGAACAAATGGCTGGGAGGATGGGCACAGACTTCAGGCCTACCCAGTCACTAAGAATGCACTGTGGAGAAGGAAAGCCTCATGCAGTGGATGCCCCCAATGCTGACCTTGATGGAGTGGGAATGTTTTCTGGCACACACGGTTCATCTAGATGAGGAAGGGTGCAGGCCCTCGGAAACCATGGAGGAAGAGAATAGATGTGGGGGCATGGTGTCCGTGTACAAGCTGTCACCCCGGCAGGAGAAAGCGCTGCCAACCGCCACGGTGATGCCACCTTGGATGGCTGAGCTAGCCAGAAAGGCCCCTGTGGAGGGACAGGTGTTCTCCCTCCATAATCTCTGCCTCTCTGGGCTCCCGCCTCCGTCAGAGGAGGTAGGCGTGAGCATAGGTAGGGCATGAGGTCCAAGGGTGGCCGAATCTCCTTCCTGGCCTACCCTGCACACCTCTCCCTGGCATCCAGAGGTCCTTTTGAAGTGGTGGGCATCGTCAGCTTGGCTGTTGTCCTCTTCGGATGGGAAAGCTGGCTCACCTCCTGTGGACGAGGACGTTCCTACTCTTGCCTGTCTCAGGCGGGGCCCCTCTGATGACAACGGAACCAGACCATCCCAATCCCTTGCAGGAACCCCACCGTAAAGGAATGGCATCTGGCTCCCTCGCCCTAGCGGAAGGGCACCCGGGGGCTCACCACGAGGAAAGGTGACCAAGGAGCTCCGAGGCAAACGGGGAGCATGTCAGACCAGTTACTCCCACTTGCGAACACACATATATATAATCTCTCTCTCTGTCTCTCTCTCTCTCTCTCTCTCTGTCCCTCTCTGTCTCAAAAGCCACAGGCACTAAGGTAGGTTCCCACAGGGCCAGGCTCTGTGGCCGGCGAAGAAGGACCCCTGAGTACATGGAGACACACGGGCATACGGGGAGTCGAGCCTTCCGAGTCACGGGTGTGAAGACTCTGGACTCTCGGGGAGACTCACATACACAGCCAGCAGGCGGCTGTGAGATGGCGATGGGCGACCGGTCCATGGATCCCGCTGCTGCTTCCTGGACGCTGCGGCGACCGAGCCTTCTGCAGCTCTCTGAGCCCTCCTCTTCCTTCTCCTTGGAAGCACGGATGATCCCCTGGCAGGCATCGTGCAGAGGACAGGCCAGAGCCCGACCAGAACCTGCCTTTCCTTGCCGAAGAGGGCTCCCGCCATAGGGAGGCGGCAGTAGGCAATGGCCGCTGTTATTGGGGAAGTTACGTGCACATGCGCTAATCTGCGCATGCGCCCTTGAAAGGTCGGCTGGAGCGCTGGGCAAGGCTGTCAGTATGCCATGGCGGCTTTAGTCTGGCGATTGGGCGATGGCGACTGGGCCGCCCTCCTGCTGCGGCGTTGTAAGGAGAGAAGGTGATGCCTAGTGTGTCTGGGAGGGCGGAAGGAGGCTGTGCGGGAAGGAGATCCGGGCTGGACTGCACCGGGACCAAGACAGGGAAGGAGGGTACAGCCTCCCCGTCCCCTTCTCACACCCCTTTGTGCAGAGCTCTGGGTGGGATCCCAGCTCCCAGGGGAGGGCCGGCCTCAGGGTGAGGCGAACACTGCGATCCCTCCTCCTGGGATCTGAGCTGGCATGAGACCCACTGGGGACAGGCGTGGCTGCCCAAGGCCGCGGGGATGACTTCTGGTGAGCGGGGACGGGGCCTGTGGGGCACAAGGAGTTACCTGAGGCCCGAGGAGATGTGCCAGGTAACAGTTCACCTATTGTGGTGCTTCTAATGCTGCTTGTGGAGGAGAACCGTTTGAGAACTAATGTCTTGGTGCGTATTTCAGATTTTTTTCTCTAGTAAGGACTTTGCTCCCCAGGGGTGCAGTCAGATATTCAGATAATTGTGAATCGTTTTTTGTGGACTCTGGTATTGGTTATCCGGATGTCAAAGTGGGGTCATATAAGGGTTGGATTTTTCCTGTCGTTTTACCTTGGAAGCCTGAGTACTGTCGCTGGTCTACACAGGTAAGTTCAATATGTACCCAGGATAATAGCGTGTAGCCTGCGGTGGGATCTAAACTGCGAAGTCTCAGGGCCTGGAGGTCTGGTATGTGTGAACACACCTGGATGAACCATTGGGAGTCCAAGAGGAAAGAGAATTTAGTAATAAGGTCCTTTGAGGGAGTATTTAATCAGAATTCCTCCTGCTGCCATTGGAGTACAGGGAGAAGTTGTGGGGAAGGTGGCGGTAATAGCACTGGAGATTTAGGGGATGGAGTCACACCCAGATGTGCAAGACGGTCCTCATTTCTCTTGACTCTGCTCCTTACACCAAGTGAGCTTTCTCAGATTCCAGTTTCTCTTAATAGCAGAATCTTATTCAGGAGATTTTTGCCATTTTTTTCTAGCTTTAATATTCTTTCAATTGACATCCTCACAAATACGTTATGAAAATCTTTGCTGCCTTTTGATTGGGTAAAGTTCGCTAAATACACACTTAAACCTCTATCTGATCACACCTTTGAAATCATTAATGGGTTTCACATTTTTAGTTTTAGTCAATATTTATTTCTATTTCAACTAATTTGAGTATTTCATGAGTTTTTCTCTGTTGGAGAATTACTTAAAATGAATTATCCTCTTACAACATAATATAATATTCTCACCAAGGGAATATTTGTTTGATAAATTTCACCATAGAGTTATAATTAACAAGCAAATGATTAAACAGCCCTTTAAACACCCCTCCAAAGAGTAAGCACTCCATTTGCATACACAATTAAATTCTTGTGCATCAAGGATGGGTGTATTCTAAATTTCAGGGATATTTATTTATTTTTTTGGAATGCAGCCTTACTATGTGTTCCTGACTAGAGTGCAGTGGCTATTCACAATCAGGCACAGTCACAGTGCACATCAGTCTCTAATTCCTGGATTCAAATAGTCCTCCCATCTCAGCCTCCTGAGCAGCTGGGATTACAGTCATGTACCACCATACCTGGCTTTGAGGGTTTTTTCATAAATCCCCATTCAAGTGCACAAGGTAATAGCAAGTGCACAAGGTGTTACAAGTTTCAGATCTTATAAAACAATTCAGGTAACAACAGCCATCACCAATCATGTTCTCATGTGTTCTCCTATGCTTCAGATATATGTTTATGCATAGGGTGGCTGTAGGATAGAATTCTGATCCATGTGACTTAGAAGTGCCTGGGAGAATGGCCTTCTTTGAAGTAAAAATCAATGGCTTCCAATCTAATTCCCTGTGTCCTATCAGATTCACATTTTCTCCTTGTTGCTGTTTGGATTGTGGATGGATGCCTGGAGGTGGGGCAGCCAGCCCGTGGCCCACAAGGAGAAAAGATGAGCAAAGTGCCTAAGTATAGACGATATCAGAGAGAGTAAATAGAAAAAAACTAGTACCTCATGAGATCACTGCACAATTTCATCACCTTTGTGCTTCTACGTATCCATCATGTTCGTGACACAAAATACATGCATTATCTTTTGATACTATACAGCAGTCTTTTCTTAGTATACCTGAATGCAAACTAATAGCTGCAGGATGGGATGCAATATTATATTTCAGTGGCACCAGTGTTAAATGTGTGAGCATAATCTAATACCCAACTTCATTGTATTTATTTTCACAATTGACACTCCAATTTCCACTCTGCACAGATTGGGTAGAAAGAAAGCATGGGCTGTGAAAGAACTTAGAGACTTCTAGACTGAAATCAGGGTGTAACTTTTGTGGTTGAGATGCTCACTGCCTCTGACTGGCAAACTGCTGGCTCACCTTTCCCAGTGCCTCTCACAGAGCCAGAACCACATGACAAGACTGACGAATGGGCGAGCGGAAGTGCAGGTGGTCCCGGCCACCTGTGATTCAGCTTCCATGGAAGGACACCCATCTACAGTTGATGTAACCTACATTGGGGTTATACTTTTGTTTGCTCCCTGAGATACTGCGGCTGTGGGTAACCACAGCACACACCCTGATTCTGCCTAGTACACTCTCCCAAAGGCATCTTCATCTCAAACATCTAGACTGACAACCTGACATTTAACCTCATCTCCTTCCCACTGCCACTAACCTAGGCCTGAAAAAGTACAACAATCTCTGTCTCCCCACAGTAGCTGCTCTGCACCATGGCCCAGTAATTCCTCTATATTATAGAAACAGCATCCCCTTCCCTGATGCTCAGACTGCATTC